>NC_088369.1:31832721-31952721 GCF_034508935.2 Berghia stephanieae | reverse complement strand
AAGAATGATTGTATCACCTAAAGTTCCTAGTCCATTATTTTGTTCTTTTTCTGTTCTGCTCTGGTTTTGTTGGGATTCCAGTCTGGTGAAGGTCGAGTCGGTTCTGGTTCCACAGTCCAATCCAGGTGAATTGAGCACACCTGTCTAAAAGCAATCTGTTTGCCGACACTATTTCCCTTTGATGTCTGGTGGTCCCCCCACCTTTTGTATATTTGAAGTGAGCGCAACAGACATATCAATCTATCCACCAAAATACTTAGCACGAATCTGTTTTTTTTTTTTGTTTGTTAAGTGTCATTTTCTTCCCCCCCCCCTTCTCTCTCTCTCTCTCTCTCTCTCTCTCTCTCTTTCTTTATATCTCTCCCTATCTATCTATCTCTCTCTCTCTCTCTCTCTCTCTCTGTGTCTCTCTCTCCTTAATACTTGATGATGATGATAATAATAATGATGATGAAATAACGACGACGACGACGATGATGGTGATGATGATGATGATGATGATGATGATGATGATGATGATGATGATGATGATGATGATGATAACGATGGCAATTCTTTCTCCCGTCCACATTCCTTTTAAACATAAACATGATTATTGTACCGTAACTTATTATTTTCGTATTTTAATTCATCCATGCCAGATAGATAGGATTCCCCACGGACCATTCTATCTTAATTAAAATAGCGTCTACCGTAATTCCATTTAGAATGTCAATCCTACAAATAGTTTGGTGCCATTTCAATCTCCACGCAGGGAAGCGGTGACATTCTAACATATATATCCGAATCATACACATTTTGCCCCCTTTGTTTATATATACAAATGATACGAAGAAGTAGGGCACAATCAAAACTGTGCCCTAGGAACTGTGGGGGTGAGGAGTTGGGGGGGGGGGGGGGCGGGGGATACCTTTACGCACATTGATTCGAACGTCATGCATTTTATTGTTATGATTTTCTTTTTTTTTTCTAAAATGTCAAGTGTATTTTGCTTCCATAACTTTGAATCAAATGCATTTGACTCGTGTACTTAACTCTCTCCTTACCAGCCATTTTCAGGATTTTCCCCAAAAACTTCACACCCAACTAAGACAAAAATTGATTTTTATCACTCAGACATATCTAATAGCAATAAAGTTCTTGCGATACATAAGTTCTTGAGCTAAACATGCACTGTTCAATTTCTTTAAATTTTATCATTTACAAAGGAAATTTGAATAAGAATTATGTTGGTTGTATCGTAACGAATGTGACGATTTTCCTATAGTTGGTAAGGACATAATTTTGAATGTGTTGATGAGGCACTGTAAAGCTTTGTACATGTCGTGATCCTTGGCTTGTATTCTTACAAACGATGGGACTCGATGTGTCCTATTTGAAATGCTTTTCTTTTCCTCTTGAAAAATTGTAAGCTTTGAACCAAGCACTTTTTTAAAAATCTGCCACAAAGACAAATATGATATTGGAAGTTCTTAAATAATTCGTTTCCAAAATTTTATGAAAGGTATGATTTAAAAAAAAAAGAGTAAACAAAATAAAGATAACCTGATTTTGTAAAAGGCGTTTTGAGATACATAATAACGAATAGCGTTTATTCAACTTGCGCGTCTGAAATGGTATGGTAGCTATAGATAGTTCGAAGATGACGTCACTCAAGTCTTTGTTATTGTTTTTTGCCATCCGCGTTTATGAGTAATGCTCACTGAAGTGTATTAACCAGACTATAAACGTTCATAGATACACACAGTTTTGTGTGTCGGAAGTATAACGGACCAACACACAAAACATGACAATGTGTAACCTTAAACTTTTGTAGTCTGGTTAATGCAGTTTAGTAAGAATTACTCACGAACGTGGATGGCAAAAACCAATAACAATAACAAAGACCCGAGTGACGTCAACTTCATTCTATCTATAACTTGTAAGTAACCAGTCATACCCTCCCCACTAGATAGAGAGCGACGTTTTATGTTGCAGAAGATATCAAAATTATATCTGTAAATTGTGAAAGCTTACTATGGTCTGACTTACTTTAAAGCAAAATCTTTGGGAGGAGCTCCGCCTCTCCCCCTGTTTAACCCACTCAACCCTAACACCGACTATATCCGTAGTTTACCCAGGTTACTTTTACCCCATGCCTATTTATTACATCTTTCTGAGACAAATTATAGGCGTAGTAATCAAAATTAATGTCTTAGTTTTTGTATGTTAATGGTAGTTGAATAAAACTATCTATCTACATGCTCATTTTTAATACATTTTTCTCCAATTTTGAAAAGTAGCAAAAGTCTTTAGGATTGAGTGAGTTAAAAGGAAAAAATAAGTCGGTAATCCTTCCATCCAATGACAATCTTGTTTGCTTCAATCTTTGTTTAGATCATTTATATAATAAATAGGTAGAATGCGTATGGAGTACAACCATTGTCTACTGATATACTTCTATATAAGAAGTCACTGAGTACAACAGACTACAGTCCTAAATCCATGTGACACTAGGCTGCTAGAAGATGTGGGCTGTAAAAAATAATAAACAAAAATGAATATCACAGGTTCAAAAAAGAACAAAGTACCCAACACGGAACGTTTCGGGCTCAAAACCCTTCTTCTATTTATGTATTTATTGTTTTTTGTTGTTGACTGAAGAATGGTTTTGAGCCCGAAACGTTCCATGGGTACTTTGCTCTTTTTTGAATCTGTTATATTCATTTTTGTTTATTACTTTTTACAGTCCTAATTCGACGCAAAACGCTAAGCCTCGAAGTAAAATAAAAAAGTCATACTTTGGATGAGAGTTAAATGTTTTTATACTCGTGTTCAGGTGGTTGCAAACAAATTTATTGATATGGTGAAAATTCCAATGAGGGCACAGGTAAATTTTTTACCTCTCTATACATGTATTATTCCCCATCCCCATCCCTGCCTTCACCCCTCAGCCTCACTGTATGAATTTACTGCACTGTCGCGTCGTTTGTTTTTTTCTTTCATTTTTCTTTTTTTATTATTTTTGTTTATTTGTTTGTTTTTTATTTCGTTTTTTTTTTTTTTGTTTGTTTTGTTTATGTTGATTTTTTTTTCATTAAAATAAGTTTGGTTAGTTGGTAAATATATTATATAGAGAGCGCGACACAAACACACACACACACACACCGCGCGAACACACGGATAGAGAGAGAGAGAGAGAGAGAGAGAGAGAGAGAGAGAGAGAGAGAGAGAGAGAGAAAAGAGAGAGAGAAAAAAAAATAAAGAGAGAGAGAGAGAGAGAGAGAGAGAGAGAGAGAGAGAGAGAGAGAGATGCTTTTTTGTATCTGAGCACCATTACCCCTCTCAACTCAGGCGTTGCCATCTTTTAGATCACTCTGTCACAAAGGCCAGTGTCGTATATTATTATTGTGTTGGGAGTGTTATATTTAATAACTATTTTAAAGAGCCCAACAACACTCATTTTATGGACGTCATCGATTTAAAACTAGTGTAAAAAGTTAATCTGGACTACAGGGCCGGGGAAAAAAACAAGACGAAGGGACATGAAATTATAGTGTAGAATCAAACACTTTAGAATCGCTTCGTTTTCTTCTTCTTATTATTATTATTATTAATTTTATTGTAACTTCTTAAAATTGTTTTGTTTTTAATTTTGTTGTTTTTGTTTGTTTGTTTTTTTTTTGTTGCTGTTGTTGTTGTTATTGTTGTTGTTTTCCGTTTTGTCCTTTTTGACCTAATTATTCGTTCCACTCTTTATTTACGGTTTTTATATATTAGCTTATTTAATAATCCTGGTCATGTTTTCTTTTTGCTTGTATCTAACTGTTTCTTTATGACCGCTTCCATTTCAGATATTCGAGAATTGCGGGGCGCCACAGCTCATGAGGTCAAAGCGAGATGCCGCCCCTGCAGCCGCTGCCCAAATGCCACAGATGCCGCAGATGCCACAGATGCCACAAATGCCACAAATGCCTCATATCCCTTCCTCCCCAACCCGCCACCAATTTCGTCCCTCCGCCTCCTCCTCTTCCTCCTCGTCCTCTTCATCCGCTTCCTCACCCTCCAACCCTCACTCCCATTCCTCCCAGAGATTTACCTTTGAGTTCGACCGGTCCTTCAGTGGCGGCAAGTCCAAGTCCAAAAAAGGGTGGCATTCCAAGGGATCGAATTCGAAGACTGGTTTGGATAGATTGGTCAGGGACATCAAAGAGAAGGTATTGATTGATTGATTGGTTGATTGAGTGATTGTTGACTATGAAAGGGAATTAATTGATTGTATAATTAAAAGTTTATCATTTGATCGAGACGACTTTATCATCTATCTGTTTTGTTAAAAAAATTTTATCTCTCTTTAGATTAATCGAGATTGAGTATCTATTAGAGGGTTTAAAATTTTTTTTTGATTATTTCGATAAGGGTTCATCACAATCGATTCAATAAATTTCTATTTGTTTTCAGTTTTGTTTCAATTGCAGGTTGATACATTTTTTTCTTGTTATAAAGATGTATATTTGTTTTTATTCCCCCCCCCCTCTCTCTCTCTCTCTCTCTCTCTCTCTCTCTCTCTCTCTCTCTCTCTCTCTCTCTCTCTCTTTTAAATTTTTTAATGAGGGAGTTGGAGGGAAGCTCGAAGGCTTAATTGAAATGTTATCTTTGATTGCCTTCTGACATGTCTCCATTATTTATTTATTTACTTATTTATTTTATTTATTTATTTATTCATTCATTCATTAATCAAGCATATCTCCCATTTTCAAACAATATGTGTCGATGCTCTTTCTTGAACCTTCTCCGTTCCAAACTGAAATTATTTTTTTTTAAGGAAAAAAATTTAATGAATACTAAATAAAGCAGCCACGTCTATCTGTCTCTGTCTGTCTCTATGACCAGGTGAAAACAGCGAAAGACTTCTGGGTCCAACTGCCGTACATGGTGTGTAACGACGAGAAGCTGGTTGCCGACGTGGACTCGGATGAGAACGATTGCTGGAATGGCCAGGACAGGGCGAAGTAAACAAACACACTCTTTTACTCTCGTTTTTCCATCACCTCCGCCTCTCTCTCTCTCTCTCTCTCTCTCTCTCTCTCTCTCTCTCTCTCTCTCTCTCTCTCTCTCTCTCTCTCTTTCTCTCTTATTTTTCTTCTTCCACATCAAAACACTACCACTCTAACATCCCACCCTCTTCTGCACATTTTCCTCCTCTTCATCCTCTTTCCACTCCTCCCCCTCCTCCTCCCCACTCCCCCCAACCCCACACCCTCCTTAAATGTATTCTCATTGCTGGGCCTTCTCCTCGTCATCAAACAATCTCATCGTTGGTTCTCCTCCTCCTCCTCCTCCTCCTCCTCCTCCTCCTCCTCCTCCTCCCTCCTCCTCCCTCCTCCTCCTCTTCCTCTAACACATTCTCATTTTTGGCTTTCCTGCCCCCCCCCCCCCATCCTCCTTTGCTTACTCATTATTGTTGTCTACCACTGGTAGACCCACCCTTCACACGTGTCATGCAATTAACCCTATTGATTCAGTAGGGGGAAGAAGAAAAAAAAAGGAAACTAGACAGTGAAAATTGCTCTAATCTGTGGAAATAAATGTCTCATGGTCTTCCTGACCGGATAGCTTCGAGTATGTATATAACATTATATCTACTAACGACTAGAGACTCAAATCCCGGACAGTTGCCATTGGCTGCTGAAATTGAGGTCATGACCTATGACTCCACCCTGGAGGGCACTCAGAATGAATACCGACTTTTTCAAGTGACCAAATTACGGTGGTGGTGGTGGTGGTGGTGGTGATAATGATGATGTGATGATGATGATGATGATGATGATGATGATGATGATGATGATGATGATGATGATGATGGTGGTGGTGATAGTGTTGGTGAGGTGGAAGTTGTGGAGGTTGTGGTGGTGGTGGTAGTGTTGGTGAGGTGGAAGTTGTGGTGGTGGTGGTGGAGGAAGTGGTAGTGTGGGTGGTGATAATGATGATAATGACGGTGGTGGTGGTAGTGTTGGTGAGGTGGAAGTTGTGGTGGTGGTGGTGGAGGAAGTGGTAGTGTGGGTGGTGATAATGATGATAATGACGGTGATGGTGGTGGTGGTGGTGGTAGTGTTGGTGACGTGGAAGTTGTGGTGGTGGTGGTGGAGGAAGTGGTAGTGTGGGTGGTAATAATGATGATAATGATGGTGATGGTGATGGTGATGGTGGTGGTGGTGGTGGTGGTAGTGTTGGTGAGGTGGAAGTGGTGGAGGGGTGGTGGTGGTGTAGGAGATGGTGGTGTAGGTGGTGATAATGTTGAAAATGATGATGATGGTGGTGGTGGTAGTGGTGGTGGTGCTGGTGGTGGAGGAAATGAATGGTGGTGATAGTGTTGGTGAGGATGGAAGTGGGTGGTGGGTGACAATGATAACACGATTAGAGTCAATGAAATGTTTGCAGGGGGGAAGGGGACAGGGGACGGAAAATTTATCCATTTTGTGATTCATAGGCCAAAAAGAGACATGGTCGGAATTAATAAAAGTTATTAACTTATTAAAAGGTAAAAAAAAAGTAAGTAATCCCGTTTGTATGTTTAATTAAACGCTTTACAAAACGTTTTACTCTCTTTGTACATAGTGCATGGTTAACCAGTGAACCTCTGTACTCTTGAAAAATTCCTATTTATAGATTTAGCCAGAAAATTCGTCCTTCAAATATCGATCGATATAAATTATCCCCATTTTGGCAAAACTATTTATTTATTTATTTATTTATTTATTTATTTATTTATTTATTTATTTATTTATTCATTCATTTATCTGACATGATTCCAGATACACACCAGAGGTTTTGAAGGACGGAGTTCTCCAGCAAATTTACAACCCCGAGGTGGAAGTGGACGTGACTAAGACTAACTCCATCGTCAACAGGCAGAAGGTTCAACTCCAGCTCATTGTCAACAAACTGAACAACGCCTATAAGGGTGAAGATGTCGACTGGATAGATACTGGTAATACATGAATAGATAGATAGATAGATAAATTATGATGAACAGATAGTAGAAGAAATAAATGGATGGATAAAAGAAACAATAGATAGACTGACAGATAGATTGATTGACAGATATATAATAATAATTGAGCTTTTAATAATTGAGCTTTTATGTAGCGCAATATCCACTAAACATGCTGAAAGCGCTTTACAAGTGGTCCCTTGACAACAGCAACATTTAACATGTAGGACGGTACATGACGCCTGTTAGGCGATATTACAAAATTTTTCAGACAGAGACAACGCTGTTAACGGCCCGGTACTCATTTTACACCTGAGTATGGTGAGAGAATGTGAGTAAAGAGCCTTATCTAAGGACTCAACTATGCACCGAGCGAGGATATATATATATATATATATATATATATATATATATATATATATATATATATATATATATATATATATATATATATATATATTTATATATATTTATATATATTTATATATATATAGGGAGAGAGAGAGAGAGAGAGAGAGAGAGAGAGAGAGAGAGAGGAGAGAGAGAGAGAGGAGAGAGAGAGAGAGAGAGAGAACATAGAGAAAGAGGAGAGAGAGAGAGAGAGAGAGAGAGAGAGAGAGAGAGAGAGAGAGAGAGAGAGAGAGAGAGAGATATATATCTCTCTATATGGTTGTTTGTTTCTTTTTTTTATTCATTTAAGTATATTTGATACATTTTCAAGTTCCCGTTGCTCATTTGTGACCCACCGTCTCAAAAAGATATCACAGTGATGCCAAAACTCCGGTTTCACCGGAAAAAACTCCGGTCTGGAGCAAAAAATTCCGGGCTCCTGGCAACTTCCGTCAAATTCCGGTGAGGTCAATTTGCTCCAAGGATACCCCCCCCCCCCCCCTTCCAACCACCACATCATCATCATTACCACTAGTATTACAACCATCATCACCACACTACTACTGCAACCACCACCACATCATCATCACTACCACTACTACTACAACCACCACTACCACATAATCTTTACGACCTCTACTACTACAACCACCACCACATCATCATCACTACTACTACAACCACCACCACTACATCGTCATTACCACTACTACTACAACCACCACCACCACATCATCATTACCACTACTACTACAACCACCACCACCACATCATCACCACCACTACTACTGCAACCACCACCACATCATCATCATTACCACTACTACTACAACCACCACCACCACCACACCATTACCACTACTACTACAACCACCACCACCACATCATCACTACCACTACTACTACAACCACCACTACTACTACAACCACCACAACCACATCATCATTACCGCTACTACTACAACCACCACCACCACCACATCATCACTACCACTACTACTACAACCACCACTACCACATCATCACTACCACTACTACTACAACCACCACAACCACATCATCACTACCACTACTACTACAACAACCACCACCACCACATCATCACTACCACTACTACTACAACCACCACAATCACATCATCACTACCACTACTACTACAACCACCACCACATCACTACCACTACTACTACAACCACCACCACATCACTACCACTACTACTACAACCACCACCACCACCACATCATCACTACCACTAATACTACTATAACCACCACCACAACATCATCATCACTACCACCACTACTACAACCACCATAACCACCACATCATCATCGCTACCAATACTACTACAACTACCACCATCACCTCATCTTCATCACTACCACCACTACTACTACTACAACCACCACCACCACATCATCATCATCACTACCACTGCTACTACAACCACCACATCATCATCACCATCACTACTACTACTACTACTACTACTACTACTACTACTACTGCTAATGCTACTACTATACTACAACAACAACCACTACAATATCATCATCACTACCACTACTACTACAACCACCAGCACCACATCATCATCACGACCAGTACTACTACACACCACCACCACATTATCATCACTACCACGACTACTACTACAACCACCACCACATCATCATTACCATTACTACTACAACCACCACTACCACATCATCATCACTACCATTTGTACTACAACCACCACCACCACATCAACATCACTACCACCACTACTACAACCACCACCACATCATTATCATCACGACCACAACTACTACAACCACTATACCACCACCACATCATCATCACTACAACTACTACTTCAACCAGCACCACCACCATATCATCATCACTACCACCACTACCTCAACCACCACCACCATATCATCATCACTACCACTACAACTACAACATCAACCACTATCACATCTTCATCATCTCTACCACTATTACTACAACCACCAACACCACATCATCCTCACTACCACCAGTACTACAATCTCTACCATTAGGTTTTGGCGCTTTACTTCATTTGAAATAAGGAAATTTTGGGATTGTAATTTGCAATGTGTTTATGTATCATAATATACACTGTAATTCTAATCAGTTATCTATTTAGAACTATACAATATGTAAGCACAATGCCAAATATCGTTCCAATTCCTTTTTTTTTTGTACGCGGAAATTCCTCTTTCGGCGTTGAAATTCCTACGAGTGGTGGCTGAAACTCCTGTGAGCCAAATTCAAAGTTGGCATCTCTGGATATCATGTCTATGTCGAGATGAATGGGACTTCCAAAAGTGGATTTGGAATGAAAAGGAAATTATCATCTTTCAGTTTTTCGCAATCAAGAAATTGTATTTATTCTCTGCCGTCGTGAATAGAAATTAACACCAAGTTTCTGATTTGCGATTTCAAAAATTCAATTTTCAGCCCCTAATCATCCCGACATAGGTACCTCTTTGACACGTGGGTCATATATTGTTGTCTAATTCTCTGTCAATAGTAATTATTGAAACAACTACTTTGATTATTCTTAATCTAACTTTACCTTATCTTATCTTATCTTATCTTATCCGTATTCCAGAAATCGAAAACATTGTCAGCGGTAGTGGAAGTGGTAGCGGAGATGACGGCTTCATCTACCAGGGTAGTGGATCGGGCGATGGAAACTTCTCGGATCCAGGCAGACCGGTGGTCACTATCGACAACTCGAATAACGGCGGCAAACCCTTTGTACCCCACATTAACAATGGCAGGCCAACCAAAATTGACATTGGGCACGGAGGAAGTCATGGTCATGGTCATGGACACCAAGGGAAAAATACAATTATTGGTAGTGGTGGTAAACAACGGCCGGGCAGTGGTCATGGTGGTGGCTTTATCAAGCCTGGAACCAACAGCAATAACAAATTCAATAGTAATAGGAACAACAACAACAACAACAACAACAACAACAGAAATAATAAGTTCAACAACAACAAATCTGGACGGCCGACGGATACAATCCACAAAATGCCGAAAAAAGGAAATAATATTAAAAACAATAATAACTCTGACGGCGGTGCAACGGCGTCTGTTGTGAATTCTGTAAGCTTGTTGCTGATTTCAGTGCTGGTATCATTGGTTTCTATACGAGGGAATCTTTTGGTAGCAGGTGTAACAAGATGGTTGTAGTCGGTGCCTTTACCCTTCTGTATCATTGTGAAGACAGTAAACAGCAAATTGCCATTTGTTTGAAGTATAAAAGTATAAGAGTATCATCACAGTACAACAGGAATGGTGGTTATTTGACCTACTTAAAAGTGTAACAAGCACCGTTAAACACATAAAAACAAATAACGACATCTACAATAATCATATGTGTGATTTAGAAATGATGATTTAGGATGACATTGAGTCGGGAGGAAAGGTCTGGTTGGGAGGAATTGTCAGGGATGAGATGGAAGTCATCTTCACACCTGGCCATTAACAAATGGGATTACTAGATAAAGCTTAAACAAAAGCCGTTGATTCTACAACAAAAGAAACAACAACAACAACATCAGTACCCAAAGATAAGGGTATTAGATTTTTTTTTTCCGTCCAACATATGACACTCACCAAAGTACAGAAAATTTCCCAATTTGAGATTCTCCTTTGATTTAAGAAGGGATAGATAAAAACTACAAATAGAAATGAAAAAGAATTGTGACATGATCAATTGGATTTAAGCAAGAACACAAAAAATAAATTTTTTTTCCCCTGTCTTTTGTACATCACAATACAACAAATGTTCATGATAAACCAACCACCATTCCTATCTCACGGTATCAATCCTACACAACTTTTTGCATGGAGACTTGCTGTTGCACCCATCTGGACAGTTTTTATGAAAGTAAACGTCTCGTTTTTACCATCAAACCAACTCAATCCTGAACTCTCTTTTTTTCAAAATGTATATCCCTGTTGTACAAGACTAAATAAATAATTACTTATTAATCAAACAAACAACGAATCAATAATCTAAACCATCTTCAAACTTTGGAATTGAACAAACAATGGACATAATGATCATAGATTGGGATTGTTTTTTTTTAAAAATGTACTTGTAATTCTTGATGTGATATGATTCAATTCACATTTGGTTTATAACTTACGTCTATATACCAATGATGATGATTGACTTTCGCTGTGCGGCAAGTAACAAAGTGCATTTGATCGGATTTCGTTTTTGCTTGTGATAAAATAAAGAACGATTTTGTTTGTTTTTCACAACAAAACCCAAGCCTTGATTTCCTGATATTATTTTATTCCTTGGTGTCCAAAGGAAGGTGCACAGAATTCATCATGCCATCATCTCTATCTAAAGATGATCATTTTTGTGAATTCAAACTCTTCTGCTTTGTTAAAACTACAAATTAATAACGGCGACACTGGTGGAACTGGTGATTCAAGGAGGGAAGAGGGAAGACTGTGTCAATGTAGATCAGCATTGTTATTGTCTGACATGGATTTTATAACTATGACAGATAAGAAACACTTGGCTATATGCCTGACTTCCAAAGGAAAGAGCTCCTTCATCTACTTTGCTTGGATATCCAGGACATGGACTAAGGATTGAATATGAGGAATGAAATGGAGAGAAACAATTATTGAAAGGCATTGGAATGGTTTACGAATAGAATAACACGGAGGAAAGGGACATTGTTGATAGCAGCACTTTGAACAAGGAATGTTGGAAAATAATTTATGATGTAGATGAAGTGACGAGTCACTACACTATTTGAAGTATTCTTATAATTGATCAAAACATTTTTAAAAAAAAGAGTACCCTTATTTTCAATGTGGATGAACGAGAATTTTTAAATATGTTATTCAAAGATGTTTGTGTTTGGATTGACTGTGTGGTAAATTGTATGAATGTGTGTGGGAGTGGGTGTGTGTGTGTGTTGGTGTGTCTGTGTGACATGAGATTGATGAAAGGTGAATCGCATTATGCTGTACATAGATTATTTATCAAATATTTTTGGATGATTTATGATATATATTTTGTTCATGACAAAAACCACAAACACAGTGTAAGGATTGATAATTTGATGTTTGTGCTGGGACCGAAGTTCAAAAATCCTTGAGAAGAAATCATTTGGTTTCAATAACGTGTACCAAATGATTTTTAGAAATTTATTTCTCACAGAGGAAGGAATGGTTGAAATGACCATTTTCATGATTTATTTAATCCTTCCTCCTCTTAAAAAAAAAATAAAAAAAATTTAAATCTCATTTGGTTTTTAATTAAAAAAATTAGAGTTGCACATTTTTAAATGTACAGTTTTCTACCCCTAGTGGCTTCATCAAAAACCTCTTCTGTAGAACTATCAATGAAGGGAGTTAATCACTGATATCTTTTTTCGAACATGGGAAGTCAAAGAACAACACACAAAATTAGGATTATCTGTCTTGACTCACTTCCAAAAATAATGAACTGGACTGGTGTGAAAATCCAATCCCACGATTTTGATTATAATTTGAAATCAGCTGACATTGTCTGAGTGGATCACAAAGGCCGTAGCTGAATTTGTTGCTTTTATGTCAGATAGTCCATCTGAACTGTCTTAGGATGACACGTGACATACACTGATCGGCTGTTTTGAGATGGTTCTCGTAATCCTGAGAGTATTCAAACAGGTCTATGGAAATGACACCAAAGACATAAGAATAAGAATGATATTTATCAAAGAATACCTGAAGTGTGGATTGTGTGTTGACAAATTTCATCAATTTGAAATGGTCATTCTGTAATCCTAACGTTAATATGATCAAATTCCTGGTTCATGAAAACTTGGCCATGATTGCCCCTGATGTCCCCAAAAAGAATTGAAGAAAAAAAAAGTAATTTTTATTTTTTTTATTTTTTTTTAGAAATCAAATTTGTTTTCATGTTAAAATTAGCAAATGCCATAATTGATCGTTAACTTTTGATTTCCTTTATCTATTGTCTACCCAATGTCATTTACATTACATGGTTTACATATTCCCTCATTCTCATTGATTTTCCTTTTTTTGTCTACTACAGTTACTGTTGTAGATAAAACAAGAGGTGAAAATACAAAAACATTTAACATAATTTTTAAAATTATTCTTACCCTATGCTGCAAAATATTAAAAATAGATTACAGATTTAATGTTATGCTAATACTGTAGTATTTAACCAAGTATTTAAAATTAATATAGTAACTCACTAAATGTACTTCATTTTAATAAAACAAATGATTAGTATTCTTATGACTGACTCAGCTTTCTTCCAAGTTCATTTATGTTTTTGGGTGGGGTATTCTGACACGGGTTTTTATGTTAATATTAACATGGTGGGTAGAGAGGTGTGTTCTGTTCTCCTTTTCCATGTTACTTTGTCTTTTTTTGGATTGAGATTGATAGATTTACACCAGGCGCCTTTGACTTATGTCCGCTAAAATGTATAGTTGTGCTGGAGACTGTAGCAAAAGGGTGTGTTTTTAAAGGACTTAGGTATTTTAAAATCATCATTCATTTAATGAGAAAATATGAAAAATAAAACGTTTTTAAATTTTTGTTGTTGTTTAAAAAAAATTATTTTCGTCTTTTTTTGTGTTTGGAGGATGGTTGATACTAATATTTCTATTTCTATGTTTTAAATTATTCCTCTGCCCCAATACTATAGTGACATCACACTCCAATTTAACTAATAAAAATACGTAATTTTGCCATTGTTTTCACATCATCTTTTGTCACAGCTTTTATTATAGATAAATATCTAAATGTTTGCTAGTCATCATTAATATTATACCTCCACAACAGAGATTTTACTTCAGATTATTTGATTATATTTGTTTTTAAAGATTAGTTTATTATATTCACCCCTTTTGTAAGTTTTAAAAGAATAGCAAATGTAATGTCCTTTGATTATGCTGCACAATGAGAACAGTTTTCATTCACTACCTCAGTTATTTTTAAAGCAGAAAACGGATTTTTTTTTCTGATTTGAATTTCTTTAAAGGCTCCAGTAGCTGTCTTATTGCGACACAAACAATAATCGCTTATCACTGACCGTAATGTCACACAATGAGACATCAGGCCATCAGAATAAGAGTGAATCCCATATAATCGCAGCCATCTTGAGTACATGACTGTCAAACCAGATGGTATTCCAATTTGTAAGCATTTTCCACTGTTTTGATGCAATGAGGCATAGCATTACCCTGCTGCACTGTGTGACACTGCTACTTTTTAGATCATCTGATGTATTCAAGATATCGCTGCTTGTGACATCAAAGTGGTCATCACAAAAGTGGAAAATTTTAAAATGTTGTGTTTGTGACATGTATATGCCATATTACAGTTTGCTGCTCAACGTATTGTTTCGTGGTGGTACGTGATATGTGATATGGTTTACAGCATGTTTGCAATGGGTGATATCTCATTTTGTCAATGGAAGATATGATCATTGTTGACTATCCAAGCATTTGCCTCTTACTTAAGGTCTGAAGATCAATTTTGGAAACAGTGAGATCTAATTATTCCGTGCCGAATGACAGTGTTCGTTTGCAATGTTAATAGCTGGGCAGGTTCAAACATATGCTTATTTTACACTCAGATAACAAATTAATATGATTTTGATTGACCGTACACTAAAATATATAAGATCTGGAGATTTTTGTGTCACAACTGCTGTGTCTTTAATAATCATGACGGCAATGTTTATGATCATGCGATGTTACTTTATCATCCATTCTAAATGTTCAGAGTTCTTCCATACTATTAATGACTATAATTTACTATAACAACAGTTTGATTACTTTTTCAAATAGACTGACTCATTGAGACTGGGTATGACTATAACAACAGTTTGATTACTTTTTCAAATCGACTGACTCATTGTGACTGGGTATTGCTGTCATCGTGTGTTCATTGGGACACGTGGAAAATTAAAATTCTCTGAATATTTTAAGCATAATGTTGTTAATTTCTGGGTTGTTTTTTTTTTTTTTTTCACAATGATCATCATTTAAACGAAGCACCATATGAAAAAGAAATGCTTATTCAAATTATTTTTTTTAAAATGACCAATATGTGCCACGACTCTTTTAAGTAAACAAGACACATGAATCTGGAGGGTTTGTCCAAGTTTTGAATTGACATTTGGTAGACAGCAGGATATGACATACAATTTGTAACTAAACATACAATTTCGTTGTTAATACATATATTTTAGTTAATAAACTGCATTTATATTACTATGTATGTTTATATCTGTGCAACCATATAGACAGACAGAGAGAGAGAGTGAGAGAGTTTCTTTTTCATTTCGTTTGTTGATTGTTGTTTACAAAAGGAATGTATTCTGTATCCTGGGTGGGGATCCTGACCTCCCATAGCGGGCAGGGGGGTACATACTGTGTCTTCTATCCCCTTATGTCTGTTTTCCAACATGCTTTCTGTCTTTGTCTTGGAATGAGATTACTTGGTTTTGTCCTGGCCCTGGCCCGAGTCCTGGCTGGGAGGGAAACAGTCAAATGCATAGTTATTGTTTTGAGAGATGATATTTTTTTCCTTGTAAATCATCTCTCTGTTATGTATTATTATATTTATTTTTAATGTATGATGTAAGCGTCTGAGTGTATTTCTCCTTGTTGGATTGTGTGCTTGTGTCCGGATGAGACTTATAGGTGATCTCAAGCTAAGTACATTGATGGTATGCTCTTGGAATCTACATCTGATCCCTATTTGTTCCCAATTCCCCTTTGTCTTACTCTCTCTTGGGTGCTTTAATTGTAATTCTAGAACTTTCGACTATCCCATTTTCTTCCTTTTTACTGGCGCTGATATAACCTAAATGTGTTGCAAGCGCCGTAAAACCCTTAAAAACAAAACAAATATTCTGTATCATAATGTTACACACTTAACACTTTGTATCTGACAAGAAAAAAAGTTGTATTTTGCTAGGGTTCTCAAATCTATTCCGTTGTTATATGTCCTCTAGACTGTATTTTGAATCTATTTTGAAACTGTAAACACAATTTTCAATATCTTACATGAGTGAGGTAATTTTCTCAAACTTTTTTCTCTTATCGCACGAATTTGGTGTTGTTTTCTGTCTGTCACTTCTCTCTATCTCTCTCTCTCTCTCTCTCTCTCTCTCTCTCTCTCTCTCTCTCTCTCTCTCTCTCTCTCTCTCTGTTTCTCTCTCTCTCTCTCTCTCTCTCTCTCTCTCTCTCTCTCTCTCTGTCTCTTTTGTTTGTTTTTTTTGTAAAAAAAAATATTTGTGCCAAATGAAAATTTTAAATCATAGAATCAAACAAAACAGTGTGGAAGAAACTACACTTTTTTTCAGTTTTTTTTTTTAAATATTAATATTTTTTGTTGTTGTCAGCGTTCCTTAAAAAACATGTTTGTTTGTTATTGTTGTTGTTGTTTTTTGTTTGTTTTAAAAAAAATATAATTCCAAGCTGATAAGAAACACTTGTTTAAGATTACATTAATTTATGGAGTTACTCTCCATTACAACTGCTTTGGTGTATGCCATGAATTTACAATGTTGCGATATGAAATCGTATTTATGGCACATCATCGATTTCATTAGAAGGCTTATTAATATTTAGTCCATGATAGAAGATGAAAATGGTTATTGAATATTCACCAACTAGAAGACTTCCTGTTCTTTTTATTAGATTTCCTGGCCGGTGGGATGGGGCGGGGGGGGGGGGGGGGCTGGAGTGTAAAATTGTCTTTTGCCCTATTATTCCATTATTCTAACTGAATGTTTCTAATTCATTTTTTTTGTTTAACATGCCCTAGATCGAAATGGTTTGATTTAAGTTTAATTTTTGTTTTTTTGTTTTTTGTTTTTATTCTTCACTTCAAAGACAGGGATATAAAAGTTCTGCCAATATGCAGCATCAATCTATAAATTTTATACTTTAAGAAAAGGTATAGTCAATTCTTGGCAATTTCTAGTTTTTTATAGTGATATTCAATTGAGCACAAATGTTTTGTAAGAAATGTAACCTTGTCTTATATACATATATATGTTAGCTTTAAGTCAGACTTTTTATACTGTGTTTTTATACTCTTCTTCCCTTTCTCCTCCCCTTCCCCAGTCTGCTTCTTTTTCCTTTCTCCGTTTCTCCTCCCTCAACTATAATATATTTTTAAAATCAATGTATGAAAAATTATTATATTTTTATGCAAATAAATTTTATTATTCAATTTCGTCTTTGCTGTATTGTATCCCCCACGGCTTGAATTGTAGAATCATCGAAATGCAAATAGAAAAAAAAAATTGAAATAAATTTTTTGTGTTATTATGAAATATGAATTTGTTGTGATTTCCCGTGAACGATGATGTTAATGATTATGATCTGTACATATACATAATTTTTGTTATTATAGTGTTTTAAATTGACTTGTACTTTATTTTCTAAATATTGTAATGTTATGTATTGTGTGTGTGTGTGCGCGCGTGCCATGTGTTTGAATGTAGATGTCCGCGCGCGTGTGTGTACATAATTCTTGAAAGGTTTTAAGTGTGTGTTGTAATTTTGACAATATAAATTCTTAACTTCTAACATTAAAAGTTTTGTTGTATAAGCGTAAAATGGCATGGCGGTTTCTAAACTAATTAAACTGTACTGGAAATGAAGCAGATTTATGAAACTCTGTTCAAATCAACGCCATCAAACAACAAGCTCTATTCTGTGTATTTGTTCTTCTTTTTCTCCTGCTCATCTATGCTAATCTTGGTGGGCACCGTGACTGGGGCTTCCTCTGTTCTCTCTCTACCCTCCCCCCTCTCTCTCTCTCTCTCTCTCTCTCTCTCTCTCTCTCTCTCTCTCTCTCTTATCGGCGCTAATATGACCTTAAAGTGAGTCAGGCGTTTTTCTCTGTTTGTCCTTGCCTTATCGTCACCTTGCATAGAATCCACCTGAACTGTGTTTTCCAGGACATGTCAACATTTTCTCATTAATTTTCTATGATTGTCAATTTAACGAAATTAAAGGAGCTTGTATTGACATCAACGGATTGATGGTTGTCTTCTCTTTATTATTATTATTATTATTATTATTATTATTATTACTATTATTATTATTATTACTATTATTATTATTATTATTATTATTATTATTATTATTATTATTATTATTATTATTATTATTATTGAGCTTTCTCTGTTAAAATGAAAATGAGAGAATGATCAATACTGACAACCATGAATGTAACATAATACAACAATTGACTAACATTGATTACTGCAATTGATGTTTTCAGAACCACTAATAAATTACTTCTTGTAAAAAACAAAACAAAAAACTATTTATTATTGTTGCTATTATTATTATTATTATTATTATTATTATTAATATTATTATTATTATTATTATTATTATTATTATCATCATACTTACTTAATGTTGATAATTGTGCTAAATACCGATTAGATTTTACTTACATGATAATATAGTGACCGATTTTGAAAAGTTTTAATTTTTATTTTTCAATTCCGTAGAGTGTGCTAGTTTTGTGGGGTTTTGAGATTTTCTTTTCAAAAGTTTTCTCGCTGTTGTTGAATTGTCCATGTTCCCCATTGTGACTTTTCTGTCCCGAAGAATCAAAAGGATTGAGAAATGATGGTAGAAGGAAGAAGGTTGACTACACAGGGTAAACTACTGACTGGTTTTTGTGAGCTACACGCTCCCATTAGTTTTACTCTCTTTGTGGCACAGTTACCAAAGGCATTGAACTATACATCAATTATCTATATCCATCTGCCTTCTGTATTCTCAATGACCTTCCTTTATCCAGGGCACTGAAATTACCTAAAAATATCGCAAGTGCTGATAAGTGTCTAAAAATTTACCAGAGAAGGAAGGCCCTGGTATCTTGAAAGGAGTGGAGGGGAGAGGGGAAGGGTGGCCATATGTCTATGTTATGAAATGGTATTGACAGAGCCTGTTTATAATCTTTAGCTAAGAAAATAACACTTTTTTTCCTTTAATATAGGCGGTGCTATATTGATTGAGTGTTTTAAACTTATTTTTTTTAGAGGGGGTTGGGGGGTGGGAGGGGGGGGGGGGGGGGATGGGTCCTCAATCACCTCAGACATAATTTTGTTTCGTATAGATTGCAAATCTTATATATAATATACGTTGTTCATATAAAATCATCACGCATAAGTGTTGTGGGGTTTGTGCTGTGGATAATTTAATCACAGTCTAGAGTTGTCCTATTATAATGCATTAAGAAAATGTCTTGTGTTAGGTGGTTACTTTCTAGAAAATGTCTTGTGTTAGGTGGTTACTTTCTAGAAAATGTCATGTGTTGATGTAATGTGTTAACTTTGTAAATAATGTTGTGTGTTGATGTAATATGTTTTGTTGAAAATGATGTTCGTTGACGTTGTCGATATTGTCGTGTGTTCATTGTCGTGTGTTCATATGTGTTGAAAATCCTTGTATTGATGAGTGTTAAAAATGTAGACAAGAAAATGACGTGTGTCATATTTTACTAGGAAAGACTAAAAGCAATCAATTGCATATATATACCATTGATCATTGATCTGTTTTTCAACGTTATCTATTTTAATTTTGTATGTTGTTCATTTGGCATTTGGTTTTATTTTTAAACAGTAGAATCGAGATAAAAATTGTTAGCTATTTATGTTTTGTGTGTCGGCCTAAGTGACTTTTTGTGTTTGTTTTAAATTCTTCAATCCACGCAATTTAAGATGGACAACAATGGTCTACCCGAAATAACTCAAAGGCACTGATATTATTAGTAAATAAGATGTGTAAAATGGATTCCACTCCCCCTTCTTCACTTTCAATCTTCTTCCCACCTTTTTGTTTTTTTTTTAATTTGAAATTTTGATTGGTATTGATGTAGTGTATGTATCGTGTAACTTGACAATGATGTTGCTTTTATAATTATGTCATTTATGCATCTAACTAAGCATTATCCTGTTATCTGTATCTGATCATGATCAACAGCATCACTATCCCACAATGCATCGCTAACGACGGATCTGGAAGTTAATGTTTTATGATGTGATCTGCTGTGACGGATTAAATCTTATATTATGGCTGGCGCATGGTGAGGGCTACTAGTAGGTGCTTCAAATACCGTTCTACTTTTATCTTTTTACATTTACTCCCAAGTGGCCCGGGGATTTGAGCAGATCCTAAGGTTAACGAAAATTTAGGATGTTTGAATCCGTCACTGGAGATCTTATCAGATCTCATGGTCCATCCGTCTTTGTCAGGCATGAACTCTTTGTTCTTTTGTAGACAACTATTTCCAGCTGCCTTCCAAATTAATTGTCATACACGATTGCATTAAATACTATAAGGATAAGGATAATGATCTTTCTATTCTTTTCAAGTTTCATCCGCGACTCATAGGGAATGAGATTAGCATCCCTTGTTTGGACGTGTCATCCATAGTCTGTGACGTCACCGGCGGAAAAGTTATTAGAGAGAGAACGTCATGTTGGTTGTGTGCATGCGTCTCTCGTGGAAGCGAGGACGAGAGATGCATGCGCACAACCAACATGACGTTCTCTCTCTAATAACTTTTCCGCCAGTGACGTCACAGACTATGGGTGATGTCCAATCAAGGGACGCTACTCTTCCGCTAATCTCATTCCCTATAGCCAGATAATACACTGTTTAGACCTAAAGATTGTAACGACAACCCGACTGTTTTCTAAATGTCGTGTTACAGGTTTAGTCCTAAGCAGGACGCAATAGTGTGACGTCACATCTTCCAGGCATCTGGGTCTGAACTCATTTAACAACATTTATATGTTCCATAATGACACGCACTTCCCATTTTAAACTATGAGATTTCCAGAGTACAGCAATTAACGAGTTCAATAAAGCCCTTTCAATTTTCACCACTAAATAATTGTACGTTTTAATTCCCTCCAGGTTCGTTATGGCCTTTTAGCGAATGAAAATAATTTCACGATAATGTTCGATTTCAATCTTATGATGATCTTATTGACAAATTGATAAGGTTATGAATATAGTACGACTGGACATGAAAGAACAAAAGAAAAATGAAGTACAATCATTTTTTTTTTTTCTGTTCTTCCTGTTTATCTTTTACGTTCAAGAAATATGTTTATGTTATTTTTTTTTTCAAAAAATCAAAATAGCTCGTTCAAATCTGTGAACCCATCGATCACCGCAATCACAAACAGGTTTATTGGAAAATGGTATCAAATCATGGAATTATTGCACATGTTTTTTGACGTCGTTTTACATCTAATACTAATGGTGATGCTAATTATAACGATTTTGGATGTTTGTATTTACTGTTACAGTCGTTATTGAATTTTTTTAATATCACAAGTAGTCTTGATTTGATAATGTGAACAATTTTGAAATAAACTAATAAGTGATCCGTATGTCGTTTTCAGAAAATGCAGGATAATTTTAGTATATTGTATTTCACCTGAAACGCCTCCAAAAATAATTAACTACCAAAATCAAAGGAATATCTTCTAACATTAGTTAGCATCTACAGCAAAGAACCTGAACTGTGGAAGGAATTGTTACAGGTGATTAGAGATGCATCTGATGCCTCCCAATCAGATGATTAGGAGGTGAAAGGCCTGAAGTCTAGTTAAGTTAGTCATTTAATCTAATCTAGAAACGAAAAAGACTCAAACGTTTTGATTATATTATGGTAATATCTAGGAGTATTTTCTATACTATTATTCATTATTTTGTGATTTATCTGATTATTTGATCATCTCCGACGTAATTGTGTCGACCTGTGTCATTATATTAGATCATCGTATCTCTCCAGCCCCTTATCTTCATCTCCACTTGTGTTTGACACGTTGATCATAATAATATTATTAATAATAATACATGTACAATTACCATGTCAAATGTATAATATTATTAGTAAAATCATAATTTTAAATATCTTGTGTTTGTTTTGATTGTGTCAATCCCTTGAAAAAGAACAACGTAAACAAAACAAAACAAAAAAAAAAAATAAAACCAGAAAAAAAAACCTAAAACAGACGCGACTTGATGGTGATGACTGGGTGGGGTTCCTACTTCCCATAGTGGGCAGGGAGGTACTTACTGTGTCTTCTATCCCCCTATATCTATTTTCCAACTTGCTTTCTGTCTTGTCTTGGAATGAGATTACTTGGGTTTTGTCCTGACCCTGGCTGAGAGGGAAACATTCAAATGTATGGTTAGTTTTGGGAGATGATATTTTTTTCTCTCTGTTATGCACTGCATTATGTTTTGTATAAATATTATATATGATTTGTAAACATTTGAGTGTATTCCTCTTAGTAGGGACCTGTGCTTGTGTCTGGATGAGACATTTAGGTGATCTCAAACTAAGTATTTTGATAGTGTGCTCTTGGAATCTACATCTGCTTCTTATTCGAACATTTCCCCTTTGTCTTCCTTTTTCTTGGGTGCTTTAATTGTAATTCGAGAACTTTTTAATTTCCCCATTTTCTTCCTCCCTTTACTGGCGCTGATGTGACCTTAATGTGTTGCTAGCGCCGTAAAACCCTTAAAAACAAAATGATGATGATGATGTGTTGGTGGTAATAGCTATAATGATGATGATGATCATGTCTCCTCAAGAATTATAGATATGAGTATGAGGTCCTAAATAGGTTCCCTCTATTTGTCTCCTATATTCCTGTTTTGATGGTATGCTACAAAGTAAACTGTTCAGAAAAGTGAGTGGAGTAGGTAGGCCCTTTTGTTGATAATAATAAAAATCAAGTGAGTAGAGAAAAATATGTTTTCTAACAGTTACAGAGAAAGGGAGAAGAAAAAAACTGCAAAAGAAATTGTACTTACGGAATCACACGAACTCTTTGTTCCAGATTTAATTTCAGACAGAGCAATATATTCATATAATCAGACCTGTGAACAGAATTAGATCCAATAGTCTGATGTCACGTCCGCCCAGCAACGAGCAGCTTGGTTCTTAAGAGGAAATCGGTACTTTTTATTCTTCATGCTGGGTAGAACTTTTTCACATGTGATGTGATCAGAATGTATAAAAGTCAAAACATGATCAGATTTATAATGTTTTTCTACATTGGATACACTTTTATGCTAGTCGGAGAAGTATTTCATATGGCCGTCCGCCATTTTCCCGATAGTTTAGAACCAGTTACTAAGTTACTATGCGTCATTACGAGGGAAGTGACGTCACAACTGTTGAAGCCTATTGTTGATTTATAACGTTTGCATATCATAAATTATGTACTTGGTTTGAGATCACTTAAAAGTCTCATCCAGACACCAGCATATGATCCCACCAAGAGGAATAGGCTACAATCTAATTTTTACAAACCCTATGTTATTCAATATTTAAAACAAAAACATAACAGAGATAAAGTATAACTATACATTTGACTGTTTCCTCCAAGCCAGATCCAGTTTTTGTTTCTTTTTAAATGAAGAAAGTGGGATGGTCAGAAAATTAGAGAATTACAATTAAAGCATCCAAGAAAAAGTAAGACGAGGGGAATGATACAAATAGGAAACAGATGTAGATTCCGAGAGCACACTATCACTGAACTTAGTTTGAGATCACCAAAAAGTCTCATCCAGACATAAGCACAGGTCTTCATTAAGAAGGGTACACTCAAATGTTTACATAATATTAATATTTCCAAAACAGAATGCACAACTAACGATACATACAGAGATGATTTACAAGCAAAAATATCTCCCAAAACTACAACAATACATTTGACCATTTCCCTCCCATCAAAGGATTCAGGCCCAGGTCCAGACCAGGACAAAACCAAGTATGTAATCTCATTCCAAGACAAAAGACAGAAAACTGGGAAAACAGATATAAAAAGGATAGAAGACATAGCAAGTAACCTTCTGCCCACCATGGGAGGTCAAAGGACCCCATGCAGCCTGCCCACTATGGGAGGTCAGAAACCCCAACAGACACAGCGAGTGATCTCCTGCTTATTATGGGGGGTCATAATAGCCCACCCAGTCCGCAATTATAAGAATGATGTTTTTAACGGTTTTACGGCGCCTGTAACTGTAACACATTATATCAACGCCAGTAAAAGGGAAGAAAAAAAATGGGATAGTAAAAAGTTCTAGAATTACAATTAAAGCACCCAAGAAAAGGTAAGACAAAGGGGAATTGATTCAAATAGGAAACAAGTGTAGATTCCAAGAGCACAGTGTTAAAGTACTTGGCTTGATATCACTAAAAGGAACACACTCAAATGTTTAGAAATCATATATATGTTTTGTTTTGTTTTTAAGGGTTTTACGGCGCTTTCAACACATTAAGGTCATATCAGCGCCAGTAAAAAGGAAGAGAATGGGATAGTTAAAAGTTCTAGAATTACAATTAAAGCGCAAAAGAAAAGGTAAGACAAAGGGGAACGGGTTCAAATAGGGAACAGATGTAGATTCCAAGAGCACACCGTTAAAGTACTTAGTTTGAGATCACCTAAAAGTCTCATCCAGACACAAGCACAGGTCCCAACTAAGAGGAATACACTCAAATGTTTACCAATCATATAATATAATATGTAAACTAAACATGATATAATGCATAACAGAGAGATGATTTACAAGGAAAAAAATATCATCTCCCAAAACTATAACTATACATTCGACTGTTTCCCTCCCAGTCAAGGAACTCCGGCAAGGATCAGGACAAAACTAAGTAATCTCATTCCAAGACAATGACAGGAAACAATTGGAAAACATGTATGGGAGGATAGAAGACACAGCATGGACCTCCCGGCCCACTATGGGAGGTCAGGATCCCCACCCAGAAATCATATATAAAATGTAAACAAAACATAATGCAGTGCATAACAGAGAGATGATTTACAAGGAAAAAAAAAAAATCATCTCGTAAAACTAACTATACATTTGACTTTCTCTCTCAGCTAGGGTATCTGGCCAGGGCCAGGACAAAACCAAGTAATCTCATTCCAAGATAGAAGACACAGTAAGTACCTTTCTGCCCACTATAGGTGATCGGGAACCCCGCCCAGAATTTTTAAGAATGAAATCTACACAAAATTGAGAGGAATGTGAAACTTTATTTCAGCCAAACACACATGTCAATCAGTTATTGCATCTTGTCTAATGTAGTCATGACCAGCCACAGAGTCTCAAATTATCTTGCAATTTGCTATGATGCTTTGCGTAGGGCACTTTTACTTCTTGTTACCCTCTGAGTAGTGCAATGGTGTATACCGCAAAGCACTTTCCACCAGATCTGAATAGACCCGGCTACTCATTCACATTGATTAGACAACCACTTATAATTAAAGGATTTTAATAAACCAAAAGATCATTATTTTTTTTCAAAACATCCAGATTTTTAAAAATTGGTGAACATTTTCATTGTTGGATAGTCGTATTCTGCCCACTCAAGATTATTATCATTGTAGTATTATCAATCCAAGTAACTTTGCTTCAAAGGAAAACATGCCTTTGGATCTGGAGAATTTGAGTATTCTCAGTTTTAATACAGTTGTTTTCCTTCAATGGTTCTATCAGCATATGAAAGATATAAAACCGCATAAAACACACTTAATTCAGCTAAGCAAAAATGGCAATGATCCCCCTTTAAGCAAAGCTACCACAATTGATGTATTTCGAAAGAATAAGTTTATCTTTCACAGAGACCAGCCTGAATTGAAGAAATGTCTGTGATTCGAATCGAAAGTTAAATTTTACACACAAATTGATCTCCAGGACAATTTGTGTAACATATGGAAAATGTCGCTAGTTGTAGTATCATTTAGTAGTGATTATCGTCATTGTCACTATGCTATAATAATACAATGAACATTAACTCCTGATATCCTCTCACCGATCCTTGTTGTTGGTACAATGTTGACATGGGTGTGTGTTGGACACAACGACACGGCCCTTTATTAATTCATCAAATCACATTCAAAAATATTACAAGACAATCAAATTCTAGATTAACAAACATCAGAAAATTGGAAACAACATTGGAAGGTAATACAAAACAAATCACACGAGATAAAAAAAAAAAGAAAAAAAAAGGAGAAAACCCTGACTTACCCAGTCTAATGACGTCAACTGAGGAACATTGAAACATAGAAATTTGAGAAGTAGCTTTTACATCAGCTTAATCTGCTTAAGATGAAAATCTTTCCAAATAAAAGTTTTCAACCCCCCTTATTTGAAAAAAACAATTTTTAGACTATTATACAAGTCAATGCTGAAAAATAAGTTTGCTTTTTATTTTACAACTCTTTAGGTCTGTTAGAGGAAATCGAATGTAAACCTGTTAGTTCATAGGAAAGTGCACCATATCTACTAAATTTTACATTGGTAAAACCACTAATAGTGATTCATTTGTGATGGTTTCCTTTTACAACTAAATACGAGCATAAGAAATATAGCTCGACATTTTGGCAATTTAAGGTTTTACTCTTTTTTTTTCTGAACGCAATAACGAATAACACATTTCATTATTCCATTATTAAATGAAAGGGCACTCTCATCCTCATTTCACATGAACATAAAAGAAACTCCTTACAAATTTTAACTGAACATTGAAATTGAAACCCAGGATGCATCTTAACATTGATGCTGACAGTCAACAGATGGGACGATAGATATCAAAAGAAAAATAAGCAAATTAATGCTCAAGTTGCTGGGCTTTTAAACTGGTAATGGCTGAAAACTGATCCACAAACAAAGGACAAATTGAGTCTTTAATCTCCACCCCAGTATAAGTACCACCATATTGCGATGACTTAGTATGAATACCGTTATGAACAAAGCTCTTTTTTTTTTTAGTCATCCCCAATCACAGGAAATAAATGATAATACAGATCCAAAATCACAATGACAAACAAACAACGTCAAACAATATAATTGTTATATAAGTAGATTATAGAAAAATCTTACAATTGTGTGATGAAAATAACATAATTGCATGTTTTTAACCAACAGTAATACCTGCTTTGATTGAATCTCTATTCCTCATAAGCACACTATACAAATCATTAATAAAGAGGAGTTATACAATTCAAGCTCTTCATCATATTAAATAATGAGTTTGTTTAAATATAAAATACTTAATCTAGAAGCAAAATAAAATTTTTCTACATAAAGAAACAACATCGAAATTGTACTTACTTTAAACAAAAGAAAAGAACAGTGTGCGCTGTTGGTAAGAAAAGTTCTATGACAAAGCATTGGCGACACAAGGATTTTAAATAATTAAAGATTAATATTAAGTGTGTAACCTTGGCACTTAGGATAGACAGAGAAAGAGACAAAGCAGCCATTAACAAGAACATTAAATGGATTTATAACTCCTGGTTGTTTATGAAGAAATATAATAATGAGTACATACAAATATGGCAAATGACGGATGGGTGTAATGATACATTGTACATCAAACATGTTCTGAATACCAAGCATACGTCATTGATTCATTCAAAACGGGTTCTGAATGTAATATCCATGAATTCTATACTTTGATAGCCAAAAAATCTACGGTTTTTATTTCATATTTATATGTATAAAAAAAAGATTGAGTTTAAGTTTATTTTGTTTGGAATAATTTATAGAGTATTTTTTGCTTAATTGCTTTAAAAGACAAAGGACACGATATTTTAAAGTGTCACTGATGAGCAAAAGGTCTATTTAAAGTGATGATGTAATATAAAGATTGTGACCAGTGATAAGAGATAAATACGCATTTACTGAACCAAGCCAAAGTGCTTCGTATGAAATGCAGCAGAGGTCATGAGGTCAAGTACTAAAGTCTGAGAGATATCGAATTCAATCAGATACATTTATCTACTTTTAAAAATGATACTGATTATCAAAAAGGCCAAATCATTCTACTGTTTGAACCAAATGTATTTTCATTCTACAGATGATAGTTCACCGATCAAGATCCAATACATTTTAAGATTCGAGTCCTTTCCCAACATCTATCTTCATATGAGTATTGACCAGTCACAGATCAAGGTTTAATCATTTGTAAGAAATGTTGAACAAGGAGCGCTGGACATCATTTAAGTAAATGAAAGACAAAATAGTTTTATGCGGATAACAACTATTGCTCAGGCACAGAGAGAATTTTACCTTGGTAATATAGATCAAAATTTTTTAAAATTTACCCTCACACACACACACACACGCATTTAATCTCAAATGATAACAGTCAGCTCATCACAAGATACCATCCATTTCACCAAACCAACAATAAATGGAATTTCTCCATAACATTTGACAAAAAAAAAAACATCATTGCATTTTTTCAATCTTATCTATCCATGCATACATAAGACAAAAAGCAGTTAATTATCAATAAAAATTATATATATTTCAATGTATATATTCATTTCGCCATATACTATTATTTAGTTGCTGTTTTTTTCCTTCTCTATTTTTGAGACTAAAAAGGAAAAGAAAAAGAAACCAAAAAGTGATCCACTTGTACTTATCAAAATGTAAAAAGGTAAAAAGTCGGAACAGCAAAAAATGTAAATTTCATGGTTTAAAGATAGTTGAGAGCAATGCCTTTAAACTTCTAATAAATTTCATATAATTTGACAGGGTTTTTTCTATAAACCAAAATTTCCATCCTGCCCACCTTTAAACCTTTAAAGGATTTAAAAAAAAAAAAAAGAATATTATGAAAATCAAATCCAATTTAGCTTTAAAGCTGTGCTTTATTTCATTTAAATAAAAAAATAAACCGACTCCCCCACCCCCAACAACACAAAAATAAATAAAAACAAATTCAAACAAACAAACAAACAAAAGTTGAATTTAGACAGATTCATATCCTGTCTTCCTGGTCCTCTTGCGTCCGATGAGGTAGGCAATGAGCACAATGACCACAAGACCAGCAAGGGCAGCCCCAACGGCAATAGGGACGATACTGTTGGTATCTGCATCAGCAGAACATTCCAGGCCTGAAACAAAACATGACATTCCAGTTGAATCAAAATCTTGTACAAAATTTTTTTATGCAAATAGTTGAATTGAAGACCAGTTTTCCTGTTCATTTTTTTTTTTATAATTGTAGGTAAATTTCTGATATATATTTCCATTCTGCCTGTCCTCAACTCATTGTATAATACGACAGGATTTTTGAGTGTGCAATGCATTCAAATTCTTGAGCCTATAATGCCCACTATATTATTAAAAGTGGTTAGATAATTTTTGATCAATACCTTTTAGTAATTTACCACTAATTTTATTTCCCATCTAAAAATTATTTGCTGGTCAATCAGATGTACGTTTTGAGAAAATCAAAGCGGTTTTTTTCCTTCCCAATATTTGTGATTCCTATAAACAAAAATAAACTTTCATTTGAAATCATTAAATTCTATGCATGTACTTAACTTCTACATGTTGAGAAAAATTCATCAGAAATAAATTGCTGGTCATTTCAAATGGATCTTTAAGACCAGTTAAAAAAAATATTGAATTTAAAAAAATATTTCTTTCAATGCAGAAAATGATTCTCAGCCCTATCGTTCAATTCAACAATAAAGAAATTTGATTTTCACTTTTAACAAAAAAAAACCTTTAATCTCAAGTTCAAAATCTTTACACAAACAACTCAGCAATCATTGTAAAAAAAAACATTTAATGACTTTGTTTTTTATTTGTTTTTAAGAGTTTTATGGCGCTTGCAACACATAAAGGTCATGTCAGAGCCAGTAAAAAGGAAGAAAATAGGATAGTAAAAAGGTCTGGAATTACAATTAAAGCACTCAAGAAAAAGTAAGACAAAAGGGGATTGGTTCAAAAAGGGAATAGATGGAGATTCCAAAAGCACACTATCATTGTACTTAGTCTGAGATCACCTCAATGTCTCATCCTGATACAAGCACAAGCCCCCACTAAGAGGAACACATTCAATGTCTACAAATCACAAATGTAAAAATTTTAAAAATAATACAGTGCATACAGATAGATCACAAGACAAATATTATCTTCCAAAACCTATAACTATATATTTGACTGTTTCCCGCCCAGCAAGGGTATCTGGCAAGAGCCAGGAAGAAACCAAGTAATCTCATTCCAAGACAAAGATAGAAAGCATGTTGGAAAACAGAAATAGGGGGATAGACGACGCAGTAAGTGCCTCCCTGCCCATGATGGGAGATCATGAACCCCACCCACTTTAATGACTTTCTTCAACTTCAAAATTATTGATTTACCCATTATGATGTAAGCACGCCTATCACTTGTTCTTATCAAATCCATTCCATATCTACACTCAAATTTTATTTTAAAAATCGAATTCGATCAATTCCTATTTTCTCTCACTAATTTTTAACTATTTTTTTTTTGGTCAAGAAAATGGGAAAATTTGGTTAGTTTGATTCTGCTAGTTAGCGCATCAGATTTTGGTTTGATCAGCCCAGGCCTACAATAATGCAATCAAGAGGCTTGGTACATATTACTTTCTGAAATGATAGGTAACCATAGATTATTACTTTGTTTTTGTCATTTTGTCTGTGTGTGGCACGGCCTCTAATTCACATCTTTTTTTTTGGAGATAAATCATTCTTAAACAGGACAGAAAAGAAATGCTACACTCTAGCTACATTATTTCTAAACGTCATGACAATTATCACAAATATCAAAACTTTCTAATATTATCCCGACAATCAAAATGATCTCATTACTTGTTTTTTATTCCTGTGTTTCTTACTCGATATGGTGCCGGCCGTCAACCGGGGCTACTTAGGCCATCCGGGGTTGCTTAGGCCGCTTAGTGGAATAAAATTGCTTTAAAAAAAAGTTAAATTCATGAATTCTTATTAGATATTTAAAACATAAAAGCTACATGTAATTAATCTTTTAAAATAAGCAATCTTGTTTTCAGGAAATGGCCTAAGTTACCCCTGGTGGCCTAAGTAGCCTCAGTAGACGGTGACAATTATTTTTGTTTTAATTGGTAATATTGTTGTCTTGTTTAGTTTATTTCCCCCTGACTTACAAGTCATCTGTGCTTTGGGGAGTCAATTTATCAGGGGTGAAAATGACTGGTCATAAAAAAAGGATAAAATTTTCCAGCACCTACCCATGCGACTATAACCTATAAATTTGATCTCATTAAAAATTGAATGAGATGCAATCCAAATGTGTCTTGCAGCAATTTCTGACACCACTCGGAGGAATTTCAAAAGTTGAAAGTGTAATTACCACATATGGTGGTTGTAATAGTGGTGGTGTTTGGGATGATGATGTGGTGGTGGTTTCAGTAGTATTGGTGGTGATGATGATGTGATGGTGGTTGTAATAGTAGTGGTAGAGATGACGATGTGGTGGTTGTAGTAGTAGTGGTGATGGGGATGATGATGTGATGGTGGTTGTAGTAGTAGTGGTGATGGGGGTGATGATGTGATGGTGGTTGCAGTAGTAGTGGTAGTGGGGATGATGATGTGATGGTGGTTGCAGTAGTAGTGGTAGTGGGGATGATGATGTGATGGTGGTTGTAGTAGTTGTGGTGGTGGGGATGACGATGTGTTGGTTGTAGTAGTAGTTGTGGTAGGGATGATGTGGTGGTGGTTGTAGTTGTAGTGATGGTGGTAGGGATGACGATGTGTTGGTTGTAGTAGTAGTTGTGGTAGGGATGATGTGGTGGTGGTGGTAGTTGTAGTGATGGTGGTAGGGTTGATGTGGTGGTGGTTGTAGTAGTGGTGGTAGGGATGTTGATGTGGTGGTAATTGTAGTAGAAGTGGTGGTATGGATGTTGATGTGGTGGTAGTTGTAGTAGTAGTAGTGGTGGTTGTAGTAGTAGTGGTGGTAAAGATGATGATGTGATGGTTGTAGTAGTAGTGGTGGTAAAGATGATGATGTGGTGTGGTTGTAGTAGTAGTGGTGGTAAAGATGATGATGTGGTGTGGTTGTAGTAGTAGTTGTGGTATGGATGATTATGTGGTGGTGGTTGCAGAAGTGGTAGGGATGATGTGTTGGTTTTGTAGTAGGAGTTGTGGAAAGGATGACGATGTGGTGGTAGTTGTAGAATGATGATAGGGGAGGTGGTGGTTGTTGTACTAATTGTAGTAGGGATGATGATGTGGTGGTAGTTGTAGAAGTAGTGGTGGTGGTAGGGATGGTGATGTGGTGTTGGTTGTAATAGTAGTGGTGGTGGTAGGGATGGTGATGTGGTGTTGGTTGTAATAGTTGTCGTGTTAGGGATGTTGATGCAGAGGTTGTGGTGAGTCTATTTTATTCTTTTTTTAAATGAAAAAGGCGGAATTGTGATAGTGATTGGCAGAGATAAACCACCATTTAGGAGGCAATCCACCTTTAGGCCAGGATTCTCAGCCCTGATTTATAAGTCAAAATTTGCCTAAACTCGATCATTTTTCTTATGATCCTAATCATTTTCTACACACTTTGACGGTCAAAACAAATCACCAGAAATGAAGACAATAAAAAGATGAAGACCACTAAGAGGGACGATGAAGAAGATTATGATAATGACGATGCTGATGATGACAATGACGACGACACAAATTCTCACCAGTTGTCTTGAAATCAATATCGCCCTTGCTGTTGAATGCCTTGTATTTCAAATCTTGGGTGTTGATGGTGACCTTGAAGTAAATTAAAAAAAAAAAAAAGTTTAAGACGACAGAAAGTATATATGTAATATGTAGCATTTATGGGTCACGTTAGTTTATTAGTGTCAAGGAAGAGGATGAGACACACATATTACAATATCCTTTTCTACTTTTACATTTTAAAAATGTAGCTTTTATCGTTATGATCCTGAATTGAACAATCATAATCCAGTATCGTTTTAACTGGGTTTTTTTTATTTTGGTTAACATTAACCTTACTGATTTTGGGCCCCTCCATGTGTTTTCTTTGAGAAATCCTAAGTTGGGAATGTCTTCTAACAAATATATCTACACTCAGTACATTTTCCTCGAACACATGCTTTTCTCAAACTCATTTGACTGTCCCAAAAAATTTTGATTATTCCAGACATAAGCACAGTTCCCCACTAAGAGGAACACACTCAAATGTTTACACATCATATATAGTATATCAACAAAACAATACATTGAATAACAGACAGATAATTTACAAGACAAAAAAAAAAAAAAAAAAATAATCATCTCCCAAAACTGTAACTATACATGTGACTGATTCCCTGCCAGGGCCAGGACAAAACCAAGTAATCACATTCCAAGACCAAGACAGAAAGCAAGGTGGAAAACATAGGGGGATAGAAGATACAGCAAATACCTCCCTGCCCACTATGGAAGGTCGGAAACCCTATCAAAGTTTATCTAATAATAATAATAATAATAATAATAATAATAATAATAATAATAATAATAATAATAATAATAATAATAATAATAATAATAATAATAATAATAATATTTTTTTATTTCATTCTTTCGGAAATTCTTTGTACAGACCAGTGGTACATAATAAAAATTCAAATAAATATTTGCATACATCACAAAGTATCAGTAGTAAAATTAATGTATATGGGCTTTAGAATTAAGAAAAATAGTCTATGGGTCTGAATCTTAGAATTTCTAACACTCCAACCCCCATATAAAACTATCACCAAAAAAAAAATCATGAAATACGTTTCGGATTTCCTTATGTGGCAGAAAATCGGAAACATTGTATTGCTAAAAAAAAAAAAAAAAAAAAAAAAAAATTTCGAAGAAAATAATACAATTAAAAAATGAGTGTATACAACTCAACATCTGAAATACAAGATGACATCAGATTTCATGTAAAAAAAACAAAAATGGATTAAATCCAGTTCCGTAAACCCAATGGCTTAATTTTGTTTTTCTTAGAATGCATTAAAACCTCAACTATAGTTAAAACACTCACATCCCCATTCTCCTTCTCAAGCTTTGATTTGCAGACATATCCATTATTGTTGGCCTTCATGTAGTCCTTGCTGGTTTTAAAGTCCACATACGTGGTATTACCTGTCAACCGAGTGAAAAAAAAAAAAGGGAGGGATTGACAATTACTGTATGTTTCTTTGATAATTGAAATAAGTGGATAAAATAAAAATTATCGCACAAATTAAATGAATAAAGCAAACAAAGAAAATGACAACAAGAGAGTAACAACATGAACATAAATATACAGTGTGACACTTTGTAACAGAAATACAGTGTGACACTTTGTAACAGAAATATACATGTGACACTTTGTAACAGAAATCCCTGCAGACTTTCCTTTCTATAAAATACTTTTAGAAAGTTTTGTGAGTCTAATGATATGAATAAGGGTAAAAAAACTTAAGCTTCTATATAGAGTAATATCCACTAATTGTGCTCAAAGTGCTTTACAAGGGGTCCCAAGCCAACAGCAACAATTAACGTGTAGGACGAGATATGCCTTTTAGGCGATATATTTTTTTTCTCCAACAGAATGCTGTTAACGGCCAGGTACTCATTTTACACCTGAGTATGATGACAGAGTGTGAGTATAGAACCTTTTCCAAGAACTCAACTTAATAAATGAAATATAAATAATAATTAACTTTATGATGTAAGACTATACTGTAGATGTTTATTTTGGGGTTTTTTTGGTTTCCTTTTTCTCCTTAAAATAGGATGCACAAATCCTCTTCCACAAAAACCACGATGGACCTCGCATAGAAAAGGCTTTTTTTTTTTGTACTTTCCACATTTTGCAAACAGGCAAATCACTTACCCTGCTTCACAGCATCAGGAAAGTGATTGTCCAGGATGTATTTGAACATAATGTCAGACACGTGGTAGTTGTCCTTGCCATCTTTCTTGAAGGTAAATTTCAATTCCCATTCTTTATAAAACTTGATTGCCAGAGTCTGGTTGTCACTGCCGCATGTCCCATCGGTGGTATATTCCGTTGGGATAGGAACATCAACGGTTACATTGCCTTTACCCTTCTGGAGAAGAAAGTGAATATGAAGAAATGAGAAATGTTTAGCTTCGAGAAATAACAGGAGACAAATGACTGTTGATGTTTTGAATTTGCCCTTTATAAAATGTATTTCGCATTGAAAAAACCCTAGACAAAAGCAGTAACAAGAAAGACAACATAATGCAGTTTACATTGTCAATGAGATGTCAAGACAAAGCAGTACAGTGCCAGGGATTGAAAAGAAAAGATAAAGGGAAGTAAAATTTAATACATTAAAACTATACAATTTCAATCTCTTCTTAGAATAATTGGCCATTCTAACTCTAGAATGAAATTTGACAGAGCGGTGAATGACCCACGCTTGACATTAGACTTCATAGACTTGCCAAAAGTGCTAATCTTAACTATGGAATGGAGATCAATACAAAAAAAAAACCCCAGAAAAAAAAATCAAAATACTTGTCAACAACACATCAAATGCCACAACGCAGATCTGACCCACATGAATGGAGAGCAACAGGAAGAGGTCAATACCTTCAAATACCCAAGTACCACCTTTACCAAAGATAGAAAATCAACATCAGACATAGAATTAGAATAGCAATGGCCAAACTAAATCAAATTTGGAAGAGAGGGAGTTTCACTATTCCAATAAAACTGAAGATATTCAAATCACTAATTCTATTGCTAGTTTCATATGGCTACTAAAGCTGGATACTTGTCAGCAGAGTTCAGGAAGATGCTACAGCCCCTCCAGAATAAATGTCACACAAAACTCCCTGGCATTTCCTGGAAAGACCATAAAAATGAATATTTGCTCAATAAAAAGGAACACTGACAGGTTGACACGAGCCCATACTTGCCATCATCAAAAAGAGAAAGTTCTCATGGTTTGGTCATGTAATGTCTCAATGGCCAAAACGATATTACAAGGCACACTAGGAGGAGGGATGAAAAAAGGTTGACAAACAAGGACTGGGTTAACAACATCAAAGAATGGACAAGGATGGACAGTCCCCACTCTCATTTGCAAGACAGAAAACATATATGGTACCAAATAGCTGCAGGATCAGCTCTCATGTCTCCTCTACAATAAACATGGTCAGGAAACTGAGATAAAGTGATTTGAGGTGTACTATTAAAGGACAAGATTAAACTGTTTAGTCTGACCTGATTAAGATGAAAAAGAAATTTGCAGCTGACCCACACAAAAACAAACGACTACACTTATCCGTTTCCAATAGCAGGAACTGAAAAAAAAAATCCACTTCCACTACATATTTTCACCATTCTATCAGAAAGGCTTACAATCTTTGAAACATCCCCAATGGGGTCAAAGTAACCCATAAATTACCAGATATGAAGTGAGTAGAAAAGTGCCAGAAGACAATAGAGAATAAAAAATTTTTTCGCGGCGGTGGTGGGGTTTGAACCTGCGACCTTATTGGTACGACAACTCCGCCTGGCAGGTGAGAGCGTGGCTCTACCGTGTAAGCTATCCACGAACACAAAAATATTCGTTTCAAACCCAAAGTCATTTCTAGATCCCTCTCTCACCCACTTCTTGAGATCGCCGATTCGTTCGCCACCATCGCGAAGTAATTTTGACCAGCAGTTAAGCTTAATAGCCAATATTCTCATCACAAACATATAACATAGAAACGATTGAGACATTGAGTATGCTCCGGTGTATGGGGTGAATTTTTAATTCAGAAAAGTGAGTGGAGCAGGCACTTATGTTGGTAACAACAAGATATGAAGTGAGTAGAAAAGTGCCAGAAGACAATAGAGAATAAAAAATTTTTTCGCGGCGGTGGTGGGGTTTGAACCTGCGACCTTATTGGTACGACAACTCCGCCTGGCAGGTGAGAGCGTGGCTCTACCGTGTGAGCTATCCACGAACACAAAAATATTCGTTTCAAACCCAAAGTCATTTCTAGATCCCTCTCTCACCCACTTCTTGAGATCGCCGATTCGTTCGCCACCATCGCGAAGTAATTTTGACCAGCAGTTAAGCTTAATAGCCAATATTCTCATCACAAACATAAATTACCAGTATGCCTCAGACCACACATAGAGTAATAATTAATAAACAATTTAATTAGGCTTCAAAAATCACAGATACCTACCCAGAATTTTGGTATTGGCAAAGAAAAGTAGGGTCAAGTAACTCAATGAATTCTGAAATTTCCTTTTGTTATATTTAATGGCATATGATACACCCACCTTTTCGTATTTGATGGAGAAGTCAATTTTGGCAATCATCTGTATACAAGTCAAATTGCCGGATGTGCCATTGTACGTGTTCGTGGGTACCTTAGGAGGGGCTGGGGTAGTCGTAGTAGGCTTAGGAGTAGGAGTGGAGGTGGACTTGGGAGTGGATGTTGACTTGGCGGTGGTGGTGGTGGTGCGGTCAGTCTTGACGGTGGTGGTGGTGGTGGGATTAGTCTTGACAGTGGTGGTGGATGGAGTCTGGGCCAGAGTCCCACTGAAGCTGGCGGATACAACTGTTGAAAGAAAAGAAAAAGTCGAGTGTTCATTTTTATTTTTATAAAATATAAAAAGCATTTTTTGGTGACAATGGTCAAGCACGCTACACTTGTCAATATAGATGGTAATATATCAGTTGTAAGGGAACATAGAGCATCCTAGAGTAGAATATATTAGAGGGAAAAGTTGTAAGGGAACATAGACATTAATCTAAGACTGGTCTCCACATGATAATCTTTTAAAATTATTTTTTTTAATTTGATGCATAATGATGCATTCTGGGTATAGAGCGGACACATCATTCCTAGGTATTGTGGCTAATTGATCCTTGGGTCAAATATCTTGATTCCATTTTGATGGTATACATTATCATAACATGGAAATACCACTAATCTGACCCTGTCGTTTTTGAATTCTGGAGACAAAAAGTTGTAAAATTTGCCACCTTCTGCAATGCATCCATTAAGAAAAAAAAAGTTTTGGGCAAATCTGCAAACTTTAAAGTTTTAGGGGAATTTTCAAAAATAATTGTTATAAGTGAAGGTGTACTGATTTGAATACTTTTGAAAAAATAGTTCTCTCTCTCTCTCTCTCTCTCTCTCTCTCTCTCTCACACACACACACACACACATACACTACCATGCACACACGAATACAATGACGATTGAACAGACTGTTGGCGCAGCTGTATTTTTAAATATTGGTAATAACAATAAATAATTGTTTTGTAAAAAAAACCCCCCGCAAACCAGGAAATAAATTTCTGGATTGGAAATGACAAGTTTTCAATGAATAGCAATTGCAGGTAATAATAATAATAATAATAATAATAATAATAATAATAATAATAATAATAATAATAATAATAATAATAATAATAATAATAATAATAATAATAATAATAATAATAATAATAATAATGATGATGATGGCAATGATGATGATGATGATGACGTGATGATAATAGAAGGGGAACGAGAAGGAGATGAAGGAGGAGGAGGAGGAGGAAGAGAAGAAGAAGAAGAAGAAGAAGAAGAAGAAGAAGAAGAAGAAGAAGAAGAAGAAGAAGAAGAAGAAGAAGAAGAAGAAGAAGAAGAAGAAGAAGAAGAAGAAGAAGAAGAAGAAGGAGAAGAAGAAGGAGAAGAAGGAGAAGAAGAAGGAGAAGAAGGAGAAGAAGAAGGAGAAGAAGGAGAAGAAGAAGGAGAAGAAGAAAAAGAAGAAGGAAAAAAAAAAGAAGAAGAAAAGGAGGAGTTTTGTTTTTGTTTTTAAGGGTTTTACGGCGCTTGCAACACATTTAGTTTATATTAGTAAAAAGGAAGAAAATGTGATAGTAAAAAGTTCTAGAATTACAATTAAAGCACCCAATAAAAAGTAAAACATAGAGGAACTGGGAACAAATAGGGATCAGATGTATATTCCAAGAGCATACCACCAATGTGCTTAGTTAGAGATCACCTATAAGTCTCATCCGGACACAAGCACAAAATCCAACAAAGAGGAATACACTCAAATGCTTACATTATACATTCAAAATAACATATAATAATACATAACAGAGAGATGATTTACAAGGAAAAAAAATATCATCTCCGAAAACCATAACTATACATTTGACTGTTTTCCTCCCAGCTAGAGTCTCCGGTCAGGGCCACGCCAGGACAAAACCAAGAAATCTCATTCCAAGACAAAGACAGAAAGCATGTTGGAAAACAGAAATAGGTAAGGACACAGTAAGTACCTCCCTGCCCACTATGGGAGGTCAGGAACCCCTCCCAGGAGGAGGAGGAGGAGAAGAAGAAGAAGAAAATATAGTGAAAAAAACGTAAATATGCGTTGTGACATAATATCGTGGCCTCCTATCCTATTACTATCTGTGTGATATTGGTGATAAGATAAGAGTTCATCAATTGTTATAACAACATCGATCACCGCAATAACATTGCTAATAATAATATACGTTCCAACCGATTTATATTTCATATCGAATCCACCCCTGCCCCCTTAAATCCTATGATGTAATTCCAATCGTCATATTTGTTAAGGATTCAGTTTATACTGAATCACGACGTAAGTTATATATATATATATATATATATATATATATATATATATATAATATATATATATATATATATATATATATATATATATATATATATATATAAATTATTGTTTACTTCTATATTACTGTTTCATCCACAAGGGCTATCTACGGGAAGTGAGTGGAATCGTTATTGCAGATTATTATATATATATATATATATATATATATATATATATATATATATATATATATATATATATATATATATATATATATATATATATATGATAACTTACAAGGTGAATTATAGTCTCACCATGATGATGAGTATGACGATAATGACGACGATGATGATGATGATGCTTAAAGCTGACTATGACCCGCTCAATGCGTTTCACAGTGCACCCCCTCCCCTCCCTCCGAGACCACATGAAGATATGTCCATTTCATAATATTATATTATGATGTCCCTGCCTTTTGTCGTGGTTGCGCTCTTAAATTGTCGGTCCTTTCCCATAGCCACATCCGAGTCAACAGGGACAATGTGTAGTTAAATTACATTAAGGACACATCGCAAGGTCCGGAAACGAGCGATCACAACTTATACGTTATGGCTCTGTTTTCAGAGCAAAATAATCTACTCTTTAAAAAAAAACATAGGGTCGGGGTCAAAATTCTTCTTTACAACCCATGTTAAATATTTGCCAAGGAGCACAGAATTACTGGCAAATTTAAAAATGACATAATTACATACACTTTTTACAGATTGATATACGAGTAACTTGCAAAGCTTTGATTTTGTTTTTATAAATTAAGGGTAATTCTATAACCCGTTGACTCATGATTATTTATAAAATCTCCGTCCATTTGATGTTGTGAATCGCCATCGGACCGCCCTGTTGCCAGATTCATTTGCGCGCATCTACAGACTAAATTACCGTATTGATTTTGATCGTTGATGACTCAGCAGATTCGTCTCGATCTATGTTAATTTCCATAATGCAGTAGTATAATAATTAAAATATATGAGCGTCTGTTCATGATAGCCTTATATTTCCCAGCAAATATTGCGATTCTCCACTTGTAAATGATTTTTTAACTAGAAGCCATATTTGTCTTTATGTCTAAGGGTTTTACGGCGCTTGCAACACATAAAGGTCATATCATCGCCAGTAAAAAGGAAGAAAATGGGACGGTAAAAAGTTATAGAATTACAATTAAAGCATCCAAGAAAAGGTAAGACAAAGGGGAATTGGTTCAAATAGGAAACAGATGTAGATTCCAAGAGCACACTATCGAAGTACTTAGTTCGAGATCATCTAAAATTCTCATCCAGACAAACAAGCACAGGTCCCAACTAAGAGGGATACACTCAAATGTTTACAAATCATATATAATATGTAAACAAAACAATACCGTGTATAACAGATGATTTATAAGAAAAAAAAATAATCTCCCAAAACTTTGTTTCCCTCTCAGCTAGGGTATCCAGCCAGGGCCTGGACAAAACCAAGTAATCTCATTCCAAGACAAAGACAGAAAGCATGTTGGAAAACAGATATAGGGGGATAAAAGACGCAGTAAGTGCCTCCTTGTCCGCTAATGGAGGTAAGGAACCCCACCCAGGAAGCCATATTTCATCAAGGTGAATCCACGGCGAAATACAATGGTTTCTAAGAAATTCTGCATTGGGAACACAATATTATCAGCTTTGGTCGTATCTCTTTGATCACAACATTACATGATCATAGCAAGTAACATGACAAGTGTGTTCATGTAGGTACTATGATTGTGTATGATATGGCTTTATCTTCCGCTTGTGTGTAAACTAATTCGTACATTCAAGTGCGGACACACTGAATTCATGTTGACAGATCGAAATCGACTATAGCTGCACACCTCTCGTCGGCAATTCGCTATCTTTACAGACAAAGCTGATATGGGTGGGGCGGTCATAGCCGTCATCAATGGTAACAATGGAGTACCAGCAACCAGCGCATTCCCATGGCTACAATCACAACAGATTCTCCTGACAACAACACGATTACTGCCCTCAAGACATGTGAGCAGCTTGATAGAATTCCCATTAATGTTGCTTACAGGTCAATTAGAACGCCACAAAAACTCAACACAATTTTCAAAGCGAAAGAGAAGCTGAAGACCACAGTAAAACCAATCATTTACAAGCAAAGCGACTGTTTAAATACCAGGGCCCGGTTGATGAGATATAAAATTTTTCATGCGCAGTCGAAAAAAAAATATAAATAAAAAATTTTTTTTAAAAATTAAAAAAAAAAAAAAAAAAAAAACAGGTCTTAGTTGAGATGCAGGTAATAATGGGAAGAAAAAGTCAGGATTAAGTCATTTCATAAAACCGAAAAACTTTTAAGTCAACGGTCGGGGGTGTCTCTGGTGCAGTATTGATGCTATTGCTTTTGATATTGATAAAAACATACTAAAAAAAACAAAAAACAAAACAAAAAACAAAAAAAGACAAACAACTAAATATCATCTCTTCAGATCGAAATTATTCAGAGATGATTGCTTTTTGTAGAGACAAAAAAAAGGCACCTCTAAATATCTTGATACAGCCTTACAATTTCTTAAAAAGGACATTGAAAATGGCTTTTTTTCTTATGGACAAATGTTGAAATGCATCATCCATTATGTTACAATGCATCCAGCTGCCACGCCCCCCCCCCCCCCCCCCCCCCCCACAAATAATTTTTTTTTTAAAGAGCAGACACGTTACAAAAACTCGTTACATTGATATCGAACTATGAACATTTTGAGGTCCTTACTAAAAAAAAAATGATTTTCCATTATGAACAATGAGACCATACAATTTGGGTTATCAGGCCTGTGTTTGGTGGATGTTTTTTTGTTGTTGTTTTTTTTGTATGTGTTGTTTTATCATAATTTTTTTTATTTTGGGTAGTCTTTTTGTTGTTGTAGTAGTTGTTGTTGTATTCTATTTTGTTTCCTTTGCTCTGTTTTGTTTTGTTGTTTGTTTTGCTTTTATTTTTTTGTTGAGATTTTTTAAAGCGCATCAGCTGTGATAGCCATTTTGAATTAGTCAATCGATTGAGGGGAAATACATGCATTTTGAATAAGTCAATCGATTGAGGGGAAATAGATGCTTATAACATGAATCCATCAAGAGGATAATCCCCCCACCTTTTTGATTCGATTTCTTGACGACAGCAGTAACAGCTGGGTGGACGGGTGATTCTGCCCAACCTGGCACACGCATGTACTTCCTTTACTATTACAGTTTTCTTATAATATTCCTTTTATGGATATCCGCCCATCGCTGTAACTGTAAGTAATAACCAGGTCTGTTGTTGTAAGCCTTATCATCACACGGTGACTGCTTACCACAGTGTGGGGTAGCTATAATCAACAACTTGGGCGAAGGGCCAAAATCCTTTGGTATGAGTCATTGACACTAATCTGCTTAAGTTTTGTTTGTCGTCTTCCATCTTCTGGTTTCAAAGTTTTCATCGACGTCCCAATCACACAAATGATGTTTTAAACAATACTACTACCACTACCACTTACTACTACTACTACTACTACCACTACCACTTACTACTACTACTACTACCACTACCACTAGCACTTACTACTACAACAACTACTACTACTACTACTACTACTACTACTACTACTACTACTACTACTACTAATAATAATAATAATAATAATAATAATAATAATAGTACGGGGCGTTGTGTCTTTGGGTAATTGTTTTTGTTTGTTATAAAGTGTTTTACGGCATTGCGATACATTTAGGCAATGCCAGCGCCAGTAAAAAGGAAGAAAATGGGATAGTCAAAAGATTCTAGATTTGCAAATAACGCATCCAAAGAAAAGTAAGACCCGGAGAATTTGTTCAAATAAGGGAACAGATGTAGATTCCAAGAGCATACCATCAATGTAATTAATTTGAGATCACTAAAAGTCTCACCCAGACACAAGCACAGGATCCGACTAGTATAACACACTCAAATGCTTACACTCTAAATTCAAAACATAAAATGTAACAATACATAACAGAGAGATGATTTACAACGAAAAAAGAAATTTCATCTCCCAAAACTATAACAATTTTGACTGTTTCTCTCCTAGCCAAGGACTCTGTCCAGGGAAAGGACAAAACCAAGTAATCTCATTCTAAGGCAAAGGCAAAAAGCAATAGGAAAACAAATATAGAGGTATAGAAGACGCGATAAGCGATCTGGTAACAACAAGAGATGAAGTGAGTAGAAAAGTGCCAGAAGACAATAGAGAATAAAAAATTTTTCGCGGCGGTGGTGGGGTTTGAACCTGCGACCTTATTGGTACGACAACTCCGCCTGGCAGGTGAGAGCGTGGCTCTACCGTGTGAGCTATCCACGAACACAAAAATATTCGTATCAAACTCAGGTCATTTCTAGAACTCTCTCTCTCACCCACTTCTGGAGATCGCGGGCTCGCTCGCCAACCAACCATCGCGAAGTTACTTGACCAGCAGTTAAGCTTAATAGCCAATATTCTCAACACAAACATATAACATAGAAACGATTGAGACATTGAGTATGCTCCGGTATATGGGGTGAATTTTTAATTCAGAAAAGTGAGTGGAGCAGGCACTTATGTTGGTAACAACAAGAGATGAAGTGAGTAGAAAAGTGCCAGAAGACAATAGAGAATAAAAATTTTTTCGCGGCGGTGGTGGGGTTTGAACCTGCGACCTTATTGGTACGACAACTCCGCCTGGCAGGTGAGAGCGTGGCTCTACCGTGTGAGCTATCCACGAACACAAAAATATTCGTATCAAACTCAGGTCATTTCTAGAACTCTCTCTCTCACCCACTTCTGGAGATCGCGGGCTCGCTCGCCAACCAACCATCGCGAAGTTACTTGACCAGCAGTTAAGCTTAATAGCCAATATTCTCAACACAAACATATAACATAGAAACGATTGAGACATTGAGTATGCTCCGGTATATGGGGTGAATTTTTAATTCAGAAAAGTGAGTGGAGCAGGCACTTATGTTGGTAACAACAAGAGATGAAGTGAGTAGAAAAGTGCCAGAAGACAATAGAGAATAAAAAATTTTTCGCGGCGGTGGTGGGGTTTGAACCTGCGACCTTATTGGTACGACAACTCCGCCTGGCAGGTGAGAGCGTGGCTCTACCGTGTGAGCTATCCACGAACACAAAAATATTCGTATCAAACTCAGGTCATTTCTAGAACTCTCTCTCTCACCCACTTCTGGAGATCGCGGGCTCGCTCACCTGCCAGGCGGAGTTGTACCAATAAAGTCGCAGGTTCAAACCCCACCACCGCCGCGAAAATATTTTTATTCTCTATTGTCTTCTGGCACTTTTCTACTCACTTCATCTCTTGTTGTTACCAACATAAGTGCCTGCTCCACTCACTTTTCTGAATTAAAAATTCACCCCATATACCGGAGCATACTCAATGTCTCAATCGTTTCTATGTTATATGTTTGTGTTGAGAATATTGGCTATTAAGCTTAAGTGCTGGTCAAGTAACTTCGCGATGGTTGGTTGGCGAGCGAGCCCGCGATCTCCAGAAGTGGGTGAGAGAGAGAGTTCTAGAAATGACCTGAGTTTGATACGAATATTTTTGTGTTCGTGGATAGCTCACACGGTAGAGCCACGCTCTCACCTGCCAGGCGGAGTTGTACCAATAAGGTCGCAGGTTCAAACCCCACCACCGCCGCGAAAATTTTTTTATTCTCTATTGTCTTCTGGCACTTTTCTACTCACTTCATCTCTTGTTGTTACCAACATAAGTGCCTGCTCCACTCACTTTTCTGAGATAAGCGATCTGCCTGCCCACTATTTATTGGAGTTAAGTCGTTTATATTTTTTACACCAAACACTTCTTTCGTTTTTTCAACATTTAATTCAAGCTGATTTTGTTTACACCAATCAATGAAGATATTAATTTGTTTGAAATAATTCTTTTCCGAAACTTTATATTTTAATAAACCAAGAATAACAGTATCATCTGCATATTTCACTATAAAACAATTTTCAAAGGATGGTCTGCAGTCGTTAGTGAGTGTATCAGATGTAAAGGATTGGGGAACTCACGCAACCTTGGGGTCATCCGTTCGACAACGTTCTTTTGTTGGAGATATTTTCACCCAATTTTACACATTGCGGTCCATGGGTCAGAAACTCTTCATACCATTTAATAAGCTAATTTGGAATATCAATGTTACACCATTTTTGAAGCAAAATATGTGTTCATCGCATTAAAAGCTGACGAAAAGACGACATAAAGGATTCTGGCGTAATTCGAGGGCATTTGGTCAAGGTGTTTTGGGATCGAATTTGTGGCGGTTAAAAGTGCGTCTTCTACACTGAGATGTTGCTGGAAGAGGGAACTTACAGTTTCTTCTCCAACATCTGGAGTTGTCTCATTGTTGTTTGACATAGATGGGAGCCTGTCAAAACGACAGTAAAACTCACTTTGTTGACATCAGTCATCGTTTTTCCTTGTGGGAATGGTCGTTTCTTATGGTCTACTCCTCCCATTTGCTTTATCATCTCCTATGCTTTCCTTGCGCAGCCCGATCTCAGTTGTCGCTCTATTTTGTTTTTGTTCAACCTTTTCTTCTTTTAGTGTTTTTCTGATCTCCTTTCCCTTTTCAAAGTCTAGTTTAATGTCACCACTCATAAAGACAAATTTCTTTTCATTGAGAATATATTTCAATCGTTTCGTAACTCATGGCTTATTGTTAGGGAATATTCTAATTTCTTTTTTTTTCCACGCACAAATCCACACAAAATGTAATATAACTTGTCACAGCTTCAGTCCATTCATCAATACTGTCTCCCTCTGCCAATTATGTCTCCCACTGAGTACAGCCAAAACAGCCGTTCAGTCGCTGGATTGCCTCTGGAGTCCAGATATGGCGATATACGACAGTTGTTTCTCACTTTTTAATTTAGAGATATAGGCTACGTCGGTACTAAGTGAACTGTGTTATGATCTTTATATTGCAATAACACAGGTCAAGTGTGTTGTTTCGTCGTGTTTTGCAGATGACGAACTGGTTTACCCCAGCTATGGGCAGCTGACAGTGATTATAATCAACAATAATTAGTGGACTGTCCGGGTGGCGTAGTAGTAATGACGATACATGCTCATTTAGTAATTGGTATGCTTTATCAATTTTTGCACTAGGTGGAATATAAACATTAACAATGGTCAAATCCGAAACTCCCGAGGCAAGTAGTGTGGACGTAGAGACAAAGAAAGTAGTTCAATATCAGGCGTGTCGATTTGATCATTTATATTTACAATTTTACACCATCTATCATTCACGTATATACATAGCCCTCCCCCTTTGTTTTCCCCTAATGATGTCTCAGAGGGTATGCCAAGTTGGTTGATTGGGTCATAATTCCATTCGGATAAAATAATATATTCACCATTTTTCATCTATTTTTCCCTAAAATAATCTGCATAGCTAAATCGTTATTTTATTATATATTTGGCAAATTGGATTTTTAGTAACCAAAAGGCTCCGAAATCACTGACCAATCGTCACCAAATTTTGCATGGTGTTTACAATTGACATGGAGATAGTTTGCGTGTATTATGAGATTGATGAGACATAGTGATCATTTTGTCGAAAAATCAAATTTGTTTCGTCAAATCCCATCGAAAACAGACGCCATCAACGTGATCTGTGTCTTAACCTTCCGGTTAGCGAGTATGATAATGAGGTGGGAGTACTTGCATTGAATCGATACCAGTTTCAGTTAGTGTTTCCTTTATTTTTGAATACAATCAATTTCTTCAAATTTATATGAACCATTTTCCGTTCTTAACATTGTGAAAGAATTCTACGATAAATGAGCGAAATATTATATTAAAGGCAGAAAAGGGTCTGGGGCCAAATAAAAAGTTCTGGGGAGTTCTCTAACGAAGTCTCAATATATATTGTCCAATTAGACAATAGAAATTGAGTTTAAATTTTCTTCAACGCTTGAATCATAAATTTTGATTTGATCGACTACTCAAGTTCATTAAATGGACAACTATACTTTTTTTGAGCTTTTATATAGCGCAATATCCACTAAAATGTGCTCAAAGCGCTTTACAAGGGGTCCCTGGTCAACAGCAACATTTAACATGTAGGACGGGACATGACGCCTGTCAGGCGATATTACAATTTTTTCGGACCAAGACAACGCTGTTAAAGGCCCGGTACTCATTTTACACCTGAGTACGGTGAGAGAATGTGAGTAAAGAGCCTTTTCCAACTATGCGCCGAGCGAGGCTCGAACCCAGGACCTTCCGATCCGAAAGCGAGTGTCATTCCACTAGACTACATAGCCGCACTTGTGCTATATATTTGTGGCTAGTCTGTAATTGTGTCAAAAAGTTGCAAGCAAATATGAAACAATGGAATTCTCTCTCTTTTTTTTTAAACTCAGACAAAAATACAAAAATTCACTCTGTGAGCTACAAAATCTTTCAATGCTTAAGTTAGCGCGCCTACAACATTATCCTTCCTAAGCTTTGGTCACAAGACGAAAACGGTACAGTTACTACATATCAGCAGGGAGAGCAGCATTAACAGGGCACATTAATATGAAAAGAGTAAGACAAAGTATGCCTGAAAGTTTTACACTTTCTCAGGTTCAAGATATTTTGGCAAGTTAAATGTTTTGTCTTTGTTTTTAAAGGTTTTACGGCGCTTGCCGTAAGGTTATATCAGCGAGAGTAAAAAGGACGAAAATGGGATAGTAAAAAGTTCCAGAATAACAATTAAAGCCCCTAAAAGGGGCCCTCATCTAATGTATATAGACAGTACGAAATTCAAGCGGCCCTCATCTAATGTATATAGACAGTACGAAATTGACGTCACTTAGCTCTTTGTTATTGATTTTAGCCAGCCATTTTTTAAAAAGGAGAAAAAAAAAAAAAAAACCAAAACCCAGAGACGACATAAAGCAATTAGTGTAAATACTCGCCAGAGGATTGATTAAAGAATGCGTTGAAGAAGAACAAAAAAGAAGTTTATATAAATCTAACATTTGATAAGTTAGAATAATTAGCCAACAACTCCTCCACACCAACACCAACTTTTTACACGCCCTACTTGATGAATACGAAATGTGCGCAAAATACAACACCGCCGGACACGTAAATATCGATGATTTATATCCGGTGTGACACCCCGTGTAATCGACCGGCCAATGGGATTATATATATTAAAAAAAAAAAAAAAAAAAAAAAAAAAAAAAAAATATATATATATATATATATATATATATATATATATATATATATATATATATATATATATATATATATATATATATATATATTACGATGTCCTCATTACACACATTAATGACCACCAATCAATCACACACTCCATCGCCATCTTTAGCACACCTTGAGGTGTTATAACACAATATGTTGTGCCAATGTGTTGGTGTAACTTCAAAAAAGATACGTAACCCAATTTACACCCCCCCCCCCCCCCTCCCGTACCACCACCATTCTCATTTGGACGTAACATGCGTATAACAGTCTAAATAATTATACATCTAAAGGTCAAGGCTGGATTGATGGAGACAAATAAGGCTACAATAGTTGATTAATCCGGTCTGGATCATATTCATCAGCAGACGTCAGCCATTGATGCAATGTGCTTTGCCAAATTACTATAATTACAAAACGCACTGACTACTATTAACCATCAGAAAACGTATAGTGTGTATATACATATATACTTCTAATCACGCAAATTATGTCGAGTAAGGAGGGGATGACATGAGAGAGAGAGAGAGAGAGAGAGAGAGAGAGAGAGAGAGAGAGAGAGAGAGAGAAGAGAGAGAGAGAGAGAAGAAGAGAGAAGAGAGAAAGAGAGAGAGAGAGAGAGAGAGAGAGAGAGAAAGAGAGAGAGAGAGAAAGAGAGAGAGAGAGACAGAGAGAGAGAGAGAGAGACTAAATCTTACAGTAATTCTGGGTTTGTGAAAATCAACACCTTACTTTGCACTTTCCAATTTTTCTTTTCTTTCAAAACATTACAATAATTGCCTTAAGCAATGCAATGCAATTTTACGTCAACCCCCATTACAGTAATACTCAATTTCCCCAAAAGCATGGCTACAACTTCACCAGGTTATAAATCAAAACCTAACAGTTTTCAATAGGTTTCAGCAGTCGTGACGTCACTTCCCTCGTAGTGACGCATAGTAACTGGTTCTAAACTTTCGGGAAAATGGCGGATGCCCTTATGAAATAATTCTCCGACGAGCATAACAGTGTATCCATAGGAGAAAAACATTAAAAATCTGATCATGTTTTGACTGTTATACATTCTGATCACATGACATGTGAAAAAGTTCTAGCCAGCATGAAGAATAAAAACTACCGATTTTCTTTGTTTAACACCAAGCTGCTCGTTGTGGGCTGACGTGACAGACTATTAATTCCTATTAGAGATGTACCTGCGATACGACTCGGGCTTAATTCAAGATATGAATATGAAGCCAAATAATTACTCCCCCCTCTTATTGTTTTTTTTTTTTTTTTTGTTTTTTTTTGGTTTGTTTTTAAGGGTTTTACGGCGCTTGCAACACATTAAGGTCATATCAGCGCCAGGTAGAAAATGGGATAGTAAAAAGTTCTAGAATTACAATAAAGCATCCAAGAAAGGGAAGACAAAGGGGAATTGGTTCAAATAAGAAACAGATGTAGAGTCCAAAAGCACTCTATCAAAGTACTTAGTTTGAGATCACTAAAAGTCTCATCCAGACACAAGCACAGGTCCCCGCTAAGAGGAACACACTCAAATGTTTTACAAATTATATATAATATAAAGAAAGCATAATACAGTGCATAACAGAGAGATGATTTACGATGAAAAAAATATCATCTCCCAAAACTAACTATACATTCGACTGTTTCCCTCTCAGCCAGGGGATCTGGCCAGGACCAGGACAAAACCAAGTAATCTCATTCCAAGACAAAGACAGAAAGCATGTTGGAAAACAGATATAAGGGGATAGAAGACACAGTATGTACCCCCCTGCCCACTATGGGAGGTCAGGAACCCCGCCCAGCCCCCCTCTTAAAAAACCCCAACAAAAACCATCAACAAAAAAAAAAAAAAAAAAAAAAAACCCAAAACACACACACACACACACACACACACACACACACACACACACACACACACACACACACACTCGAATTCCGCATATAAAGAGTTAAATTTGTACACTGGCTGAGATGGAACCTTATTCATAATCTGGGTAACACCATTTTGAGACTCTGTCAAGCGACTATTCCCTCGACATCAGGTGAAATTCCCATCCATTTACGGCTTACTTTAATGATTATATGACTAATGCTTAAGCTTTTGAATTGAACAAGAAGGGATATACACTATATAGAAGGAACGAAATTGACGCCACTCAGCTCTTTGTTATGATTTTTACACAGCCATTTAATGGTTAGTTCTCTCTAAATTATATCAGACTATAAATGTTAAAAATTGTTAAAGGTTTTGTGTGTTGGTATGTTCTATCCACACTATTCCCTTGACATCAGGTGAAATTCCCATCGATGTACTGTTTACCTTAATGGTGTTATGACTAATGCTTAAGCTTTTGAATTGAACACGAAGGGATATACACTATATAGAAGGATCGAAATTGACGCTACTCAGCTTTGTTAAAATGTTTAATGGTTAGTTCTCACTAAATCACATCAGACTATAAATGCTACAGGTTACAGTTTTGTGTGTTGGTATGTTCTATCCGACTGGAAGATGTAGTGAGAATTTTATCTTAACGCATAGCATCAATAAATTAAATATGGTGAAGCTCGACGACAGCAAGCAGTGAAAAAAGGCTTTTGTGAAGATAATTTCCATATTCAAAACAGGGATCAATTATGTCAACATAAGGTGCTTAAAACGACAAAACATTCATACATTCACATTTCCAGCTCTTTGTTTGCCCCCCACCGATCAAACCCGTGCCAGTTCGTTTTTATTGTCAACTTTATTCATTCAAAATAATTCTATAAAGGAGGAAATCGAATATTCTGGATAAATCTTAATATTGCCGATACTCGCGCCATTGAACAAGGGCGGTTTACACATTACACAATATAAAGCAAAAGCAAATACAACTCATTGTCATACAAAATCGGATTAACATATTTGCTGACAAAGAGAGACTTGAGTAAGTACACTTCAAATAGGGATATTGTAGGACATACATTCAGTCTACTTCAAATCGGATGACCAAACGATTAAATCATGGTGTATTACTGAGCCAAAATTAATATAACATAGAAAACAAAAAGAACCAAAAAAATAAAATAAAAATAATAATAAATAAAAGCAGAAAGTTTCGGGCTCAAAACCCTTCCGTAGCCAACGACAGAAACAAGACAGCAATACTTCAGGATGGCACCATCCTATGTCCCATTAGACAGTTCTCACCTCTTTAAGGATATTATGTTAAGTATTACCGCTTTCATTCTTTTGTTTTTTTTTCTGAATTCCTTTTCTGAATACGATTTTCAGTTTTTTCCTTAACACCAAATTTGTGACTAAAACATCCGAATACGGAGGGAAAGTGACCGTCTTTGCCTCAACCTACCCCCCCCCCCCCCCCCCCCCCCCCCACACACACACACGCCCGCAATTTCATCCCCCATTCCACAAATAAAAATTTGTATAACTGGCGGGTCTATTTATCCATTTCCGATCTCGATACGCCGATTCATAAAATAGGATTTCTGTGTGATAGTGGGAAGAAAACAAAACTCGTTTGCATTATTATTTAAATCTTCAACCATGTCATGTTAACAGTCGCACTAAATAAATAAAAACCACAACGGCTATAAGCTCTAATTCCCTTACTTAAAAGAAGATAACCAAGCAATCCTAAGACCCAACTCAAGCAAGAGGATAAAAATAATACCCGGGACAATAGATTTCTACTTCGATGACTCCACAGACAACAACGTCACACTCGCGCACAGTCCGATAAATACCAACCATTCCTCCATATATTTATGTCTGCAGTACGGACTGTCAACACATAAGTGAACAGTCAGCAATTTCAGAAGACGGAAACGCGAACACAAGCTGACGGAAATATATATCCCCACCAGCTGCCGACGACAATTGCAAGTTTGTATTAACAACACGAAAAGTAATAACATAAAGACTTTAATCAAAAACGATCTACAAACAGCATAGAAAATAATAAACTATATCAATTTATTGTAATAGTGAGAGAGAGAGAGAGAGAGAGAGAGAGAGAGAGAGAGAGAGAGAGAGAGAGAGAGAGAGAGAGAGAGAGAGAGAGAGAGAGAGAGAGAGAGAGAGAGAGAGAGATTACACAACTGATAATCGCGGAAGGGCAAAGTTATGTGAAAAGAAAACAACACACACACACACACACACACACACACACACACACACAAACAAACAAAAGAAAAGGAAAAATAAAACAAAAGAGATGCAAGTTAAACATAATGCTAATGAAACAGACGATCTAAAACTTGACCTCATTGACCTATCAACAACAATTTACATTACAAATGAGAGTAAGCCAACATTGTTTCTGACAATTTTTCTTTAAGCTTCCCTTTATTCATCCAACAGAGAAAATGTATAGGTTATGTATAATTATTGATGTTTCAACCGCAGAGCAGCTATACGTAACAGGTTATTGAGGAATATTTTCTGTGATTATTCATTAATATTATAGCGTTGATACACAATGCTTTTTAACACTGCTGTCACTATGCTTCTATAATGGACACTGATTCATTCCTGGTTTGTTGGTCAGCTCATGCATTCTCAAATATCTCTTTTCTTTTCTTTTTTGTTTTTTTGTTTTTTAAAATCGGGATTATACTTTTTCAAAAACTGGATCGCAAAATAACTTTACCAACAACTACATAAATTGCGGTAGGAAAAAAAGTTAATTCCGAAATCCATCCATTAACAGACTAGTGACTACACCATCACCAAATGCTAGAGATCTGTTCCATATATTAGCGATTATGTCTTTCCAATCCTCTTTGTAATCAACCTTCCTAAAAAAAAACCCCTATAAATTTCAAAATATGTGAATAACCACACTCAAATCATTCGTTGTTGCTTTGTTTTTTTGTTTTTTAAATGTCCATCCTGACAACTTTTGTTAAGATGCAACAAAAGACACTCCAGTCCAGGAGACTTTACGCGACATGTATCATATTCAAATCCCAATGCAGTGGTCCATCAGTCATCTACTTAATGGTTATATCCATGTGTCATAAAGATCTCAAAGTCTGTATGAAACGGTACCAGACAAAGCCAGAAATAAAAATACAACAAAAAAAAAAAAAAAAATAAAAAAAAACAAAAAAACAAAACAAAACCCAAACAAACCAAAACATTCCCAAAAAATCAGCCCGTCTTGAATGGGGATCGGAAAAAACCTCAGACCTCATGATTACTGGTTGGCAGTGCTATCATTCCACCAGACAAAGATACACGTTTCAGTTGTGAACTCTCGCTTGCATCACAAAACACAAACAGTGAATAAGAGAGAAGATGAAGAGGACGAAGACCTAGGAGTAGCTCCATTTTCATTTTTTTTAAATATCAAAATGACAAGTTAAGGAACAAGCTCTCCTATCGAATTTGTCACTTTGACATAGTCTTCTACTTCTACCTTCTATTTATCATCTCAACAAAGTTTATTTTTATTGTTTCTTTCACCCATTTCCAATATCATACATTTACCATTTTCCCTAATCTCAACTAAGAAGCAATCAACTTGATGAGCACGCCAAGACATTTTAAAGCTCATCAATTGATATAAGAATAAAATAAAGAGTGTAATTTGTAATTAAGACAAGACTTGAGACAAGTGTGGTTTAAGTGTTACAGAATTGTTATTCCATATCATCTCTATAATATAAAATGTGACCCAGAAATCTAAACTGTCTTATTATGGTAATCTTGTGACCCAGAAATCTCAACTGCCTTATCATGGTCATCTTGATAATCTGCCACCACAATGACAGCAAAAATAATTCGATGATATGCATGTGTCATTTATTTTTTTGTTTGTTGCTCTAGGTCTCTCTCTTCCAACACAATTGAGGTTATATGAGAGACCGCTGAAACAAAAAAACAAGCAATCTAACAAAATTAGTACAAATGTAAATCAAAATCATAACCTAAAGATATAAGCTAAATTATAAATAACCAAGAACAAACAGGCAGAAGATTTACAGAAAAAAAAAATCCCCTGTCAAAAATACAATCACAAACCAAAGAAGCAGGATAGGCTAGTAAAGAGAAGAAGAAACGACATCACTATCGGATCGTACACCCATGCGAACATCATAGGTATATGATTCAAGGGTGATGCTCCCATCCAACCACCCGCATGCATGTGTCATAATGATATGGTACTTGAGTCAAATAACAAAAGTCAAGCACCTACGACTACAATACAACGACAGGATTAATTAGGGCAAATCATAAATCCATGTCAGTGACCGAACAGTAGAAGAGTACAGTGTCTGTTGTGTCATATATATATTTTTAAAAAAAGCAGAGAGAGAGAGAGAGAGAGAGAGAGAGAGAGAGAGAGAGAGAGAGAGAGAGAGAGAGAGAGAGAGAGAGAGAGAGAGAGGGCGTGTTCATTAGTTTGAATACAGGACAAGGATCACAAAATTGTCCCAGGCATTGTGTTTTACTAAATGATGGAATAGTTCACAAATATTCCGTGTTGGCAAGTTTGACAAATTGTGACAGAGTACCTGACTATAGGATAGATCAACATTGCAAGAGTCCCACTAAAACAAAACACACTAACCAGATGAGTAGTAGTATCGAATGGCTACACCTCTATTTTGAAACTTTTAATCCATTCTTCAAATTCTTTTCCTGCCTTATAGGCTGTCTCGTAGCCTCCTGATAGGCTTGTCACTGGGAAGTGGATGACGATGTGGTCCATTGTCTCAGGGCCTCCTTGGCAATGACGGCATACATCTGATTCTCCATCTATGCATGTTAGCTGCGGTTCTGCCATGTCCTGTCAAAATGCGGTTGGAGGTGACCCAGCATTTTCGGCTATTGCAGAGAAAGCCAGGTGTTCTTTCTGTTGGGTCGGGTATGATGTCGCCTCCCCTGGGGCTGTCTTGGTTCCACATCGACATCCATTCCTCTTTCACGTTGAAATGTCTTGAAGCTTTGAAAGGTTTCCTTGATTTCAGTCTTGACGTTGTTGGGGCTTCTTCTAGGACCTCCTTCAATGGGATCCTGTCAGTGACCTCCTCAATTTTGGCATGCATTCTTTGGTTTAATTCTTGTCTTCTGATATCAGGCGGTGCTATGCCACTTAGTGTTGGGAGCCATTGGGTTGGGGTTGACTTGAGGCATCCTGTTATGATCCTCATTGATTTTCTTAGCTTGACATCAATCAGTTTGGCATGTGGGCTCCTCATCCAGACTGGAGCACAGTATTCTCCAACGCTATAGCAAAGTGCCAAAGCAGATGTTCTAAGTACTTGTTGTGAGGCTCCCCAATTAGTATTTGCCAGTTTCCTCAGGATACAGTTTCTTTTTGAGATCTTGTTTGCGTTCCCTTCAAGATGTTTGCGGTAGTTTAATTGTCTGTCCAACGTGACACCTAGGTATTTTGGGTTGTGGTCTGAGGGCAGTCTGGCATTTCCAGCTATGATGTTGACTTCTTTTTTGGCCTCTCTGTTGTTGAGATGAAATGTGGTAGATACTGATTTGGAGGTATCCATTCTGAGATACCATTTGTCAAAAAAGATTTTTAGTTGTGTCATGTCTTCACTGAGAGCTTTATCAATTTCTTTCCAGTTGTTTGATTGGTAGGCCAACGCCCAGTCATCCGCATAGCCAAGTTTTAGTGATTGGCTGCTTGGCATGTCGCTGATATATACGTTGAAAAGTGTTGGTGCTAATACTGAGCCTTGTGGGACTCCATTTTTTATCTTTCTTGTTTTGCTTTTGTCTCCCCCCAGCATAACATGGAATTGTCTTGTGCCAATCATGGTTGATAGCAGCTTCAGAGTCTTTCTGCAAGGAATAATTTTTGCCAGCTTTAACATTAATCCACAGGTCCAAACGGTGTCATAAGCAGCTGATAGGTCAATCAGGACTGCACCTGTCTTCTTTTTTTGTTCAAAGCCTGACTCAATGTAGGAGGTCAAGGCGAGGACCTGTTCTGTCCTTCCTCTTTGTGGCCTGTCTGTTGGGGCGCTATATGTGGGTCAATGTATAGGGTGATTCGTTCCAGATGATTCTTTCTAAGAGTTTGTATAGGCAACATAGGAGGGATATTGGACTGTAACTGGATGGTTCAGTGGGTGGTTTGCCTGGTTTTAGAATAGCAATTACTTTTGCATACTTCCATGTTTGTGGGCATGTTCCCTTTTCCAAGATGTCTGTCATGGCATTTGCCAGCCAGTTAATTGCCTTTGGTCCAAAGTGGGTGATCATATCGGGGTAGATTCCATCTATTCCTGCAGCCTTACCACTTTTTATTTTCTTTATTGATTCAATCATTTCTTCTGATGTTATTGGGGCAGTGAGAAACATGCCTTGTTCGGGTAAAGTTTTAAGAGTGCTCTGATATTCTTTTCTTATTCCTTTTTCAAATTGCTGATTTGGTGTATGATATCCTCTTTGCTTGATTTCTTTTGCGATTTCATCAGCAGTAATTTGTGATGCTGTTTTTGTATGGTGAGATTCAGGATTTAGCTTTTTGATGGTTTGCCATGCATGACGACTGGATCGACTGAGGTCAAGGTTTTCCACTACTTCGATCCATCTTTCTTTTCAGTTTTCATGCAGTGAATTTAGAAGTTCATCTGCTATCTGTTGGTCATTTGTCTCTTCATATTCTTTCAGTAGTTGTTTGCTCTGTTCATTCCAACATGGAATGTACTGCTTACGGAAGCCTCTTGGGATGGTCTTCTTTGCCGCGGAGAGAACAAGTTTGTTAAATCTGCCAATGTTTTCGGCCTTAGCTTCAATCCTTAAGCAAGTTTTGTCAATTGTTTGGCCAAAAGCTTTCCAGTCTGCTTTTCTGAAATTCCATCTTGGTTGTGGCAAGGTGTTCATCATTGGAATCTGAATTCCAGTTCTTATGAGGACTGGACGGTGTTGGGTGTGAGGGAAGTCTCCCAGGATTTCTCTTGTTGTTGAGAGTGGATTACCATTCACATTTTTTGTAACAAACACAAGATCTGGGGTGTAGTCTTTGTTCCAGCGGGCTGATCTGAGGGTACCTTTATCTTTGGGGTTGTAGATGAGAGTTAGATCATTTTGGCTGGCCCATTGCGAGGTTTCAATTCCTGGATGGTCATTTTTATTGTATCCCCAATCTGAGTGATGGCTGTTAAAGTCTCCAAGTATTAGGGATGGGTGGGGAATTGCACCTTTTGGGGATGATTTATACTGTAAGAAATGGAATTTGGTTTCTTGTATGCCCTGTTAGAGGGGAGACTGCTATATTTGTAAATTTATTTTAAAAAAACAAAAAAAAACAACAAAAAACGAGGGCTGAAGCCATAAGTGATAAAACATTATGTACTACACAAGTCTAAAGAAAGGAACATCGACCAGTTTTATGCTCCCAATGTGTGTTCTGAATTCCTCTGCCTTGTGTGTGTGTGTGTGTGTGTGTGTGTGTGTGTGTGTATGCGTGTGTGTGTGAGTGATTGAAGTCATAAAAATGAATACATCCGTTTCCCTCCCAGCAAAATACTCAAGACAGGGCCCAGGTGAAACCAAATGAATTCATTTCATTCCAGAGCAAGTACCCAAAGCCACATAGAAGGCAATGGGATAGGGAGACAGAAGAAATAGCAAGGATATGGAAAGTAAAAAATTCATCGGCCCAGGGAGAGCCAACATTCTGAAAAAAAAAAGAAGTGAAAATAGAAACAAAACAAATACAACGTCCTGGTCGTGTAAAAAACAAACATAAAAATAAAACATAACGACAAAATGAAAAGAAGACAAAACAAAAAAACAAACAAAATATTAAGAGCAAGGTTGGAATTTTCTGAAAACGATGCCTAAACCAAAATAGATTTTAGGGGCATTTCCAGGTCTTTTAAAAGTCATATACAAGATTTACACCGAATGAAAATTAAATGAATTTCTGTCTTTCAAGGGAAATAAAAAATGATTCGTAATGAAAATATTGAAGTATGAAATGGAGGAGGAAGGCTCCTCCTCCACCTTTTTTTTTCTTCGGAACAGAACATTACTCACCAATCACAAACAGTAAAGCAAGGATGCACTTCATGGTTGTTACTTGTATGGTGCGTTACTTTTATACAAAGAGGGAAAACAAAGACAGATGATTCTGCAAAACCAGTATCTGTAGAAGGCAGAAAAAAGGTAAAGGCATTATGGCAAGCTGAAATCTTAACTCTTACTGGTAATGATAGGTAAGTTGAGACGGTTGTTGTAGTGATGGTGGTAGGGATGATGTAGTGGTAGTTATAGTAATGATGATAGCGATGATGTGATGGTGGTAATTTTTGTAGTAGTGGTGGTAGGGATAAAAGGGGGTGATTGTAGTAGTGGCAGCAGGGAGGATGGTGATGATGTGGTAGTTGTTGTAGTGGTAGGGATGATGAGGTGGATGATGAGGTGGTGCAAGTAGGGACGATATGGTTTGTTTTTTTATACATTCGACTATTTGCCTCCCAGCCAGGGCCAGGACAAAACTAAGTAATCTTATTCCAAGTCAAAGACTGAAAGCAATTGGAAAACAGATAGAGGGGTATAGAAGACACAGCAAGTACCTGCCTGCCCACTATGGGAGGTCGGGAACCCCACCCAGAACTTTCTGGTTTCCAAGGCTTATAAACCACCATAATGAGCCTTATGTTAATCAAAGAAAATAAAAAACAAACGCAAAAAGGCAGAAAAAGATATTTCATTCCATAATTGACAAATCAGTCTCCAACCTAATTTAACGTCATGGAAAACAATTTAAACACAAATTGTAAACTTCAATGGTACAGAGGATAAGCAAGCACAACTCTAAATTATCTGTGACTAATTGAAACAAGACTAGACACTGCCTGACAGGAATATGACATGGTAATTAATAAACTCATTTTTACACAGTGAGTCGAGTCACAGTCACAGTCAATAATGAAAATAATGTAAATATCTGAGCGTCTTGAAAATTATCTTGCGCAGACGAACATGAGCTGAGAAAATCGGTTCACTTGCAAATCAACCGATAAAAATAAATACTTCTTAGCCTAAGCTTTAAGTGAAACTGAAACTTTCAAAGTGGGTGGGTCAATCACAATCAATCATAATCCAAATTATTCTACTTGTCTCATATTCAAACGATCCAGGCACATCCCCTAAACATTCTAGATCTATATTATTCTATAGAAAGAGCAAATACCGAATTAAAATAATTTAGCACCTGAGATGGGATGAATATTATCTATTTAGATATTACAGACTAGAATGTTTTTCTTTCTAGACTTTACCTTTAATTTACGTGACGACACTTTGGATTTCAGAGTCTATTGACAGACAGTAGTGACAGCAGCAGTAAAATGAATACGAACCCACTTGTTAAATGACTCGTTTAGAGCAAAACCTTCCCAATGAAACACTTTAAAATCTATCTTATTAATGAAGAAATCAAAACATAGAATATATCAATACAAATAAAGACAGCAACGGGTATAAAACATACTCACATTCACGTGAAAGTTCCTTAGTCGAAAGGTTGAACAAAATCAGTTTTCTTTGGTCATATGACGGGGTCACGTGGGGTCCAAGATAAGCTGTCAGTTGTCGATTTTGTTGTGCAACAATTTAAAAAATAATAAGCCGTGTTCACTATTCAATTTGTTAAAAAGACAATTATTTTCATGCACATGATGCAAGTAGCGCTTAAAATAAATCAAATTTGCGACACAAAACAAAGCACTATATATCCATAAATTCCGTTGGGGGGGGGGGGGGGGGGGGGGGGGGGGGGGGGATATTTTTCAGTTATGGGCCTTTGATCCACCTAGCAGTTGTTTGTTGATGAGAGTTGTCCACCCTGTTCCAGAATTTAGAATATCAAAGAAAGTTGGATGAGTCAAGTCAATCAATAGTCAATAAATAGAAGTTCTAGCCTCGGATTCCCGGGTTATATATAAATATATACATATTACTGGATCATCTTAAAGCTAATAATGAGACCTGCTGCGATTGTAGTTGCTGATGAGATGTTTCCAGAGGGTGCTGGCTCATTCATGGATATGGAAGAGGCAAGTCGAGTGTTTGTTGAAGTTGAGTCGTCAAAGAGTCAACTCAAAATCAAAAGTGTTTAAATCTTGATTTTAAATTTTGTTTCACTTGATCTTGTTATATGACTATCTAGTACCGTCACCGTCATATACATGATATAGTTAGTGCACTGTCATATTATATATATATATATATATATATATATATATATATATATATAATACGAAGTGGTTATTCAGAGTCGACTCTGGATAACTGTAGGCAGTTATTCAGAGTCGACTCTGGATAACTGTAGATGGTTATTCAGAGTCGACCCTGGATAACCATCAATGTGTACAGATATTTAGAGCCGAGTAGCCTATCGAATTATCGAGTTGAGTTCTTGCGAGATGAGTTTGTTTCAATTTGATACCAGTTTACTACGGTTATTTTGTGACTTTGGCAATTTTAATGCCAAATTCTTAAAACTTGGCGATTTTTCAACTTCAGTCGCTTATAAATAAGAATCTTTTTATTAATCAATTGCAAATCATATTCCATTAACAAAGCAAATTTAAATTAGCTTATAAACAATCATTTCTTAAATCGATCAGCCTAACTTATTATCTCTCTATTACCAAATGATATCTATAAACATAATATGAAGATAGAAGGGTGGCTGAGAGAGAGAGAGAGAGAGAGAGAGAGAGAGAGAGAGAGAGAGAGAGAGAGAGAGAGAGAGAGAGAGAGAGAGAGAGAGAGAGAGAGAGAGAGAGAGAGAGAGAGAATTAATGAATTGATATTTTTTAAAAAATTGTTTAATAATTAGACACAAGTTGTAATGAATTCTATAAACAAATTCAGAACAATCAAACAAAAACAAAACAAAACTTAAAAAGGAAGAAAAAAAAAGACACGCTTATAAACCTTCTAAAATCGTCAAATGAATGTATTATCATGTTACAGCTAAAAAAGTACACACATATTTACACCCATTTGCACCATCCCCTTCCCTTTCAATCATCTTCTCATTCATGGCCACCATGTGTCTTGTGCTGCCTGTGACATTTGGCGCCAGCGTGTCTAGACTAACGTCATAAATAAAGGAGTGTCACCAAAATTCATGCAACTGAGCAGAGGTGTCCAAAAATGATAGAAGGCATATTATTGTTTTTTTTCCCCCTGAACTACCACTGAGCAGAAAATGTTTGACATGACAAAAAACAACGGAACATTTATGAACAAATCCTAAAATCCCAGAAATCCGCGGAAGATTATCATCACCGGTCCCCACTATATTTTTTTAAATATTTCTTTTTTGTTTTTTCTTTTTTTTTTTTTTGGGGTGCAAAATCTCGACAATTTGCAAAAAATTGCAAATTTTGCGGCCGCAATGCAAATCACCGATGCAAAAAACTGCCATGACAGAAGAGACAAGAAAATACCAAAAAGTAAAACGATTTTTTCCCGTAGGGTGAAACAGAGGTGGGAGAGAAGAAAAAAACAGAAAAACCGTGTGGTTGGTAACTGGAAATTCATCACTCATAACTGTCTAGTTATTCAGAGTCGACTCCCCGACTCTGAATAACTGTAGCCAGTTATTCAGAGTCAACTGTCTACAGTTATTCAGAGTGGACTCCCCGACTCCGAATAACCGTAGACAGTTGTTCAGAGTCGACTCTGAATAACCGTAGACAGTTATTCAGAGTCGACTCTGAATAACCGTAGACAGTTATTCAGAGTCGACTCTGAATAACCGCAGCCATATAATATGTATACACTTTATGGCAATTTTTTTTTCTATTTGTTAAACTGTTTTTCAGGCTGGGGGCTCTTCTGCTCTCCTGATGGATCTTGCTGCCAATGAGAAAGCTGTCCATTCAGATTTTTTCAATGGTGAGTTCATTAAATAATTTACAAAAAGTGAGCTCTTTTAAATTGCCTTTATCCCAAGGGTGGACTGTAGTATGAAATTCATGGTAAATCTATCTAATCCTTACACTACAAACCCAATTACAGACCTGCCTACCACTAGACACCAAAAATTCGTAAAAATACGAGGTTTTGGCTTCAATAGCAGAAATAAATAAACATTTTTTATTCAATAAAATGTGTTAAAAAGAAAACTTTGGTGCCACAAAGCATCTATTCAGTGTTTTGAAGTTATATTCATATATTCAATACTGCTAAGGGTAAAATAGTAACTTGTGAAGTTAAATATAGTAGTATAGTGATTTCTATTTCTTCCCTCTGAAAACTATGAATTTTATGGGTCCCAGTGCTGGTCAAATTTTGAGGTTCAGAAGAAGAAAAAAAAAAAATTTTAATCGTTTTTTTTTTTTGGTGATTCTTGCATAGAATTGAATGCTTACAAATGTAATGTCGACTACTTTCAAAATGTACATGGATGAAACACAATACCAGAACCTTATGTTTCGGACATAATGTCTTATTTTTATGTTCACTTTTCTGCTATTGGGTTGACTGGAGATTATGTCTGGTATGTGCTCTATGTTCATTCATTCCGTCAATGGAAATTGCTACCCTTTACCACTGGCAAACGGTCAAACCAAGGAACCAAACAAAGAAACAAACACAAGGTTAATAAAATAAGAAGAAGAAAATAAAAACACAACCAAAATTAAAGTTTAAAAAAAAACAACAATATTTGATACCCCACACAATTTTCCTTAAATGGGGATAGAATCGTGAACATCAACAACTTTTTACAGTCCTGTGGTGTTAGCCTTAAGCAGACTGCACTGCAACAATGTTTTGTCGTAATTATTAATAAAATTTTAACTATAGAAATTGATTAAAAGGATATTCAAAGTACTTAGTTAACTCTTTCTGTATAAAGACAAACTTTAGTTTTAGCACAGTCCTTGTTCATAAATTATGCTGTTGTCTCTTATTAAATTGCCTCTAGTATGTATCTATTATAAAAGCCTAAAATGATATGAAGCTTCAGTAACTCGAATGTTGCATGATGACTGATGTTTTGGATTTTCCATATCTCAAAACACATAAAAAAAACCTCCAAAAAACAACCTCACAATGAAACTGGCAAACTGCAGACCTGTCTCTTATGCAGATCGGTTTGTACAGAATTTTCTGGATCTTAAATTGGATAAATTATGATTTTAACTTCCAGCTTTGGAATTTTAAACCAACGTTTTTGAGTGAACTTGTTCAAATTATTGATTTTGTCAGAAGTGAATACGCCATTCCTCGTGTTTGGTTGTTTTTTTTTCGTTTATTTGTTTGTTTGTTTTGGGGTTTTTTCCAGTGGAATTTGTAAATAATTTGCATTCCTTTTAACATGAAAAGTGCAAACAGTCAAGGCGAAAAATGCTTTTTCACCCTCCACCCCCAAACCCATTTCCATTCAAATTATAGTGCGTTAAAAGAAAACAAAAAAAAAAACAAAAAAACAATTGAGTCATTTTACAAAAAAAATTATTTCATAGTGTGTATTGGTGAGCAGTTGTATAAGGCAAATTTCATCTAGCGGAGAAAAAAAGAAAGAAAATCAATCCTCGTCCTAATGTACAGCTTGAAAATATGTTTTGAATATTATGAATTCTTCAAATACTTAATCCAATTTCTCTACATCAGTTTATGGGAGCATCTAAGTCTTCAATTTCTATAGTTAGTAAAATGATAAAAATTACATTGTAAACAATGATATGGTGTAGTATAAAGATTTGGAAATGTAGCACACATTCGCCTTTTATTATAAATTTTTACATTAAAATTATTTCTTAAAAATTTTTGGACGCATCCATAACGTTTCTCACTAAGCTTGTAAACTAGGCGTATCATAGAACTTAATGTTAATTTCTTTATTTTCATAATTAAATATGTTATTGATTAAGAAATGAATATTTGTAATTTTTTTGTTTGCTTTATTTTGTACTCAACAATAATTTTAAAAAATCAGAGCTGTTATTTTATAGCAAATAAGAAGCAAGTATATTGTGAATTCTCTTTTTCTACACACTCATCAGTTTTATCAATTATCTTAAAGTAAATTGAAAATATTTCTGTTTTCATCAATTTCAGATTTTGATGACCTCTTTGATGATGAAGATTTGTCATGAAGATACTTGAGCGAGTCTCTTTGTACATAGATGTAAATCACTTATCTGTCATCGTTTCATTGTCATCATCCCCCGTTCACTCTGTCATTGTCATGTAATAAAGTTGTTGTTTTTTTTGCAAAATTTCTTAATTTTAATAGTTAATGATTTTACCACAATTTTATTTGACAAATTTTATGCCACCATCTGTGAAACATTTTTCAATTCTTGTGTAAGCTATGTAGACTAAGTTTTGTGACACTCTGCTTGTGATCTGTGCACAGTGTTGAGTCCCTGGGAAAGGCTCTTTACTCACATTTTCTCACTGTACTAAAATGTATTTTAGACATTGACTCTACAAAAAAATAAAAATAAAAATAACTTACTCCTACTCCTACATTTTAAGTGTTGCTGTTGACTTGGGGCCAGTTGTAAATTGTTGGATGATGGATATTAGAATGATGCTTTATTTAAAAATGCACACTTAACAGGCTTGAATTGTTGAATGAAATTAAAATTTGATGTCATATTACGTAAGAAACTGAATAACAGTAGTTTTTCAAGGAGAGCCCACCAGTTGAAAATTCCATTTGTCTAAGGGTCTGTTCTTCGGATAGTATAGCATTTTTTCTTGTCAAGTTATCAAATTGTCACTCTCAGTTTCTTTATATCATTCAACCCATATGCTCACTTTTTTCAACATCATCTTGTCACACAGAGAAAATAATGACAATTACCAATTTTCTTACTTGAGATAGTAAACTCACCCTTCATCCATATTTATTGTTTACCTTGCCAACAGAGGGGGTCTGATGCTCATTTGGTTGAGAACTCGCTTCACTATCCTTGGTGAGGTTTAATTGTTGTTTGTTCTGATCCCAGCAGTATTCGTGCATATTGGTCTGTTAAATCTATCATAAAGCACTTTGCAAAGGATAGCTGGCTATAGAATCGCTACAGAAACCGGAGTAAACTTAGGCTCCAAGGGCCTTATGACCCTAAGGATTTCCTTTTTTTTAACTTACCAATTGACCCTTCAAGCTTGAGGGGGTGGAGATTTGTTTTTCTCCTTTTGAAATAACTCTGATTGGTTAGCACAATGAAAGTGGGAGTCAGATGTGTAGGTAAAGATTTATGATCAACTGTTTAACTCCTATTCTGTGTAGAATGTGCTCCCTTTGTCCAATTTCTTTTTCTTCGGTGCTAGTACATGTGCAGATGATTGATTAATCAAAATATTTTGACTGTTCTATTTTCTTCCTTTGTTGCTGTCATTTAAATGACCTACACGGTCCACAGAGTGTCTACAAACAATGACTCCTACTCAAATGTGACCATTTTCTGGTGGCCATGGAGGACTGATAACCCCAGTTGATAGAGCGATTAATTTGCATGGAAGGAATCCATTTTTTTTTTCTCGAGTCGAGTCAATATTTATGTCTGTTCCCCTATCCAAGTCGTATTTAATAAGTTATGGGAGAAAAGTACTTTGCAACAGACTACTGAAGGGATAGTAAGCAATTATTGCTAGCACTACCTCAGTGTTATGCTTAAAGACAAATTTACTCATTGCTACTCATCACTATCTAAAGACAAGGGTAAAGTACTAAATAACAGGATAACTGCTAAAATAATACCACAAGCAAACATAAAACACGTACTCTTGTGAAGAACAAAGGAGTTAAAATTGTCCCAACTATCAGGAACCTCTGTGATGTAATGATACCACATCTGACCAGTAATCAAGAGGTCTGAGGTTCGATACTAGTCGAGGATAACTTGATTTTTAGGGATGTTTTTTTTTCTTGCTTTGTCTTGCACTGTTTCTTACATGTTCAGATCTTTGTCTCACACCAGTACCTGCTCCCTAATTTCTCAGTTTGATATTTTAAAAACTGAAATGGAGCTATTCAGATGTCTTTGACGTTGTCCTCTCGTGTTGAATGTTTATGTGATGCAAGCGAGGGTTCTCAGCGTAAAATGTGTACCCTTGTAAAGAATATAGAAATTAAAATTGTCCCAACTATCGGGAACCCCTGTGTGGTATCATGGTAGCACGTCTGACCGGTAATCAGGAGGTCTGAGGTTCATCCCCAGTCAAGGAAGACTGATTTTTTGGGATGTTTTTTTTTTCCTTGTTTTTTTCTTTCTTGCTTTGTCTGGCTCTGTTTCATATACACTTGTTCAGATCTTTACTGTGTTGGTTCTGTTTTTTTTAGACTGAGTAGAAAAGATATCAGCAATTTAAATTTCCAAGTAATACAGTAGTAATACTATGGTATCAATTGCAATACAGTTATTTTCTTGTCAGATATTGCATTTGTAAACATTATTGGTACTATCAAGTTGTTAAGGGGCGGTTTGAGTCTGAATATTAGGAAAATCCTTCAAAAAATTAATTTTGAAGTTTTGGTGGAAAACGATATTATCTTAGAAATAATATTATTGAAGTCGAACTTCTCAAAATAGACTATAAAAGCACCAAAAAAAAAAACACAACCGAAAAGGGTACAGGTAGTAAGAAAAGTGGGAAAAATCGAAAGAGGGTTATGGGATACTGTATCAAATTTTTATCAGGATCTATTCAATGAAATGGTCTGAAAATTTCCACAGTTATCACAGAGATAATGTATTAATTAATATGAATTAATTATAATCCATATTATAAATTTTTAACATCAATTTTGTCATAACATTTTGATTCACAACTTTGTAATGTAAAATCCCATCAGCTAAAGCTAAAATCTCTCTATGGTGACATAAAATGCTACAATGTTGATAAGAGGGAAGAATATGGAGGTTATTCCTTAATTAGTTTTTGTAGAAAGTCTGCCACGAGATTGTTATTCTTATATATTTTTTTTATACCAGACCCCTAAATCAGGTCGCAAAGGGTATCAACACAGTGTATATTTTTTACAAAAAATGTTTTTAACCTAAATGATTATGACTTACTTGACTTAGATGCCTTTCGCGTCTCGACCGAAAGATCGGGTCGCCTTGGCTGTTTCCAGTATTTCCTGTGTGAGGTGTCTCCAATATTGCCGGTCCTCTGCTAGGGTTCTCAGATTTTCAAGGTCCCCTGCCGTTATGAGACTAATGCTTTGTCCAAGTGTTGTGAGGTTTTTGTTTAGGATCACAGGGAGTGTTGTGATCGGTCTTCCTCTGAAAAGGTTCCCGTGTTTTTGGAAGTATCCCGACATGGCTTGGTTAGCTGGTATGTTTTTGTCCCTGCGTAGAATGTGACCGAAAAGTTGCCATCGTTGTTGTAAAATGTCAAGGGAGATTGGTCTTTCTTTTGTGATCTTATAGAGTGAATCATTTGAGATCTTTTTTGGGTATTTGATGTTCAGTACCCTTCTTAGCTGTGTGCGATGTAAGGCATCCAGATGTTCTTCGGATTTTGTCAACGCCCAAGTGCCGCAGTTATACAGAAGTACCGGTTTTACAAGAGCACGGTACAGTTTCAGTTTGGTTTTTCTCTTTATTTTGTCACCTCTAATCCATACATTGGTGAGTTTACTGAGTGCTGCGTTTGATAGCTGTTTTCTTCTTTGTACATCCTCGGTGTCTCCAATTAGTGAGCCGACTTTCTTTGTTCTTTTCCATTCCTCTTTGTTCCTCGATATTGTTGTAAATTCGGTTTTATTGGCATTGACTTGGAGGTTATATTTCATGAGGGTATTTTGTATGATGTCTATATTTGCTGGTGTTGATCCAATAAAATCGACATCATCTGCGTAGGCGATTTCTCTAGGGATTGCATTCTCAATATGAGTCGTTGGTTTTGGGATGACTTTTCAAACTTCTTTCAGAGCGTGTTCTAAGTATATTGTGAACAGAATCGGGCTCAGACTATCTCCTTGGGGGGTCCCGATGTTACTTTCGAACTGCGTCTGTTTTGTGGCCCCGTATATCCTTGGTTGTATCTTTGTGTTGCTGAGGAGAAATCGGATTATTCGGAGCTCGTCTTCGTCTATGTCTGTTAATATCTCCAAAAGTTTTCCTCTGTCGATCGTATCAAAGGCTGCGGACATATCGATTCCGGTTATTGTTATGGATATGTTTTCTTTGAGTGCCTTTGCTGCCAACCATTTATGTGTCCATACAACGTCCAATGTGCTTCGGTCTTGGCGAAACCCGCTTTGGCTATGTGATAGATATTTTTCTATTTTCGGTCTAATTCTGTTGAGGACAATAGTTGACAGTGTTTTTCTTATGGTAGTCAGTAATGTTATTGGGCGCAGGTTGTTTACGGGTCCTTTCGTTTTTCCTGGTTTTTGTATTGTAATTAGGACACCGCTGTTTATATCCCAATCTTTGTGTGTTGAGAATGTTTTGTTCATTATGTTTGCAATGCTCAGATCCAGGGAGAGGGTACCGCATTTCAGCAATTCAGCGGGAATTTCATCTTCGCCTGGGGATCTGTTATTGTTTAGGCACTTTATGCTATTTCTAACTTCAGTTGTTGTGATGCGGTTGTTTAGGTCTCTAGGGTTTCCTGAGAAGGGCGATATTTCCTCGTTTCTGTGTTTTATTGTAAGTGATCGAATTGATTATACAGAATGATAAAACCGCCCAATATAGGTAATTAAATTTTTGTTTAGAAAAGACCCAAACCGCCCCTTAACAGTACCCTGGTTGTACAATTTAACATGATGACCAGCTTCTTTTAAAGTCTTGCATTGTACAGTTCGCTGAATAGCATTTTGCTTCTCTTGCTTGACAGGAATGTTGTTTGGTTACAAAAGTAAAAGCAAAATCACTGCTAACGTGAAATTCTACATTGAATTTCTTTGCCATTATGTGATCATGATCCTTAATATTTACATTCGTTAAACACAAAAAATGCTAAATCAATGGGGAATGGATGACAAGAATACTGCTTATGAAATATCCCTGTTCCTGTGTACGATTTTCCAAGAATCCCTGAACAAAGGAACAGTGCCTACCGACTTGAAGCATGCTCTTATAACCCCAATCTATAAAAAGGGCAAACAAAAACTAGCTTCAAATTATAGACCTGTATCTCTAAATTCAGTCATTTGCAAGATATTAGAACACATTATATGCCATTCTCTCGTGGAACACAACAAACACAACATACTAGTCAACCACCAGTACGGCTTCAGGAAAAAACGATCATGCGAGACACAATTAATCAATACAATTGAAGAAGTTGCAAGATCACAAGACAACAAAAAACAAATTGATCTCCTGGTACTAGACTTCTCTAAAGCTTTTGACTCTGTACCACACAAATGGTTACTATTAAATCTCGAGCAAAAAAAACCCAACTTAATCTATCGGCTCGGAGTTGAGACTCTCAATGAGAGTGAACACAAGACTCCGAAATTGATGGGTTTGCGTCAAAGAACAACCTAAAAAAAAAAAAAAAAGATTAGACAGTATAGTTATTCTGTTGACATTGCAATTGACTGAAATACACACTATAATGCGATTAATCAGAACACACCTTCTCTTTTGTATAATTATTATTATTATTATCATTATTATTATTATTATTATTATTTATTTTATTTTATTTATTTATTTATTTATTTTTATTTATTTTTTTTGGGGGGGGGGGGGGGGTTCAATTTCTTTGATCTTCAATCTCGGTGTTCGTTGTACTTAATGAAACTGCCATTGGCTTAAATATAGAATTGACATCATTGCAGTCTATAACAGTCGTGTGTTGCTAATTTCATCTTTGGAGCTCTTTTGCGTTGTAAGTATGAAGGAATGTGAATCTTTCCTGCCTTCGTGTAGTAGCGAGGTGATGTTACCCGCACAAAATAACCGAATTAGTCACTGTCCTTACAACGCCCACTTCTAGGCAAGTGATTTGCTAGTCCCAGACTAGAAAGCGTTCATGAAATCCGATTTTTAAAAAAATCACTTTCTTCTCTTGGGCTTTAGACTAGCTAGTCATTTACTAGTAAATTACTAAATCTAGTCCTCGTTCACGAAAATGGGCCCTGATCTATCACTATATACATAACGTGCCAATCAACCACCACTTCTACTATATATTTCTTTTAAAATGTTATTACTACCTATCGAGTTGTCAGGAACTTTAAACCAACCATAACAGGGTAAAGGAGGCACCAGACTTCTGTCTTTGGGGAAAACTATTCAGAAAAGTGAGTGGAGCAGGCACTTATGTTGGTAACAACAAGATATGAAGTGAGTAGAAAAGTGCCAGAAGACAATAGAGAATAAAAAAGGTTTTTTTTTTTTTTTGTTTTTGTTTTTTTTTTGTTTTTTCCGCGGCGGTGGTGGGGTTTGAACCTGCGACCTTATTGGTACGACAACTCCGCCTGGCAGTTGAGAGCGTGGCTCTACCGTGTGAGCTATCCACGAACACACAAAATATTCGTTTCAAACCCAAGTCATATTTTCTAGAGACCTCTCTCACCCACTTCTTAGAGATCACAGGCTCGCTCGCGCACAGCCATCGCGAAGTTATTTTTGACCAGCAGTTAAGCTTAATAGCCAATATTCTCAACACAAACATATAACATAGAAACGATTGAGACATTGAGTATGCTCCGGTATATGGGGTGAATTTTTAATTCAGAAAAGTGAGTGGAGCAGGCACTTATGTTGGTAACAACAAGATATGAAGTGAGTAGAAAAGTGCCAGAAGACAATAGAGAATAAAAAAGGTTTTTTTTTGTTTTTTTGTTGTTTTTTTTTCGCGGCGGTGGTGGGGTTTGAACCTGCGACCTTATTGGTACGACAACTCCGCCTGGCAGTTGAGAGCGTGGCTCTACCGTGTGAGCTATCCACGAACACAAAAAATATTCGTTTCAACTGCCAGGCGGAGTTGTCGTACCAATAAGGTCGCAGGTTCAAACCCCACCACCGCCGCAAAAAAAAAAAAACAACCTTTTTTATTCTCTATTGTCTTCTGGCACTTTTCTACTCACTTCATATCTTGTTGTTACCAACATAAGTGCCTGCTCCACTCACTTTTCTGAATTAAAAATTCACCCCATATACCGGAGCATACTCAATGTCTCAATCGTTTCTATGTTATATGTTTGTGTTGAGAATATTGGCTATTAAGCTTAACTGCTGGTCAAAAATAACTTCGCGATGGCTGTGCGCGAGCGAGCCTGTGATCTCTCAGAAGTGGGTGAGAGAGGTCTCTAGAAAATATGACTTGGGTTTGAAACGAATATTTTTTGTGTTCGTGGATAGCTCACACGGTAGAGCCACGCTCTCAACTGCCAGGCGGAGTTGTCGTACCAATAAGGTCGCAGGTTCAAACCCCACCACCGCCGCGAAAAAAAAAAAAACTTTTTTATTCTCTATTGTCTTCTGGCACTTTTCTACTCACTTCATATCTTGGGGAAAACTATCTAACTTCTATTTGTCTCTACCCACTTGCCAATTCTCCTACATAGATGCGCCACTGCCTAGATAGGTGAAATGATTCACATCCCCAATGTCTTGGTTGTTTATGTTCAGAATCTTGATTCATTATTTTTATCTTTTCAACAATTATTTTTAGGCTAAGCTTAAGACCAATTTAATGTAAATACGTTCTTATTCCTAAATGGATTATAACCAGTTAACTGTTCCACTCTGGAGATATACAACGACATGGATGGAGAGATCCCTACTCATCGACTATGACTGAATCACACAAGTCTCAGCAAGCTTCATTCGGACTGCGAGGCTTACTACTTACTATTACTACTACTTCCTTACAAAGGGTCATTCTATTTCCTGTCCCATCATGGTTTTTGTTTATTTACCTTAACTACGCAATTCACACATATCTCATTCGTCCTTAATGTTTCACTCATCGTGTTTTGTTGATAAAGGGGAAACCAGAAACGTCCTCAGTATCAGTCTCCGTATAATAAATAGAAGCTTACAATTCAATACACTGTACTGTACTTATATCTTTATTTTTTCCTTCGAGCAGCAACATTTTCATCTTTGAGCTAAAATAGAAAGTTAGCATTGCCCTTGTGCTACAGTAGTCCTTATAAAAGTGTTGTCTCCTACTTTTTTTTCCATTTTCAGCGCTGACAGGCGCATTAGAAATAATATTATTGATACACCCCTCCCTTTAAAACTATATGTGATTAGATAAGCAAATCTGTACAACTACGGGATCCCCCCCCCCCCCCCCCCCCAAGGAGAGATTGGGTTGCTGGGTCTGCGATAGTTTGCCGTGTCTTTACAGTTGGAATGGTAAATAATTTATTATTTGTATAAAATTGTATACATATCGCCAAACTTGTGAAAAAGAAAAAGGAAAGAAACTAAGCAAGTCAGAGAAACTACCAATAGGTTGGTAAAAAGACCAAACATTTCCAAGTAGCATTTCTTCCCGTTATATAAATGAACATCAAATTACAAATTCAAATCTTTATTTTCTAGGTCCACTATGGGTAGGTATACAAAGTTCTGCCGTGTCTTTCGTTATTACATAGTTTGTATTTTAAACAACTAAAAATTAGTGATCTGAAAGAAAAAAAATCAAACAAAAACATAAAAACTAACATAAATACAAATACAAAGGGAATTCCAATTACAAAGCCCACATTTCCCATGCCAAAAGCCTTTAAAAAAAAAAAAGGATACTTCAGCTACTGACTACGTACCTACCTAAAAATTTTCCCCAACTGAGAAAGGGAAGTTCACCAAACATTGGAAGTGGGAGTTTATAATAATATAGTGGAGAAAGATAGAAAGGACCAAAAAAAAAATATCTTGAGTTTTTATTTGGAATTTCAGATTTTTAAAATTTGTCGTTTGGCTGTTTTCTCGTCGATACGATACCAGAGAAAGTAACCTCTTTGGCGAGCTCTCGTTTTTCGACGCAGGACGATAAATTAATCGATTGTGAAATGCCATCCGAGTCTAAACTCGATTTCGTACCTTCTCCTGGCCAATTATGCTTGGCAGTTTGGCATTTTTCTTGCCTCTTTAATTTTGCTCTAGGAATAGGAAGTGTGCAAACAGTCATTGATAGGATGAATTACAAACTACGTGTAACTGCGCCAATTAATGCCTGCAAGTTTGGCTATTTTTCTTGCCTCCTTTTAATGTTGCTCTAGAAAGTGTGCAAACAGTCATTGATAGGAAGGTCTAACTGCGCCAAATGAATTGGTGACATCTTGTTTTTCTAAGCACGATGTCGTCAATGAAGATCGTCCCCTTTGTTTATCTCTTCCCTGAAATCTTGAAATTAAAATAGTATTGTCAGTTGAACATTTTACACGGATCCTGTCTGTGAAACCACTTCTATCTAGTCTGGTTACTGCTTCTTTCTTGTTGGATCTCGTTGTTTCGATCCCTGTTTTATCTTGTCATTTCTCAACTCGAGCTCATAGTCTACACGCAATTAATGGGGCACATTAATCAGAGAATGAGAAGAGAAAAAAAAAAGGTCTAAGGAAACCTTTTGACCACCCCCGATTTCTTTAGCCTTGACGGGCTGTAACTGCTTATTGTTTCCCTTTGAATAGGTTGCGTTAATCAACCGTAAAGTACTTTCCGCCAGGTCTGGATACTGGGTTGACAGAAACATCTGACAAAAATCTGGACTGCACCTGCACTGATACCAGTTCTTTTGCTTGCGAGCATTACCTACTTCGTGTTCAGAAAGAGACTCGGGGGATCATTTTTGATAATAAGCTGTATTATGATGAACATATCTGTGCCTGTGTAAACAGAGTTAACAAGCTTGTAGGAATTACAGAAGCTTTATTTATATTGATTTAAAAACGTTTGTCCAACTTTATAAATCACTCATTGGACCTTTCTGGAAACCGTATAAGAAGTTTCTTATTTAAGCGAGTCTGTTAACATTGAGAATGTACAAAGACGCGCTACTTAGTCTGACATTCGGAATCTATTTAAAGTTGCCTTCACTAGAATATCGTGGAATAAGAGGTGACTCTGCGTGGTTCTTACAATATGAATTATAATGATTAAAAAAAACAAAACAACATTCACATGTTACAAATACCAGGGGAGATAACTTGAATATATTTGTTGAAAGATGTATTTTCTCCATTAGGAAAATACACCGATTCCAAGAACTGCCTCAATTTGGAATAATCTAAAGTTTGAGACGAAAAACAAATTATAATTCAATTAATATTTTAAGAATGCCATTGATAAAGAACATACAAACATACACATAAACATTACCCTATACGATATTTGATAATTTGATCAGTGGTTGTATACCAAAAAATGTCAAATTAACAATAAATGTTGTTTATACAACTTTTTAAAAAATCATCTATGCAATTAACTGTCGCTTAAATAAGGGACTCCAAATATTGTTTTCATACACCATCGGCTATGTGATTCAGTGGTGGTATGACACTCGCTTTCGGATCGGAAGGTCCTGGGTTCGAGCCTCGCTCGGCGCATAGTTGAGACCTTAGAAAAGGCTCTTTACTCACATTCTCTCACCATACTCGGGTATAAAATGAGTACCTGACTGTTAACAGCGTTGTCTCTGTCGGGAAAAAAGGGTAAAATCGCCAAACAGGCGTCATGTCTTTATTGCGCTATATAAAGAGGTATAGAGGGCATTTAAATGTTTTAAAGCCTATTAGCTCATCGCCCTCAGTATGTTTAGTTATAGTCATATGTCATATGTCATAAAGGTGTTTCAGATTTCTTCCGTCAGTTCAGAGGGAAACAAATAATATCTTTAATTTAAAGCCAAAGAAAACATAATGACTCACCAACTCTTGAGATATAGTAGAACTTCGACCTGCCTATTTAAATTTAAAGAAAAATTATAAATTAATCGAGAAAACGGTAATGAAGTGACAAAACTATTCTAGCAGCTGGATTACTTTGGCAGACTATCTTATAGAAATCCTCATTGACGCCAAGAAATAATACTTTATGAGATAAAAAAACAAAAACAAAAAAACACGCAGTAACACTAATGTAACCTGTCCTTCGATCGACTCTTTATACACTTCCATCGTACAACACCTTTCAAGATGGCGTCATAATGTACGATATGTTTGTAAACAAAATCTATTTCAATGGAGTAACGGTAACAGTCTAATGTAACAGCAAAAAATGTCATCAGACAGTGATCAAGATTCATTTTTTGATGCTGCCGATGAGACCCCTTTTGAGTAAGTGGCTGTATTTAAATCACTTGGGAATTAATCGAGAATAACTTATTGATGAATTGCACTCCAACTCCAGAAATAATGAAACAAATCTGAGGAAAAGACGACAGTGAAAAGTTTTAATTTTCATCTGATAATACTCTATAACTATACCCTATATTTACTTATCACTTCCAGTAACTGTGACTATCTACAAAAAGAATTTAGACGAGAGTTAAAAAGGCCACCTCTATTCGCAGTTCAGTGGTCCTGGTCAGTAATCTACACTGCGAATGAATAGGGCTATGGGGATTCCTCATCCTCTGCCTCTACTTTGCAGTCTAGAGATAGAACTACTGCGAAGTAGATAGCATTCGTATTCGTTGATCATTCGTTCACGTCTTGAAATCTATCAGCTTATCTGTCAGATTACTTTACCTGGATACCTGGATACCTCTGTATAGAGCTTTTAGACTTGGTGTAGTCTCCTTCGCTCCTCCTCATCTATTAATGATTGGACCAATTTTTATAATTGAACTTGTTTCCTAGGGTGTTGCTTATCTCCAACTCTGCTTTGAATTTATTCAATTTTTTTTGCTGATACTGTGGTTTCTTGTAGTTTATTCCAGTTATTTACAATTCTAGATGAAAAAAAGTTCCTTCTTTCATTTGTTTTAAAACGTTCTTTTTTCAGTTTCTTGCTGTTTCCTCGTATCTGAATGTTCTTGTTTGGTTTAAGGAATCCTGCCTCTACCCTGCCTATTCCCTTTACTATTTTATATGTTTGGATCATATCTCCCCTTCTTCTCCTGTAATCTAAGGTCGGGAGATTTAATTCTTTCAATCTCTCACAATATGTTTTGTCTTTCAGGTGTGTGATAAGTTTTGTTGCTCTCCTTTGCACTCTTTCCAAACAGTCTTTGTCTCCCTCAAACTTCGGATACCATATGCAGTTAGCATATTCCAGCTTTGATCTAACCATAGTCTTGTAGATGGTAGTCATGTGTTTTGTTTTCAGATTCTTGAAATTTCTTTTCACTATTCCGAGTGTTTTACTAGCTTTAGATTGAACATCTTTAATTTGCTTCTTGAAGTTTAGCTTCCTATCAATAAATACTCCTAGGTCTTTTTCCCCATTGGATTTCTGCAGGGGTTTTTCTTTCATTATATAGTTTGCTTCTCTGTTGTTTTTTCCTAGGTGAAGAACTGCACATTTATCTACATTGAACTCCATCTGCCATATTTCGGACCATTCTTCAAGCTTTTTCAAATCTTGTTGTAAGGTGTTTCTTTCTTCTTCTGTATTAGCTACTCCATAGAGCTTAGTATCATCGGCAAAGATTTTACATTTAGATGATAGATTGTCTGGCAAGTCATTGATATAAATCAGGAAGAGAACTGGTCCCAGTACACTTCCTTGTGGAACTCCACTTGTTACCAGTCTCTCTGTTGATGCTGTTCCATTCACTATCACTTTTTGTCTTCTATCTTTGAGGAAATCTCGGACCCATTTGACTGTCTGATCATTAATTTGATACTGTTCCAATTTCCTGATTAGAGAATAGTTCCGTCTCCGTTTATTGTGTTTTACAGTCAGTTAAATATAATAAAGTTCCAGTTCCAGAATCTCTCTCTCTCTCTCTCTCTCTCTCTCTCTCTCTCTCTCTCTCCCTCTCTCTCTCTCTCTCTCTCTCTCTCTCTCTCTCTCTCTCTCTCTCTCTATCTAGGTCTATCTCTCTCTCTTTCTCAGACACACATACACACACACTCTCTCTCTCTCTCTCTCTCTCTCTCTCTTTCTCTCTCTCTCTCTCTCTCCCTCCTCTCTCTCTCTCTAGCCATTGCTCATGACTCATATCTCAGCAAATAATAGAAGTTACCATCAATAAACTACCCCTACTACTTCTACAGCTGCCACTGCATGATCATCATTACTACTACTAGCACAGCAACCTCCACATCGTTATCAAAACTATAGCAACCACCACCACCTTTACATCATCATCCTCCTTCTTGTAATAATCACTACCACTATTTCAACCACAACCATCACATCATCATCATTACTACCACTACCACAGCATTATCAGAACTACAGCAACCGCCACCACCATTACATCATCATCATAATCCTTATCGTCATCATCACTACCACCACTACATCGTCAACACCACCACTACAGTCACAACAACCACAATCACAACATAACAGACACATAGATGTCGTCAACGAAACGCAAAATAATAATAATAATAATAATAATAATAATAATTAATAATAATAATAATTTTTTTTAAATAATGATACGAATAATAATAATATATTGGTAGTTTATTTATAGTTTGCGCCCACTACTCTATACAATAAAGCTCTAGGCTCGAAGGCTACTACTGCAAATACAGAACGAACCCACATTTGCAGTATTTGCAGTACTTCTGCCAATAACTGAAATAATTGATATCTACTGTTTGCAGTAATACTGCAAATAACGAATACGAAAGCTATCTACTATTTGTAGTACTACTGTGAATAGAGGAAATCATTATTTGCAGTACTATTGTGAATAGAGGAAATCACTATTCGCAATACTACTGCGAATAGAGGTGCCCTTATTATTATTGACAAGTGAAGCTTCACATAATCACAGTTGCATTACTTTTCACAGTATCTGAACGGTTCTGGTATTATTTTGAAGAGCAGAGATCAAGCTTTATTTTAATGTGGTTGAAATCTATTTGGCCCTAGGCCCATCATGTAAAAAGTATAATTTGATAAAAATTAAAAATTACGTCATTATAAAACTTTTGTAATTTTTTTCAAAATTGAGAGTGGAAAAAAATGAATGCCAATGAAAAGGAATCTAGATCATTCATTGTTCTCTGTGCCTATGTTAAATTTAATGAAGATTGAAGGCAGCACAGTAAGTTTAATTTTGGCTACCAGTGACCAATCCTTTTTTCCCCATGCTAAACTCCCTTTTCGATTAGTAATGAGCTTATCGAGAGGCTGTCTAGTGGGGGAATTCCCAGTCACATTTTGAGCTTTTTGCAATAGTAAATTTTGAGTAGTAAAATTATCATAACTTTGGAACCGGAATAATAATAATAATAATAATAATAATAATAATAATAATAATAATAATAATAATAATAATAATAATAAGAATAATAATAATAATAAGAATAATAATAAGAATAAGAATAATAATAATAAGAAGAAGAATAATTAGAATAACAATAATGATGATGAGTATGAATAAAATAAGTTACGCAGACAATGGTATTTTGATGGCATACTCTCCAGAAAACGTGCAGATAATTTTAGATATATACTGGTGAGCAAAAGTGAAGAGATGGGCAGGAGCTAAATGTTAAGAAAACCGAATTCTTTGTGGTCTTAAAGAATGACAACACGACCTTTCACTTGTCAAGTAAAGGAGAGTCCATCAAACAAGTAAAGAAATTTAAATATTTAGGCACTATCATTACCGATGAAACACATGATATAGAGGATATAAAACAAAGAATAAGCAATGGCAAAAAATGTGTTTCATAAAATGCGTTCAGTTGTGTCAAACAACAACTTAAAGTTAAAGACCACAATGAAAGTAGTGGAAACATAAGTTATAAGTACCCTTTTACACCATTGTGAAACGTGGACGCTTGACAAAGAATGTGTGCGGCTATGTCACTAGTGGTATGACACTAGCTTTCGGATTGGAAGGTCCTGGGTTCGAGCCTCGCGCTCAGCGCATAGTTGAGTCCTTGGAGAAGGCTCTTTACTCACATTCCCTCACTGTACTCGGGTGTAAAATGTACCTGGCCATTAACAGCATTGTCTCTGTCCGAAAAAATTGTAATATCGCCTAACAGGCAATGTCCCGTCTACATGATAAATGTTGCTGTTGACCAGGACCCCTTGTAAAGCGCTTTGAGCATGTTTAGTGGATATTGCTCAATATAAAAGCTCAATTAGAATGTACTAGGAGGTTAGAGACATTTGAGATGTGAATGTATAGAAGAATTTTGAGGTTATCATGGACAGACAGGTATACAAATGAGGTAATATGGGTAAAGATGAGAAAAGGAAGTATATTGATAGATACCATCAGAAAGGAAAGTTGTGGTTTCTGGGACATATGTGAAGAAGAGACAGAATAGAAAAGTTGGTAACATCTGGGATGATTGAAAGAAAGAGAGCGAGAGGAAGACAGAGAATGCCATATATTTAAATAACCTAAGAAGTGATTTTAAAAGCAGACTTTATGCACACCATAAAGGATTGTGATATGCGGAGACAGCTGACCGGCAACATGCTCAAGAGTACAAGCCACGATGGATGATGATGATGTCACCATATGGATATACTATTTAATGTATCATTCTACCATCACTTTAACTAGGTATTTATTCTCACCTGATTCAAGTGTAGGGCAATGGATTTAAGGACCTTTTGAACTCACGGCTGGGATCAAAGTTTGCTGTAGGATAAATGTCAGCCTTTATTAATGTTCGGTATTTGAACTATAAATGATTAAAGTATCAAGAAAGTCATTCAAAGCCACAGTAAAATATTTTGCATTGAAATGAAACGTGTTTAAGACCATGAGCATTGAGACGATTAGACTATTTAAATAAAAGAAAAAGGATTCAATTCATTGCTTATCATATATTAACATAATTATAGTTATAGACTTTGCTACTATGATCGTGATTATGATATAAATTCACTCTCAACAATTTTTTCTTTGTCATTCCCAGCTCCTTTTCCCATCCCAGTAGCCATTCTTCACCCAAGAATTTTACCGTAAGTTATGGATTGTTTACAATAAGACTTTCATTTTTGACTCATTCAAAGTTATTTATTCTTTTTATTGCAAGTTTCTTGATTTTTTTTCTTCTCTTATTTATGAAAATAAATAAATAAAAATAAAATTCCCTTTATTCATCCCAAAGGGGAAATTTGTCTCTAGGCTCTATTCCAAGGGAAGACTGGAATAACCAGGCATCAGTCGCAGTGCAGCACCGCAAATTAAGCTAGGGCGAGGTGATTTGCTCAAGGCCACACAGCGCAGTGGGTAATCGAACGTGGTACCTTTCAGGGATGGAGCAAAGACCGTACTGCTGAGCCATGCTGCTACATGGTGTTTGCAGTTGTTTTGATTTTTAAGATTATTCAACATTATTTTTTTATTTTCAATGTTATTTAGAAGACTAGTAACTTAAGCACTCTTTATTTACTTTTCATAAGTTGTTTAATAATGTTTCCATACAATGTTAAAACATTTTTTGCTTTTGTGAAACTTACGGCTTAAATGGAATTCAGATACACATATTTTGCCCTGCCATGTATGTCGGATGACGAAGTTTGAATTAAATTCAAATTCTTTCATATTATGTTTGTCAGGGTATATTATTTTGTATCAACTTTCTTCATTTTTCAAAAGGAATGACCCACTAGATTTCCCTGTATCTGACCTTTGATATTTTCCCATTGAATCACGATTATCGTCAATTCCCAAGAGATTGTATGCAGTCTTGTATTGTTTTTTACCATCCATAGTGAATGCCAAGTTAGATAACCATTGGCAGATTACAGACCTTATAATTGCCCCCTATTTAGGGTGTTTTTTTTTCTATTGTACTAGTATGATTACCTTAGGATGATGTTTTATTTTTTCATCCATCATTTAGTTATCCCAGATAGAAGAGGAAGAAAGAAGACTCTTGCACTTGAAAAGAATTGCAGATGAGAGGTTTGTAACTTTATTGTAGAGAGCTCTAAATATGATAAGAATGCATTATTTTGCATCAACTTTTGATTCCTCCCACTGAGCATACTTTAGTCCCATCAATAAAATTCAAGCCTTGTTTGTCTCTTAACTATTTGGTTTCAGTTCTGCCTACCTTGCTAATACAGCGTCACTTCTATTGTCTCCCACTAGACAGATACCAAAGACCCCTCTTGAGACGTACTGTGATTTGACAGTTCACCAAATTCTAATTTATGACCTTTGGGATAATGTCACTTTGAAATCTGTAGACCTCATTATTCATTTTTTTTTTTTTTGCATGAGTGTGACTTTTGAAAACATAAGAATATAACACTTTAATCCTGTTAAAAGTGTAATAAATATATGCAACGTTGCAACTCTACATGACCAATGATAGTCACATGTCTCCAATCCAAACACCTCCGTTCCTAGAGACATCCGGTTAGTGGAATCAATCCCTAAAGTGTACAAATAAAGAGAGGTTGCTCTGAATACTATTATTCTATATACAGCTACCACAATAGATGTGTATGTTGTCTTCATAGATTGTTCTATTCCAATTATAGAGGCCATTCCTGGAATCGGTTAATGAAATGCTTCGAAATTGGATTGATTTCTGCATGACAGTGCTGTTCCAATTATTGGCTTGCACTGTCATAAGTAAACTTGAAAAACTGTTTTGCCAAATTAAAAAAAAGGGAAATGTTGATATATATGGAAAATAAAAGATGGTAAAAAATAAGTTGTAATGTTATATATTGTACCTTTACATAGAAGGAGACAAGAAGATGAAGAACTGGAAAGACGCCTCAGCCAATTACAGCAAAGGAAGAGAGTTGAGTGTGACTCCATGGTTAGGGTAACATTTTTGAATGTTTATGAAATTAATGCTGTTCATTGATTAATACTTATATACATATATGTCTTGATTTTTAAAAATATTGAATATATTGGAAATAGGAATGTATTGAGATTAGCGATAAAAGTCTGTACTATGGAACATAGTAATTTAATCATTGGTTTCGACTTAGACTTGACTGAAGCCAATGGTATCAACCCATTCCTTACATTGAAAATGAAATAACTACTTTAAAGAAATTTTGTAAAAACAAAAGCTAGTATCATAATGTTTTCCAATCTTGTATCATCTTCTAGGCCAATTTACCAGGCCTATTAAAAAGATGCTAAAGAAAAACAAAACTCTTATATTTTCATTGTTCCATCAGAGACCTTGCCTCTTTCACTCATTTTATTGCATCCATCTAAGAAGACATTGTTGTTTTGTTTTTTTTGTTTTTTTTTATCGCCTGTTTGCATTCTTCATAGACCAAAACCTTTTATTATAACAAAAATATATATATAAATATTATTTTTTGGGGGGTTATTTTAATGTTTTTGGATATTTCATAAGTGAATTAGCAACACTTTCTTTCCTCAAAGGGTGGTGATCCCAGCACTATGGAGCATGAAGGCAGGAGGAAAAAGTTAGAAGAGATGAGGCAATCACTGGGTGCTGACCGTTCCACGTGCTCCATCAGTACATCCCATGATTCTTCTGTCGACAACGACTCTCCAAACACATCCACTGATATACCTGATGTCTTCTCCATGTCAGGAGTGGGGGCTGCAGTGGCTGTCTCAGCTATTAACAGTCCCACCACAACTAAATCTCATACCATTGAGAAGATGGAAAACAACGGCGTCCAAGGTACACCAAGCCATAAACATCATGCAAAGAAGCGATCGGGGTCATGGGGAGACTTACCTCAAAATGACCCTTCCAGCATCACAGTGGCTAGTTTGGCAGCAGAATTTACCAGAAATATGCAGATGATCTCTGCTGGTGGGCTGTGTGCTGATGAAGAGGCAAGAGCATTCGGTAGCGGTGCTGCTTTGGGTGCTGGCAGAGGTGATCGGAGTGGTGGCAGGAGCAGTGATACGCTGAGTTCAGGGGAGGGTGGCTTGTCAGATGGGAGTGAAGCTGTTAGGGCTAAGGAAAAGAAACTAAGTGACATGAGTCTAAATATGGAAAGGTGAGAACCAATCTTATTAGCTGCAGTCTTTCCAACTCTCTCAATTTTTATTAAGGCAGACTTATGTTATTTTGTTTGTTTCTTTTCTCTCTTTCTCTCTCTATTTTTTGGGGTTTTTTTGTTTTAGGTATTTTTGATGATTGTTTCAAAAATGAGTGATTTAAAAATTATTTTACAGGGATGTTTTCTTGTGATTATAATTTCTATTTCATTTGGAGAAGAGCCATAATTTAACAATTATCTTTTTCATTACAATTTTTTGTTGTTGTTTTTTTTGTTTCCAATATGATTGGAGGTATTGTATTATAAGAAACACATCGATGTCTTAACAAGGGTGTGAGAATTTTAAGTGATGGTGATAACCACGGTCTGTCCAGTATAAAAATGTTGGTTTTTTTTGTATTTGTTAGTCTGATTAAGTACAATTGGTGTGATTTCATACACATAGATCTGGATATGTGAAAATAGAAGGTAATCTCAGTGGTCGGAAAAATGCTTTTAGATTAATGTCATCAAAATTATAATAATTATTATGACGTCCTTTTGATTTTGTGTCAATATCAACTGTTGTGATTTATAAAGTTGATGTTCATTACAGTAAAAATTAGATTTTTAGTAGGAATAGAATTGCAGAATAGTTTTTTTTTTTTTTGGTTTGGAGTTAAGAATCCTTCAACTATATTTCTGGGATTTGAAAAAAAAGATCTAATCGAGAATAATTGTTAACTTCTCGTATTGTATCATAACTTTTTTTTTTTGGTGAAAAACAAAGATTATTTAGTGTTATTTACTAAAACACATTCTGCAAACTTATTATCTCTTTCTGCTTGTGCTAATGGCTTGTGTCATAGATTGCCAATAAATTATAGTTTTTCAGTTGTTTAATCAATGTGGAGAAAGAGATTTGGGATCCTTTCGCAGTAAAAGAGGTATCTTATCTTTTTACATTGCAAACACGAGAGAGATTGGGTAGTATTATCTCATAAAGAATAAAATAGTATTTTGACGTCATTGGAAATAGCTGCTTTTGTTTGTGTTGTTTCAGATTATACTTTAAAATTTTTAAAACTTGGACAACAAAATCATGAATTACGAAATCTTAAATCTTAAAAGACTTTGATTTGTTTTTAAAATAGGTTTAAAGTACGACATCTTTCAAAACTGTTTCTGCATGCAAGTTTTCCGATTTTTAGGATTTGCAGGAAAAAAGTCTTTAGCTGACACATTCCAATGTTTTCTTTTGTATTCTTTTAATGCAAATTCTTGAACATTCTTTATGGATTAGAATTTTCTTTCTTTTTTGAACCCCCCCCCCCCCCCCCCCCCCCCCCAAAAAAAAATCTTGTCTAATTAAAATTGTTCAAATTTCTTTACTATTTAAATGCTGGCAGTCCTGTATTATGGTGCAGGAATCCCATATTTTTTGTGGGTTTTTAAATTTTTTTTATTGACTTTTGAATAGAAGCTTTCAGTACATCTCAATACTGTCATTGGTTACAATTTCAGATACCAACCAGAGAAAGAGAAGCAAAATAAGAGTCTTACTTTGTTGATCAGTGGCAGCAAGCTTTGTAAAAAGGAGTTGTCAACTGATTCAGTGGTGGACACAATCCTCCAACAGACTCAAGTTCAAGATGAGGACTGCGAGCCTGATATTGTCAAGAGCACCAAGTCTCAACGTAATACTCCACCATCCACTCTGAAGCAGCCAGTAGCACCACCGAGAAGAAAAAAGTCAACTCGTAATCCTGTAAGATTTAAAAATCTTCTGTAAAGTTGTCATTCTTTTTAAAGTTAATGATTGAACAGTATCACTAGCCATTTTGATATCCGTATTGACAGAACAAGAATGTGGCTATGAGATCTAGTAGTTTGACACTCACACTTCGGACCTGAAGGTCCAGGGTTAGAGCAGCACATATTTGAGTCCTTGGAAAAGGCTCTTTACTCACATTCTCTCACTCAGGTTTAAAATAAGTACAGCATTGTCTAAGTTTGAAAACAGTGTAATATCGACAACTAGCATCATGTTTTTTCCTGCATGTTAAGTGTTGCTGTTGGCTAGGGGCCCCTTGTATAGCACTTTCAGAATGTTTAGTGAATATTGCGCAATATAAATGCTCAAAAAAACAAAACAAAAAAAAATTGCAAATCTGTTTTTTTTTTACATTGTATGAATTGTAATCAATATTGACTGAGAGCCCCCTATATCATGCAGGTTTTTAATGGTTTCATTGATAATTTTACTGACAGCAAACATTATGCTTTAGGCAAATTGAAGAATAGATGTGCGACGTGTCCAAGGTCCATAGTCATATGTCTTTGTTGATTGTTTTGTTTTGAACCATTTTAACCAACCACAAACATCAGCTTTAAATCTTACTATAGCCAAATTTTGCAACTCTTGTCAATGAAAGTAAGAACCGGTTTACATTGTTTATTTATAATTTATACTCTCATGACTGATACACATAAATTTTCATGATTGATATTAATCATTTTGGTATTATTTTTTCTCATACCAGCCTGAGGCAATTAACTTGTCACCCCAGACAGAAAGTTTGCCCGTCCCACCATCCCCTCTCTTTTACCACCGGGAACCCCCATCCCCGAAGTTGGGAAGGGAGAGCACCCTGGATGTCAAGAGTGCCTTGGAAGGAAGTAGATTTATTCTTACAGAGGTATGCTTGTGTTTTGGCCTTGAGTTTCGGAGATGGATCACTATTCCCCCCCCTTAGTTGTTATTAATCATTGCTTTGATGTCAAGATCAACAAACAATTTTTTACATAATCGTCAAAGAGTACCATTTTAAATTTTCAATATTTCTCATTATTTAATATAAACACAATCCACATTTGAGATATTTGTACTCAGCTTTGTCTTGATGTGTGTTTTGTTCCACTGCTTGCTCATATTTTCTTCAGTCGTGATGCCTATGAATTAACAATAGCAATAACAAGAAGCTAACAGATTAAAATTATATGCATTTTTTTTTTCATTTCATTTTAGAATGCAGAAAATGTGCCTTCAACATCTAGTCATGCATCTAGTCTTGAAGATCGCCGACCTTCCCCAGGAAGTCTTGAGCGGTTCTCAGCCCTGGGAAAATCATCGTCATCTCCTACGCGATCACCGTCTATAAGGAGATCAGCATCAGCAGCGTCATCATCATCAACATCAAGCCATCACCACCGCCACATCCCCCCGACTGCTACCACCACAAATCCCGGCAACAATAACTTAGGCAGCCAACACAGTACAATTGACAATGCATCTGCTGGTCTGGACACATTGTCGGCTCAGATACAACACTGGCAGAGCATGGGGGATGGGGAGAAGGAGGCTAGTCCCAGTCGACGCCCCAGATCAAGCTCTGGACGTATTCTATCGGATGAGGTAAAAAGAGGAGTAGATTAAGTCCATGTCATCCCAAAGTTAGGGGTCCTTTGGAATTGTTGGTTTAAAAAAAGTAGTTTATAATTTACACGAAATACATGTTACTATTCTATTAATCATTATGATATATATGTATTTTGTGTAAAAAAAAAGTAATATATAAAAGTACTGATAATTATTATTGTTTTTTACTATTATTATTATTATTATTATTATTATTATTATTATTATTATTATTATTATTATTATTATTATTATTATATTATTATTATTATTATTATTATATTAATAATAATAATAATAATAATAAAATAATAATTAATAATAATAATAATAATAATAATATAATAATAATAATAATAATAATAATAATAATAATTATAATTATAATAATAATAATAATAATAATAATAATAATAATAATAATAATAATATTAATAATAATACTAATAATAATAATAATAATAATAATGATGATGATGATTAGGAAGAGGAGGATAAAAAAAATAACGATAAAAATCGATGGTTCCTCTGTGACCTCTTGTTGCAATGCCTGTCAAGTAATTGACATGGATGCCTTTTTAACTGTTATATTATAATATGAGCCTAGTTCTTCAATCAACATACAGTGCATACACTTTTGAAAATTTCGTCAGTTATCATCTATTTGATTAAAACTAGTCGAATAACTATTTAAGGGGAGGGGCGACACCTGAAACTATTTTCAAGAATAATGATTATATCCAATATCTTTTTATATTGGGACATTGCCTATGACCAATGGATTCGAACCATGTGATTTATTTCGGTGGGCGTGTCCGGTTGCCATGGTGACGGCCGCCATCTTGGATTTTACTCTTCTCTGGGTGCTATTTTAAAAAGTTACTTTCTCAATAAGTTTCCATGGAATTTTCTTGAAATTTGGCATGGTTGTATATTTGTATATTATTTTAAAAAATACAGAGCATTTTTTAAATATTTTAAAAAGATTTTTATTTACAAATTTTTAAAAATTATATTTTTTCGGTATGATAAAAATCATGTTTTTTGACATAAAAATGTCAATTTTTCAAAAAATAATAAAGATATTTAAAATTCCTTCTGTATAATTTTAGATAATCACTATAGCTCTAGACATGCAAAGTTTTAAACAAATTGATTGATAAATGACAAAATAAGATAAAAAATAGTGTTAAAAAATGTCATTTTGAGAAAAACGAGATCAAAGATAACAATGAATGAAAATAATAAGACAAAACGGTACAACCAGCTCAAAACATATCAGCACCGTATGAGGGTCCCCCGTGTTCTTTTTCTGCCTCCCTCTGGGCTTTTTCACGGGTCTGAGCTTTCATTTTGCGTCTTTTTTTTTCTCTTTGTGTTGAGCAACCCTTATGCTCTGGTCAAGTCTTTTTGACTCTGCTTGCTGACTCAACATCTGGGAGTGTTCTCCCAGTCCACCGATGCCCAAAGACACTTTCAGGGATGTTATTTCTATTGGACCAAAATTATACTCTGCACCAAACTCAACTTTTTTTTAGGGAATGGAAGTATGTTTTATGGCATCTTGACCAAACAGAATTATGAAACCTTTCGTTTGGATTTTGTGTTGTCTTCATCTCACAACACTTCAACAAAGCATTTACAGGCTTCAAGTGCTCATGAATTAAATCAAAATTCAAAGGTGTATTTACACGCTGCTTGTGTCAACAGGATACACATGGGCAGTAATATATATTTTTTATAAAAGCATCTGGAGTCCGGTTCAGGAGGACAATACCTATGATGAGGGAAGTCATTGGTGTAATAACCGTGGTAAAGACCAGCAAGAATAGCCCATTTCATTTCTTTCCGCTGTGGCATTGCTTGGAATCGCTTTATCATAATACTACTATCACACACCAAATTCCAATCAAAGATTTGTAGTCACGGGTCAACCACGAGCCATCATAACTTTCTTGCTTTCTTGGCTTTTGTAGCAAATAACTGTTGCCAACGTTTGGATTTTTTTGTCACTTTAGGTATATTTATAATAATCCAGTAAAAATTGGAAATATTTAGAGATAATTAACGTGAATACGTGTCAAAATTTGATAAAACAACTGATCAATCGAAAGGTAAACAAATCGTAGTAAAATATAATAGTAAGAGAGGCGAACTTTCACCCTGACTCAACATCCAATCCCTGGCGCGGAGTCAGAGGTCTAGAACAAGGTCAGCCAATCAGATCGCACCATTCGTGATCACGTTGTATTTACCTGACAACTTGACCTCTTATCAGCTGTTTGACACACAATCTTTGTTCGCGACTAACAGTTTCTAAACTCCTCCCCTGCCCATATTCTGATATTTATGAGACTGAAACCGTGTCAAATAGACGGGCAAAGAGTAGACTAAACTATCGATATCAAAATTTACAACATCGATATGTATTATAATGCTTTTCAGTCCTATTATTTTCAGTTGAATTCTTACAAAAAATTTAAAAGTTTGGTATTTTCATGTCGACTTCCATGGTTATGAAAGACGATTTACAAACTTTATATTATCCAAATCACCATCTAAGTGCTGAAAATATGTGAAAAAATTATTGTTCTTTGATAATAAATAAAAAACTGAAATTTTATATTTTGACCCAAAAATCGATATTTCAGGTGTCGCCCCTCCCCTTAAGTTGTTATACACAGATCCTGAGCACCACTCACAATTTTAACACAGCTGATTGAAAATAATGCATCATATCGTCAGGTTTTGCGATGCAATTACTTTATAAGTGTGTCAAAATATTGTGAAACAGACTCACTAACTTTGCCTGACCTATTTGTGTTTTTGACATGTTCTAAGGGTATGTTAGGCCGTTTCATACAGGAAATGAATAGTCAAGGGGTTAAATGGCAGGAAATATTTTGATTGGTTAATGCATAGTAACGGGCGTACCATCAATACGGATCAACTTTTTGTGGTTTTCAGAAGTTTAGGTAGTCTCTATGAAATTTTATTTCTCATTAGATTTTTTACTTGCATTTATTGAAATTTACTATCAAAGAGGAATAGTTCAAATAGAATTTTTAGTAAATCATCACCTCACCATATATATCTATTTACTACTCCCATAATAAACTATCACTCCATAATCCTGGTCATGACCATTCTCTCTCTTCTTCCCCCACCACTTCCCCTTGATACACACAGGAAATCTTGGAGTTGGTGACTGTCAGAAATCTTGACACAGGAGAGACGATACCTCTAAGTTCTGCTGAGGACAAATTACCCAAGTGTGTCAATCCTTTGTCTTTACACATCATGAAACGCATCAAGGAATATGCCAGGTTGATTTATTTACAATTTTTACCTTTAAAAATGTGACCCACTGTGAACCTGATGCTGAAAATTGAATTCAAAATCCGACCCGTGATCTAAATAAATATCGAAACTAAGAGGAATGACTGTAGTTTCTTAAACTGAAAGAAAACAAAAATTCATTTAAAGACAAAAATCAGAATATCTCAAATTGAGTAAGGATAATCATTTTTATTTTAAATCCAGATTTTTGTATCTGGCTAAGATTTACTAGTCTCTTGAGTTGTCATGTTGTTTAAAGACGCATGACTTTATATATTTGGTAAGATTTATGTGGATAGGCCACAGGTAAGATGCTTAAGATACGATCCTTCTGCTTTACTTGGTGAGAATGAGGATAGGCAGCGACAGATATAAGAATGTTGGGACATAAAAGGCATCTGACAAGTTGTCTTGTTTGGAATGAAATGGAAATTTACTGGGGGAAATTATGAAGCAATTATCAATTGCTTACACAATAAATTTGTGGATATGTGCTTTATAAATGGACAAAATATTTTTTTTTCATTTTCATAACACTCAAAAAAATGCTAGACAATTGACGACTGACAAGTTGTATTTTGTCCTCAAAGTCATTAACTTTTTCAATAATCTTTATGTTATGAAAGTAAGAAAAATCCTCATTCTTTTGCTCTCCAGTGACACGAGCCTTCATGTAGAAGATGTCAGTGACCAATCTGACTCGAAATCCGAGAAGAGTGTCGCATCATCCAGCAATAACATACGACTAAAGAGGTGAGAACTATATTCCACTTTAGAAAATCTTCTCTTTCCGATTTTTCCTCCCAACATTCATTTTGTAGTTTCCTTTTTTTTCTTGTGATGGTAGAGGGTAGGGGCTGCTGGATAAAGAAAGGTTCTTTCCAGGGATGCCTTGACATCATGCAATTCCGCCAGAAAAGCCATTAAAAAAAAACTAATTGCATTGAAATTCATCTTATTGCCAAGCTTGTTTAAGCATATGTAACATATGTTTAGGAGAGGAGATGTTTATTTAAACATTGTTTTTTTGTTTGTTTTTTAAAAAAATATTTTGCTCGCTTCATGTACAGAAAACAGCTAATTATAAATACACAGACAGTTCACAGAGTTTATCGTTCATTATGTTCCTTCCTATTTTTTACCCGACATTACCAATTTAGAAACCTTAATTGTTACTATTTATGGTATGCATAACTCCTTACATGACTCATAATGAATTGTAAATGCTTTGTTTCCTCTACTACAAACGAATGATTTATCTTATCACACATGTTTATTCACAGGAAAAAACTTAGCAAGTTTTTTGGGAAGACAGTAAACAGGGTGAAAAATGTTGCAGATCAAGGTATGCTTAGTTTGATCCATTCCACTATGGACAGCAACCAATACTAATTTTGATGATAAGAATTGAATGATTGATGTAAAAAAAAAAATTATTAAGTATGATAAATTGTGTAAAGAATTATAATTTAACCGCAGAATTAGAGTGAAGGAGAAAGTTACACATTTATTTTATAAAATTTGGAAACCAACTAAATTTGATTTCATTAAATGTATTTATTAATTATTACTATTGTCTTATTAATAATTTGTGATTTATATAATTTAAATACATATTTTTGACTATTTTAAAGATCAATAAGACATGATCAATTTCAACTATTTCCTGTTCAGCCTTACATAGTGAACAGATGCCAGTGGAGGAGGAAGTGTCAGTGGATGGGAAAGTCTTCAAGGTATGTGTTAATACTCCGAGCTAAAGCAAGTTTCATTTAAATAGATAATACAACATGTCAGAATGTTTTTAGTACCTTTCATTTATCAAAGCAAAGCAAGCAATAAACATATTTACCGTAATATATATTTCAATTTTTCAATTTTTGTCACTGCTCTTCACTTATTTACACGAATTTATAATACTCAATATGCAAATCAATTTACACATTTTATTACTTTCACAGTATACATACTTTTACCATCTAGTTATTTGCTTACTTATTATCATGTCTGTACAACACGTCTGTACAAAAAATTTACTATGGATGAATAAAGTATTATTATTATTATTATTATTATTATTATTATTATTATTATTATTATTATTATTATTATTATTATTATTATTATTATTTGGTGCACCAGAACCTGGGTTGATTCTGTATGGCTGATTTTGCCATTGCCAATCTTGCAATAGGTTCACAAACAATTTTCTACTTTTTTTTTGCTGTTTTTAAAAAATTCCACAGATCAAGTCAGCGAGTAGGAACAAAGGTCCTTACGATTTCTCTCAGCCCTATCTGTTGCAAGAGATGAGTGGGGAACACAGGGTATGTGGTATTCTAACCCTTCACATTTTTTTCCAGTTTGATCGAGTGGGGCCATTTGATGTACAGCCTTAGATTTAATTGTATAAACCCATTTGATTAAAGTCATTGATGTCAGAAATATCAAACTAGCAATTTTAACAAAACCAAAAAAAAAAAAAAAACTAAACTAAAAAATTAACATCTGTCATAAAGAGCTCCTTCCCTCCCTCCCAAAGAAAAAAAAAAACAACAAACAAACAAAAAAAAACCCCTCAAAACCTAAAAAAAGTGTGTCCATTTCCGTGAATAAGACAATAAACTATTTGATGGATAAAATAAAACAATATAAAGAGGGAGCAGAATAATTCAAGACATTAGTTTTGTTTTTGTTTTGCCTTCCAATTTGTGAGCTACCAAAGCTGTCTTCACAAAATAAACTTGATGATGAATGTAACCCATCATTGTATGTATTTAAAATCTTTGTTTCAGGGAGCGATTTGGACGATGAAGTTTTCTCCATGTGGAAAATTACTGGTATGTCAAAGACAGTTTTAAGAAATTGCCATTAACCATTGTGTCAAAGTTTAAGGTATAGGTTAATAAAATATAGCTTTTAAATCATTGAAGAAATGAAGAATAGTCTTCTAGAGTCTCCATTTGAACCAGACTGAGTCCCTGTAAACTGCTTGTATGACCACTACCATTGTGGACAAGTAGAGCATGGAATAATCGAACTAAGGGAACAGTGGCAAATGATTATGTGCTGCTTTGTTGTCTTGTTGAATGACCTGAGAGTCACTGGTTCAAGTCTGACTCTGAATCTGAGTGTTACTCAAAAGACAACTCAATTCTGAGTATTTATATTCGAGGGTCAGAGGATGAAGAAAGTTGTTGAATAAGGCAGCCATTGTTGGTGTTTAGGCTGAAGTAGTTTGATAATCTTCACCTGAAGGTATTTATATTTGTTGTGTTCACACATGATTTGGGAAGAGCGTTCTAGTCTTTGATTGTGCTGGGTGCAAATGAATACTTGAAAATGCTTGAATTTGCAGGTTGGTGTTTTAGTATTTTTGAGTGGGTTTTTTCTTACTTGGTCAGTAATGGTGTTGCCTCATTGGCATCATGTCTCTTCCAACATGTGAAGTGTTGTACTTGGATAAGGACCCCTTGTAAACCACTCAAAGCATGTTCTGTTGATTTTGCACTCATTAAAAAAAAGAATGAGATGCAGTTAGGGATTTTTTTTTGGGTACAAAATCCCATTTCAAATAGAAACAAAAAATTAAATGTTTAACAAATTTTTTAAAGTACATTAAAGATCATGCACTGATATAATTTTTGCCTTTGATGTATTAAATGAAATATTAAATTTTTACCCAAAAATCCAAGTATTAGCTAAACGATTTTCATTACAAGAAGTCATTTTAGTTACTCCTCAAAGCTAATTTATTGGATTAAACCCATTCTAAAATTAAACACTTCAGGTAAAGGTAGTGTATACATTTAAAATGTACAAAAAAGCTTATGGTGTAGTGAGGTGCTCAGAAAAAGCCTGGCTCCATCCACACTCAACCTTAGATCCGTTTTGGATGTAATAAATTGTGTTGTTGTTACTTTATTTTAATTTAAAACCTTTACAGTGTTGTATGAAATGTAATCTTTCTACTTAAAGGCTACTGGAGGTCAAGATAGCATTTTACGCATTTGGGTTCTCAAATCAACTTACAGCTACTTTGAAGACTTTAGGCAGAAATACTCTGATGGTAAGTTGGTCTTATGTAAGAAGTCAGGGAATTTGGGTCGGGTAGTTAGTGATCAAAGGGTGGGAGAGGAAGACAATAGATATTATCATTACATTGTTGTTGGTGGTTAAGATGGTTGTTGGATGATGGTGATGATATGTTGATGATAATGATAATAGTATCAGCGTTTATTGCTGATATATGGAGTTTCAATGTTCTGCTATTGTTCTCTCATCGACCATCATCACCAATATCATCATCATCATCATCATCATCATCATCATCATCATCAACAACTAAAAAGCACAGTCTTTCCAAAGGCTGTTTTATACGGCATCATTGCATCATTGTTGCCACAATGAGCACATGTGATCTAACTGTCTGATTGAAATTGGTCTCACTTTATAATCAACTACGAAATTATATTTACTGTCTTGGTCAAGCGGCATAGCAAAACAAGAGTGAGATGCTGTTTCTTTATGCAATCAAAAAAGTGTCTGATATTTTTATATCACCTTTCTGGGTGGGGATCCTGACCTCCCATAGTGGGCAGGGAGGTACATGCTGTGTCTTCTATCCCCCATACCCATTTTCCAATTGTTTCCTGTCATTGTCTTGGAATGAGATTACTTAGTTTTGTCCTGATCCTTGCCGGAGTTCCTGGACTGGGAGGGAAACAGTCGAATGTATAGTTATAGTTTTGGAAGATGATATTTTTTTCCTTGTAAATCATCTCTCTGTTATGCATTGTATAATGTTTAATTTACATATTATATTATATGATTGGTAAACATTTGAGTGTATTCCTCTTAGTTGGGACCTGTGCTTGTGTCTGGATGAGACTTTTAGGTGATCTCAAACTAAGTACTTTAACGGTGTGCTCTTGGAATCTACATCTGTTCCCTATTTGAACCAGTTCCCCTTTGTCTTACCTTTTCTTTTGTGCTTTAATTGTAATTCTAGAACTTTTAACTATCCCATTTTCTTCCTTTTTACTGGCGCTGATAATGTGTTGCAAGCGCCGTAAAACCCTTAAAAAACAAATACAAACAATTATATCACCTTTACTTAATAATAGCTTGTAAAACAGTGTTCAATCTTTAAACACATTTTTTCTCAATTAAAAAATACTTAACCCCCCCCCCCCCCCCCAAACTCCGAATCTCAGTATCTCATGAACTAATATTAGGATAAATCGATAAAATAAGTTGCAAATGTTTAGAAAGCACCTCTGTATTACAAAACATTAATATTGGCCATCACACATATTTTGGAACACTCCAAATATGCCTTTTCTTGAGGAAATTGTCATTATAAAAATGTCACTGAAATACAAATTATTTCCTCTTTCAAACACAAACATAATTTTTTTCCTTGTTCCAAATTATATGAACTTATATTTTGTAGGTGGAGAATGTTGATTATATAATCTCATGTTTGTTACAGTTCGATTATCACCAGCTGTTTCCCACGAGAGTTTGAATTCAGCGTCCTCTGATATGTCAGCATCAGCTGCTATGGATCCGTTGGTAAGAATTGATGGTGATGAAAAATTGGGGACTTGTAAATAGAATGGGGGCGGTGTGTCACAGCGGTATGGCCTTTGTTTTGTACCCAGGAGGTAGTGAGTTTGAGTGTTGTTTTGTACTGTGTTACCTTGAGCAAACCACATTGCACTTGCTCACTTTGTATCGCTGCCCTACACTGCAGCTGATGCTTGGGTTATACAGATTTCCCCAATGACAAATTTCCCCTGGGGATGAATATTGGCACAGTTTTATTTTATTTTGTTTATATTTTTTATATTTTAAAAACGGTCATGTGTGGATCGGATAAAAATTCAGACTTATAGACAGCTGGATAGATTGTCGTATTAATAATTTTAGAGAGTGTATTATGCCTTGCTCCCTTATGCTTGGATGGCTCTGTGTGCATTACAGCCAAAGTCTCTAAAAAAACTCACACTAAAATAAATATTAATAAGAATATACTTAAGAGACAATAATAAGTGTGTCACCCTTGGAATACCACACTCACCTATTGTAAAAGGACTTCCCTCGCAACATCTACATTTGGATGGTCTAATGCATTTTTTCTTCTTCTTTTATATACCTTTACCTATTAGTCTTTACACCCACAGTTTTCCTCATTTTCTATACTTGTGTTTACAGAAAGAGTTGAATCGTCAGTCAGAGGAAGATGACATCAATGCCCCATTTAGACAGCGACCATTCTGTGTTTATAAAGGCCACACAGCTGATCTACTGGACCTGTCCTGGTCCAAGGTATAACATGTGCTTGTGTCTTCTCTCTCTCTCTCTCTCTCTCTCTCTCTCTCTCTCTCTCTCTCTCTCTCTCTCTCTCTCTCTCTCTCTCTCTCTCTCTCTCTCTCTCTCTCTCTCTCCTGTTTTTTACTCTGTTCTATTTACATCAACAACTCATGATTCACTTGGACCACCACCAGTCCTGTCCAGAGTACCTTTATCCAAATGTATATATCCAATGTCCAAAGACATCATCATCAATGTGGTAATCATAGTGATGACGAGGGTGGTAGTTATAATAAGAAGACGAGTAATAAGCCAAATGGACAATCTTTACGTTTCAGCTATATGAATATGTGGTCATTTAGAAATAAAATCACTGTTATCCAAGAAACAATTATTGACCACAAGTTTATTAAAAGAATGTTTATTCCGTCTTAATAGACTTTTTTTTTAGTTGTGATGTGCTCAGAGTCGCCCTCACTCACGAGGCAGTTTTTACTCTAAAAATGCCAAGCTCACTATTTTTTGTTGTTATTATTGTGATCATGTGTGTATTTAATTGACTTGTCAACCGAGATAATGAGATAACTAATCCTTATTTCCTTTTCATCTACCAGAACTATTTCATACTATCCTCCTCCATGGACAAAACGGTGCGCCTATGGCACATCTCACGTCGAGAGTGTCTGTGTACCTTCCAGCACATTGATTTTGTCACGGCCATAGTTTTCCACCCAAAGGTGAGTGTTGAGGACAAATTCTATTACAACCTGTTGATGTCATCGTTGAGTCTTCTGGGGTGGTCTAGAATATTTTCTATGGATAGGGGAGACTGAATGTAACATTTAAAGCTCCAGTTCCCTTTTTAATCCAAAAGCTTACCATAACACTATGTATTCAGCTCACCCAAGAAGCCGTTCACAATAAGATCTGGTACTTCTCATCAATCAGGGTTATCTAATGGCGTTGTGATTGAATGTGAGTTTGGAATCTTTGCTGACCTTTGAATTTACACCCCATCCCATGATTTCAAGTTGTTAACACATAGTCCTTTAGTATATAAAGGCTTTAAATCAGAGGCACTGTGTTTGGATTAGCCTAATTTGCATTGAAAAGGGCATTTATGTATTAGTTTTTAGCCTTTCTTCACCAGATTTAAATAAGACGCAACCATCTTATCACATGTAGCCTAAAGATGAAGATGCTTGCATAAATATATATAGTGTTTTTAAAATTATTTTTAAAAAGATTTAATTGTTCTTTTATTTTCTTTACGGGAGGCCTTCCTCAAGTTGAAGTGATTTGTGCCACTCATCTTCTTTATTGGTTGTCTCTTTCTTTGGTGGTGTCCTGTCTTTGTCATGGAAGTGAGACTTCATCGTTTTTCCCTGGTTCTGACTGTAATCTTTAGCCAGGAAGGAAACAATCAGATATTGGGTGCATTTTTGATGAAGAAAATATTTATGTTTGTATGAGTTGTCACTTTTGTGTATTGAAAATCACACGAGTATCTCCCTATTTGGAGAGACACTGCGGTCGTGTCTTCTGTGTGAGACTTGATAAACTCAGATTTGTCATAAAGTTCGTAGATAATAATTTGGATCTGTGTGATTCCCTTTGTCTAACTTTTTTTTTTTAAAGGGCTTTTTTGTGACTCAAGAATTTTGCAGCCTTTTTACATTCGAATTATATTTAGCTTGCCTTTGTAGTTTTTTGTTTTTTTTAAATTGGATTTTCCTGTCATTTATTTAACAGTTGTAATCAGTATAATATTTATAAAGATTTTTTTCTCAGGTACGATCAAATTCAAAATTCCTCAGGTTTCAGATGTTTAATTAAAATTTTTGTAAAAGAACTGGTGAAAACATTATTTTTCTCAGAAATGGATGTCTGAAGAAATAGAATTACAATACATAAATTTTAAGTTTTTAAAAGTTCATTGTTACAGAATTTAGTTTTCTTGAAATTTAGATCATTAAAAAAATATACAGACTTTTTGTTTGTTGCCTGTAGCAGTTTTATAGATCTTGGGATTGCCTAAAATATATATTATGTGCCATGGAATTCTTGCAACTTAAACTAGTAAGTATAATCACATATGAAAATAACTCTTATTTTGTATAATCGTACAAAACATCAGGACGACCGCTATTTCTTAAGCGGGTCACTGGATGGCAAGTTACGGTTGTGGAACATTCCGGACAAGAAAGTGACCATGTGGAATGAGCTGTCTGGTGCATCCAATCTCATCACTGCTGCCAACTTCTGTTACAATGGACGTCTGGCTGTTGTGGGGACCTATGATGGCAAATGTATTTTCTACACCACAGATGTAAGGATTGAATATTTGATACTCTCTTTTTGTCAACATTCTAATTCTTATGAGATGAATTGATGAAAAAAAATGAATATGGAACTTAATATTTTCATTTGCTTTCTTTCTAGTCATATTTAATGAATGCATTTTAGTGTATTTCATAATAATTGCTCTTATTCTCCGAATTCTTGCTGGTTTTGTTTTCAGATGATTTGCCCATACTTTCAATTTTTTGTGTATTTGATGCTAACACCTTGTATTTATATTGTATGTTGAATGTCGCTACACGTCTAAATGGATTAGAAATAATCTGGATCTATGGAAATTATTGTAGTGCTTTTCTTTCCCTCTCTCTCTAGCAATTGAAGTACTACACCATGTTGAATGTGAGATCTTCAAGGGGAAAGAACTCAAAGGGTCGAAAGATTACTGGTATTGAGGTTATGCCAGGGGAAGATAAGGTATGTTTCACTATAAAACATGATTCATACTTATGACTTGCTATTTTCAAATGAACAAATAGTTGGCTCATCGTATAACCCCCAGACTTGGAGCACCAGGATTAATTTTGGAGATTCACTCCTAGACTGGTTAGTGAGCCCAGTCTACCCATGGTTTTCTGTAGGTCTAAACTTTCACACCAACATAACCATGAAAATACTTGACATTGTTATAAAATTGCCAACAAAGAGCTGTGATCTTGGTCCAATATCAACCTGGCTGATTAAAACATATAAGCAGAATTAGTGAAACTGATATTGTTAATGAATCACTCGGAAGTGGCTTAACGATTCAAAGAACCTCATGCCTCTCCACTTCCTAAGAAACTATAAAGGCCCATCTTAAACCATAACTTCTTATCCAAAATACTCGAAAATGTCGTTGCACGTATGCTCCAAGCTCATGTTAATGACAACAACATGAAAATGTCCTATTATTCAGCAAATTGCAGAAGCGGCACTTTTGAGACTTAAGAATAATATTATTTGCTCACTCAATGGCAAAAACAATACAATCCTCCTGCTCCTCAATTTAGGTACAGCATTTGATACAATAGATCATCATATTCCTGTACGTTGCCCTGAAAATCGATTTTAGATCACTTTAAGTGCCTATCACTGGATAGAGAAATATGTCACAGAAAATTAACATCAAAGTCTTTCAATGTAAAGGTTGGAATACCTTAGGGATCAGTACAAAGGCCAATATCATTCACACTATTCCCCTCTTACAGAATTTATCAGGAAGTATGATTTAAGTTTCACGTTTATACTAGGGAATGGTTGGCTTTTATTAAGCTTTAATTAATCAATGATAAAACTGAACTAATTGTTTTCTATAAGAAGGAAATAAAATACTTTTTAATGAGATCAACGTCGGATCAAGTAATATCTACAATTCAAAAACTGTGAGAAATGTGTTTCATCAAGGAACACCTAATCATGAACAATCATGTTTCAAATTTATGCCAAATAATGTTTGATATATAAGATGTATTAGTAGAATTAGAAAGTTCATGGATGAAAATTGTACAAGACTGGCAGGGCATGCACAACTAACAAAATTGATTACTGCATTCTCTATTTTTTAGCCTCCCAAAGACAACTTTGATTATAATCCTTTTCCAGTCTTCCTTTGCCTCGTCGTCTTCCTTCAACCATTCCCTCCATTTTGATTTCCAACAAACAACCTTAGGGCTTTAAATGTGGTTCAAAAATTAATTAATTTTTTTTTTTCATAGTTTTATTCATTTGCAAGGAGGTGACAAATCTTTCAAGTACTTCTTTGTTTGTCAGACAGTCTTCCTAAGGAATGAGGACAGCCACTTTAAAAAATCATTAACACTCATCGTGCGGCTATGTGCTCTAGTGGTATGACACTTGCCTTTGGATCGGAAGGTACTGGGTTCGGGCCTCGCTCAGCGCATAGTTGAGTCCTTGGAGAAGGCGCTCTTTACTCAAATTCTCTCACCGTATTCAGGTGTAAAATGAGTACCTGGCACTTAACAGCGTTGTCTCTGTCAAAAAAAAAATGTAATATCGCCTAACAGGCGTCATGTCCCGTCCTAAATGTTAAATGTTGCTTTTGGCCAGGAAACCCTTGTAAAGCATTTTGAGCACGTTTGGTGGATATTGTGCTTTGTAAAAGCTTTTTTGTTTTGTTTGTTTTTTTGGGTTTTTTTTTTAAATTTTAATCTTTATTTGTCATGATAAATTGTTTGTTTCCAGATTCTGGTGACTTCCAATGATTCGAGAATCAGGCTGTACAACTTGAAGGATTGTACCTTGTCTTGTAAATATAAAGGATGCATGAACAACTCGAGTCAGATACGGGCTAGCTTTAGGTAAGTATTTCAAACACTCATTTTAAATGGCATGAGTCACATGATGTTGTGAAAAAATTTAGTGTTTTGAGAGGGATAAAATAATAATTACTGTGAGAAATTTGATAGCTTTTAAAAAAAAAAATTAAAAAATTGTGATTCAATAATTTTGCAGGCCTATTATATCTCTAATTATATTTAACTTGCCTATGTAGTTTCTTTTATTGGATTCAGCTTTGTCATTTTATCAGATGAATTGGCGTAATAATTATGCAGAATTGGGAGGACTAAATACAAAGCTTTTCCTCAGGTTCGGATTTTGTAACCAAACTTTTTATAAAAGAGTTAGTGAAAACATTATTTTTCTCAGAAATGGATTTCTCTAAAGAAATAGATTTACAACTTACATTCTAAGGTCTTTAAAAGTGGATAGACACAGATTTTATATTCTTGAATTTGGATTATTGACAAAAATAATAAGCTAAAAATAAATTGAATCAAATCCATACTGTATGTTCTGGGGTTTTTGTTTTTTTTTATATCAACTGTTGTTGCTTAATAATTCTCCCATAGCTCAATTGGGAGAGAACTTGCGTCACAAAGGGAGCTGTTACATTCCCGAGATGAACCAAATCATTTTTTTTTACTGACCTTCTGTCCATCCAGCAATACTAAGATAGCTGGGTCTCTCTGATCTGTTGGAAATGAACAATGTCCTGTTAAAAGTGTAGCAGGTAATCAGTATTATCCTTTTTACGGTACAGATTCAAGGCTAAACCAATGGCTTCATGAGCCCTATAGCTATAAAGAACCACTTTTATACTACTACTACTACTACTACTACTACTACTACTACTACTACTACTACTACTACTACTACTACTACTACTACTACTACTACTACTACTACTACTACTACTTTTAGGATTTAAAAAAAAATTATTTCATATTGATTTGTTGTTTTGATTTTTATATTTCATCTAAAATCTTCCCCAGTTCGACTGGCAAGTATGTGATTTGTGGGTCAGAAGACCACTTCTTGTATGTCTGGAAGACACACCATGAGTTTCTCAAGTTCACGTCAGCAAGAAGGGACAGGAACATCTACTGGGAGGCTATTAAAAGTAAGTAAGAATTGGTTGGAAAAAGAAGGAGAAAGAAAAATGAAAGAACTGCAATTAATGATGACCCGTTTGGTTGGGGTTTTTGTTTGTTTGTTGTTTTTTTTTGTTTTTTTTTTAAATTTTTTTTTTTTTTTTTTTTTTTTAGAAGTCATCTGATTGCACATTTATCAGAGTTAGCCACTTCACTTTAAAAATACAGATTTCAAATTTCTTAAGCTCAATTTATTAGAAAAATTATCAATGACACATATCCCATTCTACTAAAACCCAACCCAACAACTGAGAGTGTTTTATTCTTTTCATATCTGTTGGGTGTCCTTAATTTCCCCTTCTTTACCATGGAAGTCATTTCTCTATCATCTCCCTATGTCAGTTATCACATACAGTAAGGCCTTCTCTCTTCATCTAATTTGAACAATTTTTCTTATGAGGCATGTCTTTATGTATTCTCATATATTCCATTTTCCTCTCTGAAACTAAGTTTCTTTTTTAGAAATCTTTTGCAATTCTTTGAATTCTGTCACGAGCTAAAGACCAGGGAATGGAATACTCTCCCACCAGAAATCCTAGATATTACCAACAATAACAAATTTGATCGGCTATTAAACATTTATCTTTCAACTCAATAACACGATAATGGAGAAAGTCACCACATAATTGTATCAAATCGGCTGTGATGGGTAATTCGCCTTTTGCAGATAAAGACTTTGAACTGAACTTGAACTCTGTTTTAGATAATAATCTTCTTTTAGAACTGACTCGCCTTTCATTGTGCGGCTATGTGGTCTAGTGGTATGACACTTGCTTTCGGATTAGAAGGTCCTGGGTTCGAGTCTCGCGCTCGGTGCATAATTGAGTCCTTGGAAAAGGCTCTTTACTCACATTCTCTCACCGTACTCAGGTGTAAAATGAGTACCTGGCCGTTAACAGCGTTGTCTTTGTCCGAAAAATTGTAATATCGCCTAACAGGCATCATGTCCCGTCCTACATGTTAAATGTTGCCGTTGACCAGGGACCCCTTGTAAAGTGCTTTGAGCACATTTAGTGGATATTGCGCTATATAAAGCTCAATTTTTAATTTTTTTTCTTCATAACAATTACTTAAGATCATTGAATGAATTCTTTGGTGTGTTGATTACTTACTGTTATTTCATTTCCTCTCCCTTTCAGTTCATAATGCCATTGTCACATCTGCCATCTTTGCTCCCAATCCATCTTTCATTTTCCGTATGGCGGAGCAGGAGAGCATGGGGTGTACTGGGAAGCCACTCTTCTTGGAAGACGACATGGAGGAAAGGGAGATAATTGTCACTGCTGATTTCACGGGTGCCATGAAAATAATGACCAACAGGTCATACAGAATTGCCTAGATCTAAACGACAAATGTTTGATTCATGTATTGCATTTAGACAATGAAAAAGCTCATGACAATTTACCTAAAGGTAAAATAAATAAATAACCCACAGAGGACAGTGTGATGTTTTCAATGAAGTTCTATTTTTTAAAAATTGAATTGTAATGCTGTCTATGGGCCTGCTACTCATTAGTAATAAAATATCAGAATCTGCAGATGAAAGTTTTTGTTTGTCTAAATTAACACCCTCCCCCTCCTCCTCCTCCTCCTCCTCCTCCTCCTCCTCCTCTTCCTCCTCCTCCTCCATTTTCAAATTTATGAAATTCAGTATATCTCAGTTCGATTCCTGAAATTTGTCTAATTTCACGTACTAAAGTAACTCTGCTTTTGAATTTAACTGCATTACAGCTATTATAAAAATGCCATAACCCCTTAACTATGGCTCTGAGTCTGAGATCAAGCATGACAGTTTGGACGTGGTAGATGGTTTGCAAGTTAGATTGTAAAATATTAAGTGTGGCAGAGGAAAAAAAGAGCTTATAATCACACCATAATATAAAATTCTGTTCAATGCCCTTTTCATATTACTGCAAAACCCTCAAAACCATTATTTTGTGTAATTTTATTGCCTTTAGTTAGCAAGTGAGCAAGTTTGATGTCAATGAAATGATCTATGACCAAAGCAACACAAATTGTTTAAAATATGTTTTTAAATATCTAAAAACCAATTTTATATATATATATATATATATATATATATATATATATATATATATATATATATATATATATATATATATATATATATATATATATATATATATATATATATATATATATTATAAAAACAAAAACCATGAAATAGTGCTCACTTTATTGATAAAGGAGCTATTTATAAAATATTTCATGTATAATTATGATCAATTATATTATATATATATATATATATATATATATATATATATATATATATATATATATATATATATATATATATATATATATATATATATATATATATATATATATATATATATATATATATATATATATGACATCTACTGATAAAGGGAATTGACTATAGGTAATCTAATAGTAATCAAATCAACTTCTTGCATAACAAGTACCACCATAATATTGTAGTTTTAAAAAGAAGTATTATACTTGAATTGAAAGACAACATCGTGTTGTATTGAAAAAGGTCTTGATATATTTGATAGTCATTTTATTATGGGCATTTTGATACCATTTGTTGCATTGAAATAATCTTTTTAAATTAAAAAATCATTGAGGTTTCCTCTGAGTGATTTCTATGATCTCTATCTGCTTCTGTGAACCAATGATTTTATGTGATGGTTTCAGTTGAGCAATTGGTGTGATACCAGCACTATTTGATTGGTGACGAATTCTAAAAGTGTAATCTTTAAGTAATGTACAAAAAGGAATATAACGGCTTCAAAAAAACAAAACAAAAAAAAAAAAAACAACTTTGGGGCTGAGAACCCCTCTTCAGCCAATACCAAAAATAGTAAAAGGGTGAACACATCACATTAAATATGGACAAACAGAAGATTTGATGTCAAGGTGTTTAAGTTATTACTTCAGGTCAAAGTGATACTAGGCTGCTAGAAGGGCTGTGGACTGTAAAAAGCAATAAACAAAAATGAATATAACAGCTTAAAAAAGAACAAAATACCAAACACGGAATGTTTTGGGCTCAAAACCCTTCTAAAGTTATTACTTCAACCTTTTTCCAACTACAGTGCATGTGCCTGCTTGGTTTTGTATCAATTTTATTATCATGGGAGAGTGAGGCTTTTAAAAAATTCCTGTTATAAATAGGATTCATGCTGTCCCATTTTTTTTTCTTTTACAAGGTACACAATTTCTTTGTTTTATGCAAAGGTGAATTCACCAAAGAAATAGAATTTTATTCCTGCATATACCTATGAAAATATTAGAAAATGAGCCTATGATGAAAAAATAAAAGTCCAAAAGATTGTAAATTGTAAATGAAATGTTTTAAATTTGCACAGTGTGATAAGTTTCTTGCCAATGTTGCTCTCAGGGTCAAAGTTCATTTATGGTTATTATGTGAAATATTCTATATGTTATTGCATCAGGTTAAGAGGACAAAACTGTTTATCTCTCAAAAGCTTACGATTAAAATATAATAATAATTAACTTTGGTTGTGATCTTACGTAAAGATGTTTTTAATTCTTACAATATTACAATTTCATGCTTTAGTTTGTTGTCAAATGAGAGGGTGTATTGCTGTTGTATTTTGATTTTTTTTCTGGTCATTTTATTGGCGTTTTGATTGTCAGTTGATAAAAATTGATATGCAAATCTGTAAGGGCATAATGTTTGAATTTCTCTCTTCACTCCAATTAATTTTGATTGTTCCATTCTTTTATTTTTTCTTATTTTTGCGTTTTTCAACATTTTGTTATCTTAACACTATTTTAACCTTTTATTATTATATATTATTCTATTATATTTTACAGAAGGCTATTTTCTCTTTGAAGTTTTCTCATTTTTATACAGGGTTTTTTTTAATTAACATATCTGTTATATCAAAATAAAAAAAAAAAATCTCATATAAATCAAGGTTCCAGAGTTCCACAGTTGTACAATCTTTCCTCTGATTTGTTTAACATTTAAGGCTAGGATTTAGCGAACTAAAGCATCATTTTTGTGGTTAGTTTTCTGCATATCACAACAGACTTGTGACAATGTGACAATGTGATTCAGGTTTTATAGCTTGGACTCCCAACATTTTAAGATAAAATTGCTTGATACCAACTTGAGGTTTTGGTCTATCGAGTTTGTTAATGGAATGGAATAAAAAGGTTGCCAGTGGCAGTTTGTTAAGTATGATAATTTAATGTTTGTTTGTTTGTTTGTTTGTTTTTAGGTGTTTAACGGCCCTTTCAACACTATGTAGGTCATTAAAGCGCCGTGAGAATTTAATGAATTTTGAGTTTCTCTCATATTCAACTTGAAATGTAATGGACCCCAACCCCCTCAGACCCCAAAACTAACTAGGAACATAAGGTATTGAAAATCACTGCAATGCCAGTTATCCTCATGCCATTTCGAGTATATCTACCTGTATCCTACAAGCTAATCTCAAACCTATTGATATCTGATGTAAACATATGGCCAGTTGAAGGTGCAGGTTAGATGCTGTCCAATTGTCCATAAAGAATGTCTGACCTTTTCTATATTCTGTAGGAATTGACTGAAAATATAAACACTGGAAACCTAAGGAGAGGTAATCAGGGCATGGAAAATTCTCTTGATGATTTTAATCATGATCATCACCATCATCATCACCGTTATCATTGTCATTGTCATCGTTGTCATCATCATCATCAACATTATTATTATTGTTATTATTATTATTATTATTATTATTATTATTATTATTATTATTATTATTATTATTATTATTATTATTATTATTATTATTATTATTATTATTATTATCATTATTGCTATTAGCATGCATTCACTAAACTATAGCTAGTTATGTATAAGATTCATCAATTTTGCGTCTTAACCTTAAAGCAATAATTAAATTATTAAATAATGTCGCACTCCTACTCATACATGGGATGTCATGCTGTCATTTTGTCACGGGCCCAGTGTATTTAATCATCATCAACTCGAGTCAATAACTACATCATTGCAGTCATTTTTGTAACCATTTATGTATTTTTTTCATTTGTTCACAAGTTAGATTTGATTTGAAGATACTAGTGCTTAAAGTGGTCAAAGTCACATTACTTGAGAAACACGGAGGTTAAGTTTGAATCCAGTCTTAAAGAAGTGTGTCAATCATAAACTTGTAATTTTTAAGGTTAGAGAGTTAGGTTCTTTATGTAATCAGAGAAATAATTGTTGAGTCGACTAAAGGGCCTGTATCACCAGATAGCTTAGTGGTAGAGCACCCACCCACCTCACAAGTACCAGGTGCCTTGAACTTTGAGGTATTTTCTGACTCCCCTCCTCCCCCTGACCACTCAATAGTGATTGGGTAGCTGAGTCTTCGATTAGCCTCCAATCCAAAGGGCAGCAAGTAATTTCTACAGTACATGTATTTTTAAAAAAAAAATTGAGATGAACTCTGGCTTCATAAGCGACACGTCTCGTAAATTACTTACTCCTGACATTTACCACCAATTAACTGATAAAGATGAAAATCTGACTAAAGTACTTGTAGCACTGAGTTTTCTTTTGCATTTTCCATTTACATGTCACAATATTTGTTGAAATATATCTTTGGCTCTTGACTTATTTACATTTTAAAATTGATTACATTTTAAAATTGATAACGTGATGAAAGTTGCTCACATTGAATGATTATCTGTTCTAATACATTGATACATTATTGCTCAAATTTCTGTTTTGCTTTTTTTTTTTTTAAATTTTATTAAATTTGTGGAAGTTTTATATTATTGATATGCTTTGTTTTTGTAATCTCTTTGTTCGTTTTTCTTTTTAAATAATTATTTTTGTAGAAGTGCAAGTTTATTTATGTAATGCTTTTCTTTCAACAATGAAATAAAGATAAAACTCCTCATTTATAAATGGTTAGAATAAAAGATAAATAATGATGAAGTTAGCAATCTTTGAATGACCAAAACTGAGGGGATGATTATGTGGTGAAATAGCATCGTCATATAATTGACATTAACATGACACAGAATAAAGCATGCCTTCTGACATTCACATTGAGTTATAAATTGCTTGTCTTCATGAATCAGGCAAATTCTGGGCAACAGCTCAGGTCTTTATCCTACATTTAAAAAAATGGTTTTTAGATAATTGTCGATTGAGTGCCATGTATAAGATTATTTTATGTGGGGCAACCCTATAATTTCGTTATTACCGTTTCATGTTTTAATATTAGAAACCGCTTGCTTCCTCACCTGATTGTGTCTCATTTATTTTTTATCTCCCCTGACTGGGTGGGCTTCCTGACCTCCCATAGTGGGCAGGAAGGTACATACTGTGTCTTCTATCTCCCTACGTCTGTTTTCCAACATGCTTTCTGTCTTTGTCTTGGATTGAGATTACTTGGTTATATCCTGGCCCTGGCTGGGAGGGAAACAGTCAAATGTATAGTTAGTTTTGGGAGATGATATTTTTTCCTTGTAAATCATCTCTCTTTTATGCACTGTATTATTTTTTGTTTATGTATTATATATGATTTGTGAATATTTGAGTGTATTCCTCTTAGTGGAGACCTGTGCTTGTGTCTGGATGAGAATGTTAGGTGATCTCAATTTAAGTACACTGATAGTGTGCTCTTGGAATCTACATCTGTTTCCTATTTGAATCAATTCCCCTTTGTCTGCTTATTCTTTGATACTTTAATTGTAATTCTAGAACTTTTTACTATCCCATTTTCTTCCTTTTTACTGGCGCTGATATGACCTTAATGTGTTGCAAGTGCCGTAAAACTAAAACACTTAAAAACAAAATAATATCTCCCCTGAGTGGTGCTAGGAAGTAATTACTTATCATTTCTTGGGCATTAGCTATTCCCTGGAAAAGAAAAATAATGATAATAGTATTATTATTTCTATTGTTCATTATGTAGTATTATTATGAAATAATGATAAAAGTATTATTATTTCTATTGTTCATTATGTAGTATTATTATGTTATGCTGATATTTGCTATTCATCAATGCATTTTACCTGGGTGGGGTTCTTGACCACCCATAGCTGGCAGGAAGACCACTTTTTGTGTCTTCTATCACCCTATATCTGTTTTCCTTTTCCAAATTGTTATCTGTCCTTGTCTTGGAATGAGAACCCTTGGTTTTGTGCTGACCCTGGCCAGAGTCCATGGTTGAAAGGGAAGCAGTCAAATGTATATGATATTAGTTTCGAGAGGTATATTTTATTTCATTAGAAATAATCTCTGTTGTCTACTGTTATAGTTTTGTTTTTAAAAAATATATTTTGTAAACTGAGTGTTTCCTATTTGTGGAATCATTTGCTTGTGTCTGGATGAGACTTTTTGGTGATCTCAAACATAGTACACTGATGGCATGCTCTTGGAATCTAACTCTATTCCCTATTTGAACCAGTCCCATTTGTCTTACCTGTATTTTTTTTTTGTTGTTTTTAATTGCAAATCTAGAACTATTTTTTTTTTACTATCCCAATATCTTTCTTTCTACTGACGCTGACATAATATGCTCTAAAAATGTTGGAAACCCTTAGAATAATGCAGGTGTGAATGCCTGAAATTGTGTTTTTTGATTAAAATCGTATCATAAATTTGAAGATCGGTGGTGATGAGCGGGTAGCATGATTTTTTTTACCCTTTGGTAGCTTGAGGTAAATTTGTGCCATTTCTCTCTAAAACCAAAAGAAAAATAGGAGCATCCAAAACAATTTTGTGTTCATATGGAGACTACTTAGACTGCTGGTTTAGTAATTATGTATGACTGTTTTGTGCAAAATGTATGGAATAAAGGTGGTAATATCCTACCGGGTTGTTGTAACATCTCAAGTTTGTTATTTTAATTCAAGTGTTTTACAATTTTAATGTGGTAATTGATATTGCTTTAAATTTCTTGAATTATTTTGATTGTACTCCATCCACTTTTGGATGTCAACTAAACAAGTGATGTGAAATCAAATACAGTAAAAAAATTAAAAAAAAAAAAATGAAAACTGGCAATCTTCTGTGATTAAAAACTGAAAAGTCAGTATGAGAGTAACATACAGGGAAAAAATCACGCTCATACTTGAGGTCGAACCCCTACCCTCTGGCTGCTGAACAAATGAGGTACCATTTAAGTGGCATATCTGTCTGACAATCGTATTCGATCCCTTTTTTTTTTTTGGATGATTTTTATTTTTCTATCTACTTGTTTGGTACTGCATCATTCACATCAATCAGCTGTCCTAAGATCTCTCCGGTATTTACCAAAGATTGGAGTTTTGATATTGTTAGGTCCTGGGTGGGGATCCTGACCTCCCATAGTGGACAGGGAGGTACATACTGTGTCTTCTATCCTCCCATACCCGTTTTCCAATTGTTTCCTGTCATTGTCTTGGAGTGAGATTACTTAGTTTTGTCCTGATCCTTGCCGGAGTTCCTGGACTGGGAGGGAAACAGTCGAATGTATAGTTATAGTTTTGGAAGATGATATTTTTTTCCTTGTAAATCATCTCTCTGTTATGCATTGTATAATGTTTAATTTACATATATATATTATATGATTGGTAAACATTTGAGTGTATTCCTCTTAGTTGGGACCTGTGCTTGTGTCTGGATGAGACTTTTAGGTGATCTCAAACTAAGTACGTTAACGGTGTGCTCTTGGAATCTACATCTGTTCCCTATTTGAACCAGTTCCCCTTTGTCTTACCTTTTCTTTAGTGCTTTAATTGTAATTCTAGAACTTTTAACTATCCCATTTTCTTCCCTTTTACTGGCGCTGATATGACCTTAATGTGTTGCAAGCGCCGTAAAACCCTTAAAAAACAAACAAACAAACAATATTTTTAGGTCGCAATTTATGTTTTGTGTCGCCTATATTTATTTGACTTTTGTATTTAAGAAAAATAACAATTTTCATTCAGTCTTTCTTTTTCACTACTTTTCATGTAACCATATTTTTTTGGTATATTGCAATGTATTTGATTTCTTTTTCCTTTCTTCAGAGCTGTGATCTTTTATTGTTGTTTTATTTGAATGTTTTTTTGTTTTTTGTTTGTTTTTTTCAGTACAGTACATTTGATCGAGGTTTTAAAAAATTAAGCCTTTTTTGTTGCCTATGTACATCTTATTGTTTTATAAATATTAAAAGCCTATAAATATTGCTTAGATATAGCACATTACTATCGTGTTCCAAATACCTATCTGTATATTTATATTTTGATGGGCACAGCACATTTAACTTGTAGAAAATAATACAAGCAGCCTTTTTAGACACCCATGCAATGTTTTTGTTGAAGTAGTCAAGGACAACATTATTTAAACCAATTTAAAATAATTGGAGACGGGGTTAAACATGGCCTAAAAGCCATTTTTGAGGGCTGAACATGAGTTCAAATAAATTCACATCATCTTTGTCCCACGATAATACCCCATTTTCTTCATTCACACCATCTTTTGAATGTGTATTTAGACAAAACCGTATACTCTTTAAGCTTTCATCAAAACCTCACAGGCTTGAAAATATTTTTGTAATTCTTTGTCATTTAAAAAAAAAATTCAGTTGATTTTAACTACTTTTTACGACTCTGAATTGATGGGGATATTTTATCATCTTACAAGTAAGTCCTTAAATAAAGATATGAAATGTTATAAATTTGAAAACAAAAAAATGAATCAATTCAGAGAATCTTCTCCTTATTTTCCAAGTTCTTTTGTCAGAAAAGTTTAAGATCCAATTGAGTTTGACATGATATCATTGAAGGCAATGGCAGGCGACATTCATAAAACACCATGTTGAGCCCATTGCTACATTTTACTATAGAGCAGTATAATTAGGTGCCCCAAACGTAAACAAAGGTCTAGAAGCACATGACAAACCACATGTTCCTGTCTTGACAGCTCAAGTTCCAATGTAAATTATAAAAAAAAATAACCTTTAAAATTTGGCTGTTAGGTGGCAAAAGAAACACATATTCATAAATACTCGATCATGCATCAAACAATGTCTAGATATGGATATTTTATGGAACAAAAGGTAAAATTTATCAAAAGTTACAGTCTATCTATTTTTAGACCAGAGCAAATTATTGCGCTGGTGTGAACAAAACGAGAATTATTCGGAGCCTGATTTTCAGAATACTTTAGCCTTAGGGAGCGTTCACATATTACGTCATCAGCTAGGGGGGAGGGGGGGTCTACCAAATGTTGACATGTGTTGACATGGGGGAGGGGGGGGGGGGGGGGGGGGGTCAGACCCAAGATGATGTCATCAAAACATAGGCAAATTAAGCCTATTTCAAAGTTTGTTCCTTTCAAAACAGCTAAAGATAAATTGCTATGATGAGTATTGCCCATCTCTCAAGAAACAAGATGGGAAAGGGGTATCACTTCTCAAAAGGCGAACTTGCCCTAAATGTTCATTGTATCACTCCTCGATCACAGCAATGAAAGACCATTCACGAAAATGCGGCATACAAGAAGAACAGCAAATGGGAGAAAGTGATGACGATGAAGATGAAATTGATGATACTATTTATAGTACATTGCCAGAGGTCCAAAGCAGAAACATTTTTGAATCAATTAATTTTATGTTTGGAAATTGAAACAGACTAAAAGACTAATATGCTATAAAATAATTTGCCTCCTATACTATTTTAAATTACACTTTCTGAAATTTTTTTAATAGCACCTGCACCAAGTAGCCTAATTTAAATAATGTTTGTTAGATTTTATCTTTGCAAATTTAAATTTTATGTCCCCATTGTATCGTAAAACATAAATTATCAACAGTTTCTGAAATTAATAAAATGTCTGAATGTGTTTTATCAAACGTTGATAATCAATGTTTATGGTTTGAAAAATGAATAATAAATATTGTGAAATTAAAGTTATCTTTTAGTTTTTATTAAATTAGATGACGTCATCATCTGTTGGGAGAGGGGGGGGGGGGGGGGGTCAGGTCAATGATGACAAGTGATGACTTGGGGGAGGGGGGGGGGGTCTAAAAAGGGCAAATTTTTGATGACGTAATATGTGAACGCTCCCTTATATTATTATTTCTGCAACTGTTAGATTTTATGTTAACATATTTTCAATACTGAAAGTGTATTGCCTACAACTCAAACTACAAAATTGGGAGACCTATATTGTGTGTAAATTTTTCCGGTCCCTAACGAAAATACTAGCAACTTGTTATTGTTTACGTTTGAGGCACCTGCTCTATAGGGAATGAGATTGGCGGAAGAGTAGCGTCCCTTGATTGGACGTCACCCATAGTCTGACGTCACCGGCGGAAAAGTTATTAGAGAGAGAACGTCATGTTGGTTGTGCGCATGCGTCTCTCGTCCTCGCGGAAGCGAAGAAGAGAGACGCATGCGCACAACCAACATGACGTTCTCTCTCTAATAACTTGTCCGCCGGTGGCGTCACAGACTATGGGTGAAGTCCAATCAAGGGACGCTACTCTTCAGCTAATCTCATTCCCTATAAAAGTTATTATGATTACATTATGGGCATTTAAAACTATACCGTATGTCACATTTTGTTTATCCATCGAAATGAGGTATGTAGATTACTAAAAGATTTCACAGTTCATAAATAGTATAATATCATCATGATTTGTCTGGTCTATTTAACGATCTGAGGACCAAGTAAGCCGCCACGGAAACATCAGATCAAATGCAATGATGCAATTTTGTACGATACTTTGATTATGTTTTCTGTCATTGATTTTCTTTCACATAACGGCCTGCTTCTACAGAGGGAATGCGTTTAACCTTTGATAATATTATCAGCAATGGTGTTGTTTTCTGAGAACGATTCGATGAGTGCAACAAGAATTAGTAGATGTTTAAGAACCCCCCCCCCCCACACACACACACAAAAAAAAAGAAAAAAGAAGAAAAAGAAATTAAAACTTTATAGTTAGAAATTTAACACATTAAGGTCTGGCTCCGGCAGGAAGAATTGTCATAATTTAAATTTGTATGGGATATAGATCTATACTCTAACCTGTTATCAAGTTTGACCTTTTTCATGAGCAGAGCAATCGCAGTAATGGAACTCTGGTGAAGCTTGTGTCACACAACAGCCACTTGGGGTTGGGTCAGACTTCTCATGGCGGACAGTAAGGTCATTCTTGCTGTGTCTCTTTTCCTTTTCAAAGCAAGTCACTTTCTGTGTCTTGGAATGAGATTGCTTAGTCTTGGCCTGGCCTTGGCCAGAGTCCTTAACTGAGAGGGAAACAGTCAAATGTATATTATTTATTTTGGAAAATTATCTTTTTTCCATTGTAAACATTATCTCTGTTATATACTGTTGTTTGGTTTTGAAAATACTTTATAAATATTTGAGTCCATATCCTTGTGCTTGTACCCGGATATGACTTTTAGGTGATCTTAAACTAAGCACAATGATGAACTGCTCTTGGAATCTACCGCTGTACCTTATTAGAACCAATCCCCTGTCTTTCTTTCTTTTTTTTTTTTTTTTTTTTTTTTTTTTTTGGGTGGGGGGGGGGGGGGGGGGGGGGGGGGGGGGGGGTGCTTTTCATTACATAGCTAGAAATCTTTGACTATTATGTCTTCTGTTATCGTCCCTATATATAAACTATATAATATGACTAAAAAAAAAGTACAAATTCTGCACGGCTATGGTAAGATTAGAGGATAACAACAGCCAATGTCAATGTCTGCCACGATCCAGGCACCAACTCTTGACGGTGACAATAAATACTCATTACTAGTCAATGTTAGAGTATAATGGAGACAGGGCAGTTTCAAACGTCATTGGAGCATTCAAGAATAGTGAGTGGAGCAGACTTTTAAGTTGATAACAACAAGAGATGAAGTGAGTAGGAAAAACCCCGATCACCGCCGCGAAATTTTTTATTCTCTATTGTCTTCTGGCACTTTCCTACTCACTTCATCTCTTGGAGCATTCAAGCCTCATTAAAGATATGATTTTACGATGGAGAAAAACTAAAATATTTTCACAATATATCTGTGTATGTGTTTGATTGACAATCTTATGAAGGTTTATTTTGAAATGTATACGATAACAAATTCACCTCATACTCGTGCGATAGCTTGCATTCATTTAGTGCCACTTTTATAGCCAATGATATCATGCCAATAAATGCAATAATATTCTTTTGTATTTAATATCGTGTTTCGTTTTCTGTTTTATGAATTCATGCCTCTGGGGAAAACTTTTCAGTTCCATATTCCATAGTCTTCTGATACAAAAGTACCTTCTGTGGTTTCCAGCCTTTTTATCGCCGCGGACCTTGACCGTCAACTCCGGATAATTTCAGAGCAGCCAATTTCGATCGCCCGCCGCTGCGCTGTGTGGCCTTGAGCAAGTTACCTCGCCTAGCACAATTTGTGGCGCTGCACTGCGGCTGACGCCTGGGTTATTCCAGGCTTCCCTTGGAATCTAAGCGACCCGACCCAGGCCAGCTCAGCACACCGTGTCGCGATTTCGTTTAGGGCTCAGCGTAAGGTACGAGCGAGTCGCTGTGTTAGTGTTAGTGCACTCGCGCTATCTTGGTCGGAATTTGTTTCTTTTCACAATATTTTTGAGACCGATTTTTTATATAATAATAAGAGAAAATGTTTTTTTTTTCATTTTTCAAATAGCAAATATATTTTTGTAGTTTAAGCTCTGTTTTTGATAAGGTCCCTTTTGATAAATCACATTAGTAAAACAAACACAAAAATTAAAAAAAAAAAAAAAGAAAAAGAGAAAAAAATTGAATGAAAGAAGAAAAATAAGTATTAAAATATAAAACATGCCTTACCTTGATAATTGCACAATTTAATATATATCCATTTGAATAAACACAGAATCTTTCCCTCTGAGTTACTGAACGCATATAAAAAGGTATGCATTCAGCTGCGGGCTTGGGACCGCCAATGGCCCATTAAAAGATTCAACAGTATAATAATGCATGAAATAGGACTTGTGAGGCTGGGAAAATGAGTATAAATAATTCATTATAACTACAAAGATGACAGTTTGGCTATTTTCCTTCTCTGTTGTTGGATTTTATTGTCACTGTCAGCTTGAGTGCAGAAACGTTTCAATAAAATATTTACAATTCTGCGTGTAGAAATTTTGCTGAGAACAACATCCAAATGAAACAGTGCTGGAAAATCTTGAAAAATTCTTACGAGTCTTGAACGACAATGCATTTCTCCAGACATTTAAAAAAAAGTGTAGCAGTATAGAATAAGATGAAAAGTTGCAGTCGAAGGGTAATTTAGACCACCTCTGTCCATTTCCTCAGTGTAGACTTTGACATCTTCAGGGAACACGTCTCCATCTGCTCCTCGCAACTTTTCATCCTTTAGGGCCACATAGCCTCCGATATAATAAAGAATCATTTTCTCATCAGATGATAGTGTGTTAGTAGTGAGAGGAAGGTCGTCAATGATGAGAAGTTCCGAGTCTGTCAGTTCTTTCCCACAGAGATCACAGGAATGTCCAGAGGAGTTAAAATCAATATCCTTCTCAAATTCAATAAAAAGTTTGGCCCTGTCTATATGATGACAGTTCAAAAGATCTTGAGCTGTTATATAAAAATTGCAACCAGCTGACATCCTAAAATGAGCAAAATGCTTCTCTATGACATCTTGTTGGAAGAAACCAATGGCAACATATTGATGATGGACAGAGTTTTTTTGTGTCAATAGGTACTTTGATAAGTCAATAAGGCATCTGCAGGTCCAAGCTAAAGCATTTGCTGTGTCTCTTGTGAAGGATTTTTCCCTTAGAACAGGACTTGATGCTGTCATCCGGTCAGCAAGCAGTGCCCATTGATCCAGGATATTCAATTGATGACTACCAGCTTCTGAAAGTTCAATACATAATCGATCTGGGTCACGAAAACGAGTGCTTTGAAAGGGAGACTTCGTGTTAAAAACTTTCCAAAGCTTCAAAACTTCATCTATAAATAAGGCAGTGTTGATCCAAGAACTGACAGACTTTGATGACGATTTCAATGCAGAGCTTGTCTTCTCTGAAAATACTTCCAATACAAGGGAAACTTTCTGTTTTTCAATACTTGTGGGGTTCAATGCTGTTTTGGAAAGAGTTGAAAGTTTTACAAGAAATCCTGTCTCGTAATTATGAAGTTCTTCCAAATCAGACCACTGGGCAGTTACTGGTTCAGATGAATGACAAGGGTAGAAATTCAGACATTTTGTTTTCTCAGTAATCCAGTTGTTTCGGATATTTTTCAACAGGTGAACAGTATCATACAGTAAAAATAAGGATCTTGTAGGATCAACTGGGGACATGGTAATCCAAGGAGATGATTCATTTATTTTAGGAAATTTTTTGAAAAAAGCTTGATTCAATCTGTTGTTATCATTTATTATTGCAATTACTTTCCCTCCACATCTTTCAATTGTAGAAATGACATTTATAGTGTTACTGTACTGAAAATCAGATGTTAAGGCATGACAGGGTAACAGTTTGACAAGAAATGTTCTTGATCCAAAAAAGCACTTTACCATAAAACATAAAAACGTAGTAGCCAATTTATCAGGGTAATCAACAGCATATCCATAAATGGTTCCTCCTCTGTATGAAACTGATGCCTTGACATAAACTTCATCAATAATCAAAATACAATTTCTGGATCTTTCTTCAAGATGATTAAAAACATTCGTAAAGAGATTTTCATCAGAGGTGTTATTTGCCACACTTGTAATTCTTTTCATGGTAGAAATAGATGGTAATTGTAAATGATTACGAAGTTCAAGATACAAAGCACGGGATTTTTCATACCATGAAAACGCTAAAAACAGGTCCTCTGCAGAGTAAAGCCTTGAGTTTTTCGACGAATTCATCAGCTGAAGATTTCTGATACAAAAGTTGACTTTCTTATCAGTAACTTCAAATGGTGTTTCTGCTTTGACAAATCGAAGAAACTCTTCAAGCTGACTCCAACATTTAATCTCACTGATGAATGGGTGACGAATACGTTTCCCCAAATGATACATCTCATACGTCACCCTGGGATTTTTAGTTCCAGTGTTGTATTTAAAATATACTGCAAACTTGTGAATTTGACCTTTCCTCTCACTACTCAATAAAATATATGAATCATGTGATCCTGACGGAAGAGTGAAAATGGCACCACAATTTCCAACTTCACAACAAAATTTGTCATGAAAAGAATCATATTGAAATAAATCAGACTCCATGAAATCTGACATCTCATCCAAATCAACAGCTCGAGAGGCAGCAGTGGCTTTTGTAGTAATCCGATGTTGAGTTTGTGACGAGCTTGGTACACATGATTGGGGTACATTATGAAAAACAGAAGGTGGGTCAACTGGAACAAAATATCGTCCTACACGAACCATTTTTGGATTATCAGGCCAATGTAGAGCACAAACTCCCATATGTTCCGTAACATCTTCAAAGTTAAGCTTATTTGGTAAGCATGAAATCCACTGTTTACGTTTCTGAATTTCCTTCGGAAATTTGTACACAGTTATTTTCAGATCAGCAGGTTGATCTCTGTAGCCAGTTCTACAATTGAAGACAGAGCACTTTCTACCCATTTTACAAAACAATTACTGTATGGAACAATATGGATAAAGAATTTAAAACTCCAACAACACAGTTTAAATGTATAAACATTTGAAAAGGAATTAAAAGTTAGAGCTTCAGTTAATCTGACTGAAATGTGAAATAGGGCTAATCACAGATTCAAAGCCGGTACCAAACCGGTATATAGTCAGAGAGGAGATGTTTTATTAGCAAAAAATATTTGCCAATTAAGAATCAAGTCTTTGTGTGTGATTTGCTGGGTTTGTTGAATATAAATTATTGTTTAAAATATCTTTTAATTTTTAGACACTAAATATTAAAAGACGTGTCTCTTAAACTGAATTTCAACCAAGAAACATATTTTGACAAAGAATCAGTAACCAAACTTAATTCGCTTTGTC
>NC_088369.1:31820221-31822721 GCF_034508935.2 Berghia stephanieae | reverse complement strand
AACAGACTATAGAATGGATGAAGTTGACGTCATTCGGCGCTTTGCATTTGTTTTCAGATCACCAGAGACTTGTAATATTTTCATTAAATTCTCTCTAATAGGACAGAGAAGTCGTGACATCATCCCTTTTACTCTTTTCTAAACTTGAACTTTTATATAGCGCAATATCCACTAAATGTGCTCAAAGCGCTTTACAAAGGGTCCCTTAACGTGTAGGACGAGACATGACGCATGTTAGGCGATATTACAAATTTTTTTCGGACAGAGACAACGCTGTTAACGGCCAGGTACTCATTTTACACCTGAGTACGGTGAGAGAATGTGAGTAAAGAGTCTTTTCCAAGGACTCAACTATGCGCCGAGCGAGGCTCGAACCTAGGACTTTCCAATCCGAAAGCGAGCATCATACCACTAGACCACATAGCCTTGGAAATGGACTAATAATGAATAGGTTACATATTAAACCAATAGGCATATTCTTAAGATTACGGGATGTAAAAGAGCGAGGACGACAATAAAGTAATTGCTTTTTTACGAAACACGCCGAAACCCAGTCCCAGGCTCACTCCCCAATGGTGTACACTTCCTTGAGTCCCAGGTTCACTCCCCACTGCTGCCTACTTTCTATAAATGTGTCGGGTTTCGACGGATTTCGTAAAAAAGAATCACCGGGAATATAGACATTAACTCGTCTCAACTCTATCGGGAATCTCTGTGGTGTAATGGTAACGTGTCTGACCTGATAATCAAGAGGTCTTAGATTCGTACCCTAGTCAAAGAAGACTGATATTTTTGGGTTGTTTTTTTTTCGTGTATTTTCTATCAGCTTAGTCTGACACTGTTTCATGCATATTTTTTCGACCCCTATTTCTTACCAGTACCTGCTACTTAATTTACCCCTTTCATAATTGTTTGTTAATATCACTGATTATTCCGACCACTTGAATCCCAGGCATTGACCTCAGTAAACTACTTCGTCGTGACCAGTCGGAATACGAGACATGGAAGAAAGACCAGACAGAGTACAAGGACAAGGGATTCTGGGAAAAGGTAATACTCCATTGAAAAAATGAATGTAAAACTTTAAAGGATTAGACCCGTGGTGCCGCAATTTATACCGTTTTTTATAGCGTTAAACAGACAACAGCAATTGCACGGTACTCTTTGGATAGGACGCCAGTTCATCGCAGAGCTCTCTCCGTCAGATTTAACAGATCCGGCTACAATTTGGTGGAAAGGGGGGTTAGAAAAAATCTTTATTGCACCGGCACCGTTACTTGTGAGCTCTTAAACATTAATGCAGTAAAAAAAAACCCAAAACAACTTGATCATTTTTAGATTTTAGAAATCATTGAAAAGTACCCAGAATTGAAAGGAAAAAGATACAATTTAAACGAAACACCCCCCCCCCCCACCCCCTTAAATCGGATCTAAGAACAACCTTCCAAAACAAAACCAAAAAATGAGTTTCTGTATCTGATCCAGCGGCCGTTAATGTTTCTGGTTGGTAGCTCTGAAGGAGCTTTTGAATGGTAAGATGAGCGAATAGTCAAGGTGTCTAGTGGTTTATTTTAGAAAGGAGAGGTTTAAAATGAAGAAAATCAAGGGACGTTACTCATATCAATATAATGCAGTTATTTATATTTTACCGTGTTGCCTGCCTTGTGTAAGTGAATAAGGACGTTATTTTATTTTGGCTCTCGATTCGTGTTGCATGTTTATCAATGCCAGCTTTCTGGTACGGTGGTATGACATCGCCTTCTGACATGAAGGTCCTGGTTCGAGCTCCGCTCTGGGCGTCGCAAAGTTGAAACCTTGGCAAAGACTCCTCACTCACATTCTCTCGCCGCACTCGGGTGTTTTGTTTGTTTTAAACGGTTTCACGGCGCTTGCGACACTTTTAGGTCATTTCAGTGCCATGTAAAAAGGAAGAAAATAGTAAAGTAAAATAAATAAATAATCAAGATTAAAAGCACTCCAGAAAAAGTAAGACAAACGAGACTGGTTCAAATAGGGAACAAAGTTGATTCCATGAGTAAACTATTAATGTGCGTACCTTTAGACCACCTAAAAGTAAAGCGCTTTGAGCACGTTTAGTGGATATTGCACTATATAAAAGCTCAATTTAAAAATAATAATTTTTTAATGTTAAAGTCCTATCCAGTCACAAGCACACGATCCCACTAAGAGAAAAACACCCAAAATGCTTCCAAGTGACAAATTAAGGAGCAGGCACTGGTGTCAAATAAACAAATAAGATCTGAAAAAGTGTGTTTGAAACGGTGCCAGACAAAGTAAGATGTCTTGCTATGTTTGACACTATTCCATGTACACTTTTTCAGCTCTTTAACTCAAATGTCAACAAATCAAAACAATATAATAGTCAAAACTAATCACAATATGAGATGATAATAAGATAAAAAAAATTGAGCTTTATATAGCGCAATATCCACTAAATGTGCTCAAAGCGCTTTACAATGGGTCCCTGGCCAACAGCAAC
>NC_088369.1:31790221-31815221 GCF_034508935.2 Berghia stephanieae | reverse complement strand
TGTCAAATATATCATTCAAAATTCGGCGTTTAGAATTGGTACAACATTTATTTTTTAATGCTAATTCTGAGTAACCTCCCACTATGGGAGGTCAGGAACCCCACCCAGGTGGTTATAGTTGCAGTGGTGGTTGGATAATGATGTGGTGGTGGTTGTTGTTGTGGTAAAGATGATGATGTGGTAGTGGTTCCGCTAGTTGTGGTGGTAGGGATGATGATGTGGTGGTGGTTGTAGTACTTGTGGTAGGGACGATGATGTGGGGGTGGTTGTAGTTGTTGTGGTAAAGATGATGATGTGGTAGTGGTTCCGCTAGTTGTGGTGGTGGGGACGATGATGTGGTGGTGGTTGTAGTTGTAGTGGTCTTAGGGACGATGGTGTGGTGGTGGTTGTAGTAGTTGTGGTAGAGATGATGATATGGTGGTAGGGATGATGATGTGGCTGTGGTTGTAGTCGTAGTGGTGGTAGGGTGATGATGTGGTGGTAGTTGTACTAGTATTGTTGGTAGGGATGATGATGGGCAGGTAGTTGTAGTCGTGGTGTCGTTGTGGTAGTAGTGGTGGTAGGAATGATGATGTGGTGGTGGTTGTAATAGTGGTAGTGGTAGGGATGTTGATTTAGTGGTTTTGGTGAGTCTTTTTTTTATTCTAAACAAAAATTTGAAAAAGGCAGAATTGTGATAGTGACGGGCGGAGATAAACCACCATTCATTTAGGCGGAAGATTCCAAGCCCTGAACTTGCCTTCTGGTACCAAGCTTCTGAGCAATATTGCGACATTTAAGGGCAAAATTACAGAAGACACATCTCCTTCCTGTCCCTTATGTCAACACCTCAAATGAAAAACTAACGTAGCATTTGCTTGAGTGTCAACAGAAGGCACAGCAAGTGACCTCTTGCCCACCACGGGTGGTCAGAAGAAACAAAGAAAGGATTTACGAGGAAAAGCAACAACTACCAAAACTAATATAATTCATTTGACTGTTTCCCCTTCAGCCAAGGACTCCGGCCAGGGTCAGGACAAGTAGTCTCATTCCAAGACAAGGACAAAAAGCAACCTGGAAAACAGATTTAGGAATATAGTAAAAGTTAGTGACCTCCCTGAGGTCAGGAGCCCCATCCAATTTGAAGAAAAAAAAAGAAAAAGAAGAAGAAGAAGAAGAAGAAGAAGAAGAAGAAGAAGAAGAAGAAGAAGAAGAAGAAGAAGAAGAAGAAGAAGAAGAAGAAGAAGAAGAAGAAGAAGAAGAAGAAGAAGAAGAAGAAGAAGAAGAAGAAGAAGAAGAAGAAGAAGAAGAAGAAGAAGAATGAAATTGAAACGAAAAAGTCCCAACAAAACCAACATTTTGTCATTTTGATCCACTTGTTTTATGTACTTCAAAATCTTCAAAACATTTTACATATAGTTTACAAAACAACCATCAACGTACATACACTTCTCCATAAATTGATTGACAACAAAATTACTCGGTGCTGATTTACATACACATGTGCTCAACAATTAAATTCTTACGGCTGTGAGTCGAGGACTACTTTATCCCGATTTATGTGATGTGAAAATACATAGATTGTAATTGCAACCGTATCAAGACAATACGCTGATCTATGGCATAAGTACTTGCTGTACACTCAACATAATATATTACATGTACTTTCTCACTAATCTCCTTAGTGGCTAAATAATACATATTATAACAATAACACGATGTTGCTGCTTATGACGCTGATGATGATGACGACAACGACGGTGAAGATGAAAGTGATGATGATGATGATGATAATATAAATAATATCAATAATAATAATAATAATAATAATAATAATAATAATAATAATAATAATAATAATAATAATAATAGCAATGACCAATCAAAGAATATTTTACTGGATATGGGGAAAAATCTTAACATAATATTTAAATAGCCATAGATACTGCGAAAAATAGACGTGGATAAAATTCTAATGGGGAGATGACATTATCAATTTACATTATTTTCGTTAACAACTGTCTCAATCGTTAACATTATGGTGACAGAATATCTTATTTTAAAAAGTGACGATTATAATTTGGGGAAATTAAAAAATAAATGTTGCCCCATTCTCTAATCATGAGATTGGTTGTAACTCATTATCATCATTATCATCATTATTAATCATTATTATTATTATTATTATCATTATTATTATTTAACATCATTATCATCATTATTATTATTATTATAAAAATAGTTAATAATATTTTAAATTAATGACTGCAAAGCACCACTAAATATTATTGTTTCTTGGTTGAAACACTGCAGAATGTACTAACTAGACTATTATCATATTCAAACGTTGTCACCCGCAAAATGTGTAATATCTCTAATTCATTTCCTTATTACATAAGCACAATCAAATTGTAAAGTGCATAAAATACACAAACAAATGCATTTATCATTCCCCCCCCCCCCCCCCCCCCCATATGAATTCACAATTTCTAACAATAAATCAATATCACCCGGTAATGGCATTAGTCAATTTTTATCTTGACTTGTTTTTAAGGGTTTTACGGCGCTTGCAACACATTTAGGTTATATCAGCGCCAGCAAAAAGGAAGAAAATGGGATAGTAAAAAGTTCTAGAATTACAATTAAAGCACCCAAGAAAAAGTAAGACATAGGGAACTGGGAACAAATAGGGATCAGATGTAGATTCCAAGAGCATACCACCAATGCACCTAGTTTGAGATCACCTATAAGTCTCATCCAGACACAAGCATAAAATCCAACAAAGAGGAATACACTCAAATGCCTACATTATATATATTAAAATAACAATAATACATTACAGAGAGATGATTTACAAGGAAAAAAATATCATCTCCCAAAACAATAACTATGCATTTGACTGTTTCCCTCCCATCTAGAACTCCGGCCAGGGCCAGGACAAAACCAAGTAATCTCATGCCAAGACAAAGACAGAAAGCAAGTTGGAAAACAGATATAAGGGGATAGAAGACACAGTATCTACCCCCCTGCCCACTATGGGAGGTCAGGATCCCCACCCATCTTGACTTAAGCTTTGATTTGATGATTGTCTAGCACTTTTCAGAGGCCAGTTTTTTGCTGAAATGAGACGCAAGCCAAAAATCGAGCAGAAGTAGTCCTTTAGAGCCATTAAGCCCGTAGAAAAGGGGGATTTATCCCGATTTCTATAGCATGAAAAGTACCATAGCAATTGCTTACTCCCCTTTGGATAGGAAGCTTGTCAATTGCAAAAACCTAGTACATACAATATGGCTAGAGAACTCACAAGCAAAGCCCCGGTAGAGTTGAGATTTTCTCAGACCTCCACTCCCCCCGTGTCTACCCAGCAATAGCTAGGTCTGTTTTGTGTTAATTCTCTCGTTATATAGACTAGCATCCTGTGCAAAAGGCATCAAGCAACAGCTACTGTCTGTTTAATGATCCAGAAACTGGGATTTACTCCAGCCCCTTGATGACGTTTCTGTAATTGTAAGTTTATATTTGGGCTCTGGCTCTGGCTCTCAGAACCAAATATCTTACAAAATTAGCCAGCAGGCTGTAAGACATTGTCATGTCTTCAATAAATCTGTGCTTCCTATTTATTACATTAAAAAAAAACCTAAGATTAAAACTATCAAGAAAACATTGCTCATTATAACAATACACCAACTAATGGCAATAATAGATTGCATATGACATGAAAAAAAGGCATTTTAAACATTTGAATATAGGAGCATTAATTTGATTGCATTTTGATTTTGTTTTTAATCAGATTCTAAATATTAATGTGACAAAAGTAATATTTGAAAAATAGATAAAAACTGAATTATGATTTCCTCTAACATAGTTAAATATCAGCATTAAAGTAGACGGAATAATTTTTTTCCTTATTCTTTGCACACAGTGTCTTCGAATTACGGTTTTCTCAAACTTTTTTTTGTCTGTCCTGAGGATTTGAGAGAGAGGAAAACGTGCTTGAGAGTATATTAAAATTGATTGTTTGTCTTTGTTTTCAGAAGATTGATGGCCCTTGTGGCATTTTTAGAACATTTCAATACCAGTTTAAAGGGCTATGAGTGAAAGTTAAAAGGTTGTGAGCTTAGTTTTATCTGCGCTTCAAATCACCTATGAATAAAATGAAAGGAAAGGGGACTGGTTCAAGTTCAAACTGAGAATAAAAGGAGATTCAATAGTAATCTAACCAGAGACAATCTTAAACTCCCACCCAGATACAGGAACAGAATCCAACTCAAAACTCAAATAATATTATACAACGATAGTAACAACATAGTATGGAGAGAAAATTTACAATTTAAAAAAATAATCAACTGTCACAATGAGACATATGACATTATGACTATTTCCCTCTTGGCAAAAGTTTTCAGACAGAACTTTGGAGAATCCAAATAATCTCATTAGTATACAGGGTGATAGAAGTAGAAGAGATAGCAAGGATGGTGACCAATATAGAACTCATCAATTACAAAAGCCTCACCCCAATAAGTCATCCGGATTTTTATCCAAAGAGAGAAGACAATATCAATGTATATTATCACCAGCAAAATTAAAACCATGCACAAATAAGGTATAGTCTAAAAGTGGAAAGGGGAGGGGGGAAGAAAAGGGGAGAGGAAGGAAAGTATAAGCGGCAGGTCCACAAAATAAAATTGCAAAATCAGTAACCAAAACAAAATTCACCAGTAATAAATGGTAAAATTTCAGTAATACTAAATAAAACAAAACATGCTACATACAACCTTTTAAACGTAAAATAAACTTTGTTGTTGAAGACCACCATTACCAGTTAGAGATCGACTTAGCTATCACGAGTAAGGGAAAACATTTTTTCTCTACAACTGCGACCAACTTGATTTGAAATAAAAATTGTAATATTTTTTCCATTTCCGTAACAATTACAGATGATCTGTAAAAATATGCATGTATGGGCCAGTGACCTGACCACAACACCATAATGAATCACAAATTATATGTCAATATTGGAATAATTTATATATATATATATATATATATATATACTGTGCTGACTACCACAAACGACGCTCAGTAGGCAAGTGAAGTATGCATGAATCAACAATGCTATCAAATAACAGGAAATGAAGTGAGTAGAAAAGTACCAGAAGACAAAAGAGAATAAAACTTTGTGTGCGTTGAACCCATGACCTCTAGAAGTCCGGAGACGGACTCGAAAGAGACTACGTTTGAAACAACTTTTTTCTGTGGGATGGATGGTGTCAACTCTATAGCGACCCTCTTGGGGTCAGGCAGAGTTGTCGTATCAGTATGGGCATGGGTTCGAGCCCCAACTGCCGCGAAAAAAGTTTTTATTAATTATTGTCTTCTGGCACTTTTCTACTAAATTCATTTCTTGTTATTATCACCAAAGTGCCGGATCCACTCACTTTTCTGAATTAATAATATACCGATCAAAATATCATGGCACATAACAATGCTCAGACATAGATTGTTATTACAAAAATTTCTATTTGAGATTGTTACATTAATTAAAAACATGTCCAACAATCCAACATTTAACAGTTAAGTAATTAAATTCGATATCATACCATGGACTTAACATTGCTTCAAAACAGGTAACTTTAAAAATGGCATCAACTGATGTTTTACAAGAAATGTGTATTTATTGGCAAGAATAGCAATATATAATGACCAATTTTATGATATGTGTAAATAAAAAACGTGAGCAAAAACATCTAACACAAAGAGGGGATTTTATAGGAATTCAACTGATTTAAAACAAAAATACTATCACAAAATAAACAAAGTGTAATTCGTTGTAAGAGGTCAAAACTATAAAATGGCAGTACTCCACTTGTTTCAAAGTTTCCTGGAATTTATATTCAATTACTATTGCATGTCTTCTCTTTCACAGGCATGTCTGCAACGAGTGATGTGTTAGGTTAAATGTTCTGGTCACTGTTTTAAAGTGCCCGACATATTGGTATTAACCAACATTAAACGGTTTAAAGTTGCAGTTTAATACCTTTTTCAACACATTGTAGGTTATTCAAAAGACAACAACATATCCTATCTTAAGTTAAGCTGTGACAAGACTCAGAAGTGGCAAGAAAAAATTCCTCTGTGATTTGAATGGAACAACCCCCCCCCCTCTCCCCCCTCCAATACTGAGACAATAAACGAGTACTTCAACGTGTTGCCATCAACTTTCCCAATAACCAACATAACACATACTGTGTAATGTCCTCATTGAAGGCTAAGTCATACATCAAAGCAAACAGACCATTATCAAAACTATACATGGCACAAGTATCATATACGTTACTTATGACAGTTACATGTAATATCCATTTAACAAGAGTTAATCTCATAAGGCCTCATTTTTAAAAAGGCAATTGCATCTGTGCCTCTAAATCACACCCGAATTTGCAAAAAAAAAAAGTTAAAAGAAAAAAACCCCCCAACAAAATACGTTGGAGTAGTTTGTTTTCATAAACACAATATTACATGCCTCATATAAAAAACCAAAAAACAACCCAAATCAAAGAACCCCCTACAACAACAACAACCAAGATTGATGGCATTAATATGCAGAACGTGATAATCTCCAATGTTACAATGGAACTGAACATGACTTCATCACATCGCCACAAAAATGGTTAACACGAATGATATCTCAACGAATCACTCATTGTATCCTGCAGTTTGCAAGCAGAATAGAATTAATTTTGATTTGAGATATCACAGAAAAAGATCACAAATTTCTAAATGATGTGTGTATACCAAATGGGGATAAACCGAACTAGCTCAGGGTATATATTTAGTTTTTCTTGATGAACCTCTTGTTTTAAAATCATAAACCACAATTTGTTGGTGTATTTTTGTAGTATCCACCTCTAGTACGACACCATCAAAAAATTTCCACCCAGACAGCCACAGGATTACCCCTACCCAAAGGAACTACATAAAAAGATGAACAGAATGGATACGTTATTGACCAAATGAAAGAATACTATAGTCATAATGGGTCAGATGAGTTTGAATAACTTTTCTTATCAAACTAGTAAAATTGATCTCTCAGGGAAATAAAAAGCTTCATAATTTCACAAAATCAACAGAAGCAAAGATTATTTTTTTTTGCCACAGGACATATTTGAATGAATTAATCATTTACTGCCGTACTCTGCAAAAACAAGGATTTAAAACTCGTCCTTCAAATATCCATCTATTTAAATGACCCTCATCTTGACAAAAAATCTCAAACCTGGGATTTTGCGAAGTCATTTAAATTGACTGGTATTTGAAGGACGAGTTTTCTGGCCAAATTTTTTAAAACAAGTTTCTCCAGGGCACGGCAGTGAACAGGTTATTGACTGTGATGAGTCGTGATGTAAAATGAAATTTGGAGGAGGCACAAAAAGCTGATTTGATAACCTTATTATTGAGCATTCATTGATAAAACAAATTTTAAAAAAAGAAAACAGAAAGAAAGCAATTATTAAAATAAACATACAGTAAACATCACAAAGCCCAATTTTTAAAATGTTTAAATAAAATCATTGTAAAAATGACCAATATCTAAAATTCCAATATATTACAAATGGGATGATTTGTATAATTCTCAAAAACACTCGTCAAAACACTGTAGCAAACATTAAATGGTTGGACAAATTAGAGTAAGGAAACTATTCCTCATTGGCCACGTGGTATATTTCTCCCATTATTTCCTGTACTTACACTTTAACTATTCCTCTTCATATAGGTTTTGGTCTTACAATACATCTTATTATTTTCACAAAGAGATCTAAAATGAAGCTCTAGTCACATTTTCTCCTAGCAAGTTGTTTTGATAAGTTGTTTTAAAAAGATGATTTGGTAACACATAGATTGGTCTGCAGTTAAAATCAGATAAATGACTGGCAAAATCATGATTTGAGAGGCAGTGAGTCTCAGCTTTTGTTTTAATTTATAATAACAAAACTTACATATAAAATATTATCAAGAACTTACAGCACCTGGTTGAAAGCAAAAGCTTGTAACAAATATCAATGGACGAGTGCCTTTTATAAAACGACGACTGATCCCTTAAAAATATCTTTTATGATTGCATCGAACTGCACAAAATTGCGTATACACTACCATGGCCACAACATATATCAGAAATTTTTTTGAAAATCTTTTTTTTTTTTAATAGAAAGAAAAGTTATCATTGATAAATAAATTAAATGAAGTCTGTTATTCATACATGTTATTGCAAGACGGATTTATGGCAGACTCATTTTACAGATAACAAACAAATATACTCATTAAGGAAACAGAACAAAAAACAAATGCCAATGAATTGATAAATTAAATCCATAAAAAGAATGAGATGACTGAAAAATAAGCAAGAAACAAAATTACAATCCTTGTGAATAAATGTATTACTGTATTTCAAAAAGGAATTAATAATCTAAACAAAATTTTATAATAAATATCTATTGAAAATGAAAATTTACTTTCATGGACACAATCCTCATTCAAATTTTTGATAAAAGAACAATTTACTTCCCCTGTATCGTTGAAAAGGTTCATAGCACCCAAATAAATATTTCTTTACATTAAAAAAAAGAAAAGAAAAGTCACATGACAGGAATATGCATATGCAAATTAAATGCAGCCAAAAGAGCACCAATTTTAGCAACTTGAAATTGAAAGCAGCATTGTCTCTGAAAAAAGTTTGTGACAAAACATCCATCCAAAACATATCTGAAGTAAAAAAAAAAAAAAAGCTAGGCTGGAATTTTGTATTGAAATCAACTACCTTCTACCGGATACCGGTGTGCGTAATAAAAAAGATGTTAAATCAGAACATAATACAAATGTCTTTATTGAACTAACTTACATTTTCATGATCCAGGATTAATTTTATGTCATGACTGAAGCAACTCATCCAATTTATCCGATTTCGAAACTGATGCAGAATGACGTTTGGTCAAAACATTTTCATTACAAGACACTGATGATGATGTGTTATCCTCAACTCCGCCTTCAATCTGTGGAGAACTTGCTGAAGACTTATTAATATCTTTGTCATTTTCGTTGCATTGTTTTTCAATATGTCTGTCATGCTTCTTTTGTAAAACCCTCTTCCTCCTCAAGTTGACGACCATTACAGTGATGTTGTCCAATGAGCCTCGGTAATAAGCCTGCAAGGCCAGACTCTTAGCTCCGAAATGTGGTTCGTCAAGACGACCCCTATGAAAAAAAGACAACGAAATGAAACTTAAGTTAAGTATAATGACTTACCAGATGTTGGGGGACACCCCAAGTTAGCAGAGCAATTTTCAGGTCAATGAAAAATAGAATATAAAAGAGGAAAACTGAAATAACAATAATTTCAACAAAATGAAATTAGGATACTTGGTTACAGAATCACCAACCTGATAAAATTCACAGCCTCCTCATTGGTGAAAACATCCCACAGGCCATCCGAGGCTAGAATGATAAAGTGAGGGTCCATTTTAGACAGGTCTACGGTGAAGAAGTCTGGCTCCACAGTGACAAACTTTCTCTGCTTAAGTGGATAGTCTCCAAAGGCCCGTGATGTGGCCAGCACACCAGCCACACGCCACACACCGTTGAAGGTGACAAACCCACCAGCTTCTGTGATGCGTTTCTGTTCTTTGGGCTGTTGAATATTATACAAGACATGCTAAAAATATCTCTATGGTATAATGGTAGCATGTCTGACCAGTAATCAGGATGTCTGAGGTTCAATCCCCAGTTGAGGCAGGCGATTTTTAGGATCATTTTTTTTCTTGTATTTTCTACCTGCTTTGTCTGGCACTGTTTCGTACACATCTTTATCTCACACCAGTGCCAGCCCCTCAATTTGTCACAAGGCTTGTTATTAGAGATTCTTAAAGATTACACCATACTAGAAGTCAATCAATAATCTATCACAAAGACAAATGATATTAAATGTGAAAACTATAATCTTAAAAAATCATATTTTTCAAAATTTGTAATGCCAAGTACAAATTTCAGATATTCAATACTCTTCATCTAGGACAAGATCAAAAAGTACTTAAATGTATTTGAGATAAATTATTGTAGTAAATTCTCACGCCAAAGCAATTTGCAATATGTCTTTATATTTTATGGAAAAAAAAATCAAAATGAAAAAACAACTCTATATTAATTCAAAATACATAATTTCCACCTTTATTTTTATGACATCACTATAACATATTTTGGAATAGATGTAGTATAGTTCAATTTGGCCTCATATGTACATTTATCAGTAATATAACACAATTGGAATCATTTCTCCCCTAAAATTTTGATTTAAAAATCAGAATATAGATTTTTAAAGATTCAATTTAGCAATATTTGGCCCTCTAAAATCTGAATATACCGAGTAAACTGTGCAAGTGGCAGGCCTGTAAATTGCATGCAATTTATATAGAAATAATAGTGCGGCTATGTTGTCTAGTGGTATGACACTCGCTTTCGGATCGGAAGGGCCCGGGTTCGAACCTTGCTCGGCACATAGTTGAGTCGCTATATAAAAGCTCAATTGTTAAAATCTTTAAAAAATGATCCTAATCTAGAGCTGATTGATAGTAACGCAACTGATTTATGACTAATTTGAGTTCAATTCTGTGAGATTATGTTTTCCAATCAACCCAGCTGTTTATAGTCTTAACTAAAAATGGAAGGAAATATTTTGTGATAGACTATCATTGCATCCAGGTAATGGAAAATTTCGCATTGCAAATGTTAGATCAAATTCTGGTAATATGAGTCCGACTGCTTTATACTGTTATTTTTGTTTTTTATATATCTCTGATAAAAATCATAAAAAACTTCAAATTAACCTTTTTTAAAGATTTCAAACAATTATTTTTAATATGTACGAACTAGCTAAAGAGAAAATATTATACTAGAAAACATTTATGCATTATCTCTTGATTTGAATGACAACAGCCATTAATTGCAGCATACAATTCTAACCAATGAATAATCACGAACAGAGATTGAGACCAAACTGATCACTCATAAAAAAAGAAAACAAAACAAAAAGAAAAAACAGGAAAAGTATTAGATAGATAAACATTAACTTGTGAAATCAAATACACCACAAACAGTTATGATATCAATTCTTCATGCACTGCCATCTCATCTTAAAAGCCATCTTTACTCAGGCAACAGAAGTACAACTATAATAAAAGAAAGCAGTTTTTATTTATTATTTTGTATATTTATTTATTTATGTATTTTTTAATTAATTTAGTAAGTGTACTTTTTATTATCATTATTATTATTTTTTTTTTTTTTAATGTATTTATTTATTTTTTAAAGGTCAATATCCCTGTGCCTATGTTTATTTTATGTATAAGATCAAGATTAAACTAAACTGGCAAAGTGACGACAAACATTGGATGTCTCTCATTCCTGAGGTTAAAAAAATAAAAAGAGAAAAAAAAAAAGAAAAAAAAAGAAAGAAATCATTTTTCAAGACACATACATCAGAGGGTTTGTGGTCAATAGACATGGGAACAGCCCTCCCATCCCCTGTGCACATAACAGCTCTGGAGTCTCCCACATTGGCCACTGTCAGCATGTCTTGTATCTGACAGGCTAGGACACAGGTGGAGCCTGAAATATTTTGAGTGAAATTCAAAAAAAGAAGTCTGAAAGAAAAAAAAATATATAGCAAAACAACAATAGCCCCCCCCCCCCCCCCCCCCCCCCCCCCCCCCCCCTTAAGAAAATAAATATATATATATAGGCATCAGGGAAGTGGTATAAAACTTAAGAGTCTATCATGCATCTTTACTCTCACAACTGATGGGGGTCAAAATGAGGGCCTACAAACTCAGTGATAGTTCACTGAACCATCCATTTGGCTACAGCACTTTTCTCTGTAATACGAATATAGAAACCATCCAGTATGTGCTCCAGGAAAGTGAATAAAAATTCAGAGAGTGTGCGGATCAAGAACTTACAATCAATTATAATGAGAGATGAAAAGAGTAGAGATTTGTTCAGAAGACAATAGACACTTTAACTTTCTAATTGGTGAGAATCGAACCTGGGACTTGACTGGCACAGCATCCTTCACATTAACAAACAAAAATTATAACAAAAACAAACATAAAAACAAAACAAAACATGACATCAAGTTAAAGTAATAAGTGTGACAACATTATATGTAATAATGCAATTTTTATTTGTTGAATTAGAATTTACTGCTCGAAAAAGTGATTACCTATGAAATGATGATAATATTTTCCAGGAATACGATTAAAAAAAACAAAAAAAACTACAATAAAGACTTTCTCATATTAAACCTATTTCATTTGTAATTGTAAGATGTCCATACAGTTAATTATCGAATGTACAAAAATGAATTTAATAGCTTCAAAACCCTTCTTCAGCCAAAAACAAAATCAGTTTAAAAATTAATACATCACAATAAATTTAGTTAAATAGGAGAATATGACAGCAAAATGTAAAAAAATTTTAATTTTTCATTCCAAAGATAAAGCAAGAAATATGAAATGATGGGTAAACTGTGGTGCATAAACAAATAGACGAGTTGAGTAAAAAGCAGGAATCAAACAACCTGGATTTAATGTGACATGTTAACATTTTGACTGTTTCTGTTATAAGCTGAAGAATGATTTTGAGACGAATTGTTCTGTGCTTAGTGTTTCAGATTTTATTTTAAAGCCATTATAGTATATTCATTTCTGTATACTTCTTACAACCCAAACTTCTAGCAGCTTAGTATATATGCACATTTAATCATTTGCGTGTTGCTCTGATGTTTTACAAATTCAGAGCTGCCAACCTACCACAAAAAATGCGGAATTGTATGCATTTTCAGCAATTGTACGCTTGTACGCATCTCCCCCAATATTGTACCCATTTTCAGTGTACAGAGTCACTTCAGTTTTCTTTAGTTGTAATAGCCCGGATACTTTTATCACTGTTATCTTAAGCTTGCTGGATCGTTCAAATTTGTACTCGATACCAATTCATTGCTCTATTATTCTATAGTGAACTCGCTACTATTGTTTTAGTCCGATATCATGAAATCGAATATCCAGCGTTTCAAGTTTTTACTTTTGAGCTTGTGCGGTGTGACTTTATGTAAGTATACCTTCCTCTTACTTTCACAATGGTTAGTTTCCATCCATTTCAGGATTGTACCCATTTTTATGAAACCTCCCCCATTTTGAGGTCCCATTGTACACATTCTCATCAGATGGGGTTGGCAGATCTGCAAATTGACAACAATCTACCTGACCCCAATTTTAGCTGTGCTGCATTATAATATTTACCTACCAGACAAATCCATTCGATCTCTAGCAATACATATAAGTTGGGCATCAATGGTCCGCATCAGGCTTGTCAAGACCTATATTAAATAGAAAAAAAATCTCAACTTAAAAGTAGAAAAAAAAACAACTTAATTACGTGGCCACAGAAGTGTGAGTTTAACAAATGTGCCGTATTCAACAATATTAACAGTTAATTCGAACAGTCTTCACTACATACCCAAGAGGAACTGAAACTGTCTTTGATTATCAAACCAGACTCTGAAGTCATGAACAAGCCAATTTTCATTTCTGTAATGCAGCTGATTCCCGGATTATTCTAGTTTTCCCTTGTAATAGATCTTCTTGTGGATGAATAAAGATGTCTTATTCTACTTTTATTTAGAGTCAATTAACAAAAGTTTTCAGTTTTTGTAACATAAAATTTAAAGGTATAAAGCTGTTTTTCAATGTTTTATATAAAAAAATTTTAAATGGAGTGCAAATTCTGAAATATTTTCAGCACATCCAAAAAATGAACTATATAAGTAAGAGTGTCAATTTTTCTATCAAAAGGGAACACATTTGATATGAGACAAGCCCAAATTAAATGAGAAAGGATATTTGGAGAAAGAAAGAATAATAAGATACCTGTTTCACAGAATCAGTATCTGATTGGAAACTGCCTTGGCTGAATTCTTTACGAATGGAGCGAATCAATTGTTCCTCTACATATTCAGCAGCAAACTGATGAGAAAAAATAGAAGTGAGGTTGTTAACACAGCAAATTAAAAAAAAACAACTAGGGCTTTATAAACTTCAAAGAAAGTCAGCAAGTTCTTCTGTTTTACTGTGTCCATGTATTATAATTTCTAATTACTCTTTCAGCTCATTTTAACACCTGTATTACTATCTTTCTATTTGGTATCGAATGAGGTGTCATCTCACCCTCTACTCATTGAAAGTGTACGTGGATTGGCATATCCTACAAGCGTGATTTATGTAAATTTATGTTCCATGTATAAACCTAAGGCTGTACCTTGTTTTGTAATGAAATCTTGAAGTTGAAGTAGTAATGATAATAATGGGCAATGACAATGCCAAAAGTGGAAGTAAAATTAAATGTTTAAAAAACCTTGTTCACATTGATAAAATCTCCACCGAAGTGGGTAGTTGTCACCAGGGTGGAGTTCTCCATTTATTAGAGAAATTATATTATGGATAGGTGTCTCTCAATACTATTTAATAATAATATGGGCCTAACAATAGACTAAATCTAATGGGCCAATTGTGAGGGAAAAGCAGTGGCTCTATAAATAAGGAGCTTTTCATCTGCTCTATTCGAGATTTACTTACTTATAATAGATTCTAACAACGAAAAAGCAATGTACTTTAACTCTAATAAAATAATTTTTAAAACAAATGATACGTTCAAGGCTGTAGTAACTACCGTGATTGCCAGAACTCGGTATTCTGGCTGTAGGACTCCATGGCTAGGATGGGTCCAGATGGCCGGTGAATCACGGAATTACTGAGTTAAAAATATATATTAAATAGATAAAGTTATAGTTAGTATAAAAATATGGCTTACCCTGAATCTAGTTAGTCGTAATGGTAGATAGGTATGGTCGCAACAGATATGGTATGGTAGATAGTTTAGTGTAGAGCTTGAAGTGTGCAGTAGGTAGTCTGTAGGTAAGTGTAGTGTGTATCTGGGTAAGTGTGAAGTGTGAAGTGTCTGTCGTAGGTAAGTCTGAAGAAGTGTCTAAATCGAGAGGTCCACTTGGCTTTATATGAGCCGGGTCAGCTCGGGACGAGGCAGAGCGGAAGTAGGAATGACCATTGCCAAGGTCACTAGCCTACGATTGTTTACGGCTAGAGATCCCTACACTGCTCCCCCCTCAAAAAGGGCAGGGTGGCTGGATGTGGGGTACTCACCTGCACCTTTCTGGAGCTCTCGGTATTACAGTGAACTAAAGGAGAGGAGCCCTTATCTAGGGCGTAGCAACAAAAAAAGGGGGGTAAAATAAAAATGAAGGCCCTTTCCTAGGGCCGAACAAAACATAAAGAAGGCCCTTACTTAGGGCTGAAATAAAAGGAAAGCCCTTTCCTGGGGCAGGGGCAAAAATAACTCTATTTGCACGGTTGCTCGCCCTAGCATCTAGCTGTCTAAGACAGAGCTGTGGAGGGACAGCTCCATCGAGGGCTTTCTCTCCTTCATTCTTTTATTCTCCTCCCGGAGACGGGTGACCTCAGCCGCCTCGGTCCGGAGGGAGGCCAGCTCCTGCCAGGCCCTCTTAAGCTGATTCCGCAGGCTGCGGAAGTCCCCCCGGCGGCGGCGAGATCTGTCTCGGCGGTCGGCTTGCTCTTGGTCCCCCCTCCTATGCCTGCTGGGAGGCCGATCGCGGCTCTGTCGGGCCGGGGTACTAGTTCTGTGGGCCCGACGGGGCGAGCGGGACCGTCTCCTACGGTCACGGGGCCTCCGTTCCTGGTTAGAGTTAGAGGCGACGGTGGAGGTCCGGGATCTATTCCCAAGTCTCGAGGTGATTGGAGGAGTCCTCGAGCGTCTAGTGGAATTTCTCCAGGGCTGCCTGCGATTCCGAATCGCGTGCTCCGGGTTACGCCCCGGAGGAGAGCGCCTGCCGGCCGCTCTCGGCATCTCTTCTCGGAACCGCAGGAAATCCCGGAAGAGGGTCACATCCCGTGAGAAAGAGGTCATCTGCGGAGATTAAAGAAAAAGATCAGTGAGAACAGGATGGGCAAATGAAAGTGTTCAGTTGCCTCGCTTGGTTCCTCGTCAGGTTGACACACCTGCCGTGGAACCAGTCGAAACACCTGTCACACGCAACCATGAGGTCTCCATCGTCCGGCTTTCCACAAGTACAGTACGTAATTTCCTGGCCAGACTCGATGGCCTCCCTTTCCTTTCGGATCCAGGCTGGGATAGTCCGGTCCCAACATGGCTTAAGGTGGTCATGGTTGACTGTCTTAATCTCCGAGTTCCTGAATTTGACAATGTATGTGGTGGGGTCAGGACCGTGGAGATGATGGCTGGTCCAGTCCATACAGGTTTCAGCTTGCTGGACTTTCCTTTCACATTCGATTTAACCAGGTAATAAACCGCCTGTCCCCTCTTGAAGGAATGGACGTTGGCTTTGATGTCGTAGTCCCTCTTTGTCCTCTTGAGCTCAGTTCGGAGGGTGGTTCTCGCAGTCTCGTGGGCTATCTCTAACCCCTGCTGTAGAGAGTTGACATAATCTTCAGGAGACTGTGGGTTTGTACGTTTCCCTGGTATAACCAATTCCACCGGTGTGCTCAATTCCTTCCTAACATCAATTTGTTAAAGGCGTAGGTATGACAAGGAGGTTTCGTGGGCCTTCGTCTCTTCTGTATAAGGCTCCATCGATCAGGAAGAACAGGTTGCGGTGCACCCAGTAGAACTTTTCTTCCTGGCCGGGCAACATCAAGTCCGACATTTCTGGGTCTGCTCCTAATTTCAACCATAATAGCAGGTGGGTCATGTGATGATCATCCGACTGCAGCTTCCTGACATCCTCCATGTCAATGTCGTCAAGGCCAACTTGTGTCGAGTCGTCTTGTCTTACGACTTGTATTTTGTGTCCACCCTCATTGTAATATTCAACCCATTAACAATTGTGTCAGGGGACCTGAGGGGGACAGCACAGCTCACTCCTGACGTCATCCGGGTAGAGTTGTTCGATCCTCTGATCTGTCGCACTTTGCGTCCACCCTCGTTTATGATATTCGACCCAGTGACAATTGTGTCAGGGGACCCGAGGGGGATAGTGCAGTTCCTTCCTGACGTCATTCGGGCAGTGTCGTCCAATCTTCTGAGCTGTGTCCTACATCCGCCCTCGTTTATAATATCCAACCCAGTGACAATTGTTTCAGGGGACCCGAGGGGGACGACGTTGTCTACTTCTGATTCAAAGGTTCCCCATCTCTCCTGTGTTCGGGTGCAATATGCGCATCCGCCACAAGGCAATAGTGTTGGCAAGTGTCCGTCGTGGGAGGTCGAGATAAGGCATCAGCATTCATGTGCAGTGAACCAGAGCGGTGAACTATCCTCATGTTGTATTGACTGAGTTCTTCGATCCATCGGGCCAGTTGGCCCTCAATCCTCTTGAAGTTCATGAGCCAAGTAAGGCAGCGATGATCCGTTCGTACAGTGAATTCGCTGCCTAAGAGGTAGTGACGGAAGTGATTGGTAAAGCGCACAATTGCAAGTAGCTCCTTCCTGGTAGTGCAATCGCGCCGCTGAAGGGGTGTCGGGGTGAAGCTCCCATATGCAATCACCTTCTCTTCCTCTTCTTGGATCTGAATCAACTCGGCTCCGATGGCGCAATCTGAAGCATCAGTATCGAGGATGAAGTGGCCTGTCGTAGTGGGAATGGCCAAGACCGTGGGAAGTAAGGCGTAGCTTGATCTCCTCAAAGGCTGCCTGCTGCTCATCACCCCAGATGAAAATTTTCTTTCTCAGAAGTCGTGCGAGGGGTTCTAATATTCCGGCAAAATCCTTTACGAAGAAGCGGTGGTAATTAGCTAAGCCCAAAAACTTCTCTATCTCCTTAATGACGTAGGTGCTGGCCGATTCCGTACAGTGGCAATTGATTCCTCTGTCATAGACAAATGGTTTCTTCCTACCAATAAGTTTAGTTTCTTTCCTGAAGAGCTCACATTTCCTGGGTTTGAGCTTCAGCCGGAAGGCACGAAGTCTGGTGAACACTTCCCTCAAGTTGTTGAAGTGGTCCTGGAAGGACTTCCCCAGTACACAGATGTCGTCCAAGTAGGCCAAGACAGAGTTCCAGTGTAAGTCCTTCAAGACGAGGTCCATTACTCTGCTGTAGGTGCTATAGAATTGCAGAGTCCAAATGGCAGCTTGTTGAATTCAAATAGGCCCCTCCTCGTCCTGAATGCAGTCTAGATGGTGGGGCTTCTTTACATTTCTGCACTCTGGTGCTGGGTTCGAATCCCCACTGTCTCCTAGTGCCAAGGCTTCCTTATTTCTTATATCAGCAGTGCTCGTCGGCATCGAAAGGGTCCTTGGGTTCTGGAGCATCAGTGAAGGTATCTTCCATTTTGGGCACCGTGAGTGTAAAATAATAATTATTGGCTTCCTGAGGCTGCAGAGACTTCATAAACTTAACGATGTTCTTGGTACTACAGAAGTCTTTCTTGGTCATCTATACTCTCCTGATAGGGCAGGACGAACTGTCTGGCAGTCTGCCCAGAGACAATAATCCATGGGCTGCTCAAAAGAGCAGTAGTCCATTAGAATTTATTCACCATGATGATATTCACTGGCACGATTATCCTAATCTTCTGAGAATAGACTATGGGAAACAGTGTCAGTAACAAAGAAGCAAATTATAGTGTAACCTCAAGGAACTATTACGCCATGCAAGCAATCAATGCAAGCTAAAAGCACAAAACAAAATCGAGCGGGCTTAAAGCCAAGTAATAAAACTAGCACAAGCATGAAGCCAAAACAATATAATTAGGCCAAGCTCATGCCAAAGCAAGCAAATGTAAAAATATAATATATGAAGCATTTGTATATAATAGAGTAAAGATCACAGAGTAATCTAATGATAACAATCTACACATCTTCACAACAAAGCAATTGCTCCAGGTCGCAGTCATGGCCATGTCGTGCACCAACACTTCACTGACCCATGGTGCGCGACCTGAGCATGAACATCACAATATGTATCATGTGATTCACTGAGAATTAGGTCCTCCAACTCGAACCTTGGTCGCAACAAATAATGCACCAACATCTCTCTGCGCTGGCCACCAAGCTCGAGTGACCATCAAACTCAGTGAATCCAAACTATCATCAGATGGTTGCTTCCGAGTGGTCATCTCCACAGCTGCAGCCATGGCCACTCGAAAGCAAACCTAGGGAACTAACACTATCTATTGGCTGGTCTGTCACTCGAGGCCACAGCATGGTCAGGTCATGCTACAACATCTCGCTGCACCATGCTCTCTGACCTGAGTGACCTCCAACCAATAAAACCACAAGCAATGATCAATAATAAAATGGGGTTGTTTATTGTAGGATAGTCGCTCCCTAGGCCGCAGCCATGGTCGGATCATGCTCCGACATCTCACCGCACCATGCTGCCCGGCCCGAACGACCATCAAACAACAAATCAAAATGAAGAAAATTAATGCACAAGTAATTATGTATGGTCTATTGAAAGATCGGCCACTCCTCAAGGCCGCAGCCATGGTCGGATCATGCTCCAACATCTCACCGCACCATGCTGCCTGGCCCGAGTGACCATCAAACAATAAATCAAAATTTAAATGCTCAAAGAACTATTAAATCAAAATCCATGACAAGCAACATACAAATAATCATGTGTAGTCTATTGAAAGATAGGCCACTCCTCAAGGCCGCAGCCATGGTCGGATCATGCTCCAACATCTCACCGCACCATGCTGCCTGGCCCGAGTAGCCATCAAACAATAAATCAGAATTATACAAATACTAAATAAAAAATTAGGTATGGTCTATTGAAAGATAGGCCACTCCTCAAGGCCGCAGCCATGGTCGGATCATGCTCCAACATCTCACCGCACCATGATGCCTGGCCCGAGTGACCATCAAACAATAAATCAAAATTGTACAAATACTAAATAAAAACAACTAGGTATGGTCTATTGAAAGATAGGCCACTCCTCAAGGCCACAGCCATGGTCAGATCATGCTCCAACATCTCACCGCACCATGCTGCCTGGCCCGAGTGACCATCAAACAATAAATCAAAATTATACAAATACTAAATAAAAAAAATTAGGTATGGTCTATTGAAAGATAGGCCACTCCTCAAGGCCGCAGCCATGGTCGGATCATGCTCCAACATCTCACCGCACCATGCTGCTTGGCCCGAGTGACCATCAAACAATAAATCAAATTTATACAAATACTAAATAAATCAAAATTATACAAATACTAAATAAAAAATAAGGTATGGTCTATTGAAAGATAGGCCACTCCCCAAGGCCGCAGCCATGGTCGGATCATGCTCCAACATCTCACCGCACCATGCTGCCGGGCCCGAGTGATCATCAAACAACAAATCAAGAAAAAAAAAACAGACTTTAAAAAATATAAAAATGAACTTCACAAATCACCAAGGTTTCCTCTCAGAAGAGGAAGGTGTGTGAAAGAAAAAGAATAACTGAAGATATATAATAAAATCAATAGAAAGAGTAACCACAATCACAATGTAGCACTGGACAAGCAAAATCAATTCAAGGACAAAGCAAATCACAAGAATTCACAATAAATTACCAAAGATATAAACTTATCACTAATCACAGTTATAGGCAATAACAAAACAAAAAAAGTAAAAAGAATAAAAAAGAAATCAAATGTAAAAAATTAAAAAAAAAAAAAATCATGAAACATGACACCGTCTACAAGGTCACCAGACAGGTGTGACCTTGGAGTCAAGGACAAGGACGACCTTGACACGATCAAACAAAATTCACGAACTGAAATTACCTACAACTGAAAGAAAAGGGAAGGGGGCGTGGTCATACATATCACAGAATTCATTCAAGATTGAATATAAGAATCATAATAGAAAATTCCTGATGAAAAATAACGAAGTATTCACACGAAATTCGAACTCCCGTTCAACGAAATACGACGGTAGGAATTAATAAAATGGATAATGTAAAAAGTAGAAAAAAGTTTTCGCTCGTGACGCCATTGTAGTAACTACCGTGATTGCCAGAACTCGGTATTCTGGCTGTAGGACTCCATGGCTAGGATGGGTCCAGATGGCCGGTGAATCACGGAATTACTGAGTTAAAAATATATATTAAATAGATAAAGTTATAGTTAGTATAAAAATATGGCTTACCCTGAATCTAGTTAGTCGTAATGGTAGATAGGTATGGTCGCAACAGATATGGTATGGTAGATAGTTTAGTGTAGAGCTTGAAGTGTGCAGTAGGTAGTCTGTAGGTAAGTGTAGTGTGTATCTGGGTAAGTGTGAAGTGTGAAGTGTCTGTCGTAGGTAAGTCTGAAGAAGTGTCTAAATCGAGAGGTCCACTTGGCTTTATATGAGCCGGGTCAGCTCGGGACGAGGCAGAGCGGAAGTAGGAATGACCATTGCCAAGGTCACTAGCCGTACGATTGTTTACGGCTAGAGATCCCTACAAGGCCACAATGCGTAAAAAAAAACCCTTTAAAAATAAACACTGAAACAATTATCACCTCTCCACCATGGCCATCAAAGACGACATAAACAGAGCGATTCTCTTCGTGATCATGGGGGATGCAACTGAATCTGTCTTCCATTGTTCTCCGTCGACCTTGAAGGGAAAATGATGCCATATCGCAAGATTTAGCTTCATGACAATATTTTTTCAGCCCTTCCTTTTCATCTTCAGTCAGATTTTTATACTCTGCTTCAAGTTGTTTACCATTATCATCTCTTCTGTACTTCCAACTACAAAAACAGAGGAAAATTCCTCTGAAGAGTCGGAAGACATTGAAGAGGGTTAGCGAAATAACGAAAATTAGAACTGCTTCTGGACATAGCACCCATTCCGTGACATAACTCACAAAAGCCGCCAAAGCACCAGATACTGCGTAGACCATTTTAAGCCACAAATGGCTTAGAACAAAAGGAAAGGGGAGATTTTTCTTCTCTCAGGTAATGTCTGTTTACACCATTGACGCCATTTTTGTTTTGATGAAATCTTTAAAAACAAGAAATAGAAGTTTATTGGTGAAACAAAAAGTATAAGCAATACCTGATTAAAGAGAACAAAATTCAAAATAAATTATTACGTTTAAGGCAGGAACCCAGGTGAACATGGGCTTCTTGGCAGGAACCTAACAAAGATCGACGCTCGCCTTATGTTCTCATTCTAGGATAAATGATAATAGTCTATCATACAGTCAAGTCATTTTCCAAACGCCGCTGGATGTATGATATACATAAGCAAAAATTCCAGTCACATCATCGAGCTCTTTCACACACTGAGTCACATAGAAAAGTTCACTCCTCTTTCGACGTTCTCCACTAATGAGAGGACTTTAATCTAGGAGGGTAATTACGTTGGCAAATAAGATTGCATTTCTGTGTGACGAGTAATTCAAAGTTGTACTCTTTATATTTCCCCCTTGACTTCTTCTTCTTCTTCTTCTTCTTCTTCTTCTTCTTCTTCTTCTTCTTCTTCTTCTTCTTCTTCTTCTTCTTCTTCTTCCTTTTAATTCTGTTTCTTCAAATTTCGAAGATTCCACCGACCACAACATTTTTCTTTCATTGGAAATGTGAGACTATTCCACTGTCTCAATGTCGATGGTATGAACGAGTACAAGTGGGCATCCACTCTTGATTGGGGAACCATAAACTTGGATGACTTCCTCTTATTTTGTTTGATATCACCGAGGGGTAATTTAACATGATCGTTTAGGCCTTCGCAAAATGTTGTTACTTTGTCACGCTTTTTTGTCTTTTGTAGCGGTTCGAGATTTAAATCAGTATCATGTATTTTATCTTTGTTGTTTTGATTTATAAAGTTCACTGCTCTGTTTTGTATTTGTTCGATTTCTTGAATTTCTGATTTGTGAGGGTCCCAGATAGAGCTACTATATTCTAGTGTAGGTCTAACAAAGGCTTTGTACTGCTTTAATTTTATTTCCCTCCAGCTGTCGTATAAGTTTCTTCTAATTTAGTCTGTTAGTTGTTGTAGATATTTCGCCTTGCTTACTTCTTCTAGTGTAGTATTATGTATTGTGTACGTTGAATGTTTGATTTTTCTGTTGTTTGTGAATTTTAGAACTTGTCACTTCTGAGGATGGAATTCCATGCTATTTTCGATTTCCCAGCAATGTAAGCTATCGAGCTTCATTATTTTGACAACAGTCTGATTGTGAAGCAGCGAATAGAAACGATTGGATTAATCGAGTTTCGAGAAAGACAGCGTGTGGTGTATGACAAGCGACGATATCTGTCTTAAAAAACTGGAGCTTTTATCTATAGAAATATCCACTAAACGTGCTCAAAGCGCTTTACATGAGTCCCTGATCAACAGCAATGTGTAACATGTAGAACGAGACACGACGCCAGTTAGGCGATATTACATTTTTTTCACGACAGAGACAACGCTGTTAACGGCCAGGTACTCATTTTACATCTGATTACGGTGAGATAATGTGAGTAAAGAGCCTTTTCCAAGGATTCAACTAAGCGCCGAGCGAGGCTCGAACCCAGGACCTTCCGATCCGAAAGCGAGTGTCATACCACAAGACCACACAGCCGCACATAGTCTACCCCCAGCTTAAGACATACAAAAGCCGAAAAGATTAAAGGAATTTGCCATTTCGATAAAACTTGACAATAATAATAATAATAATAATAATAATAATAATAATAATAATAATAATAATAATAATAATAATAATAATAATAATAATAATAATAATAATAATAATAATAATAATACACAGGCGTTTATTGCTTTCAGTTTAGTTCGCCAGGTAAATCTAGCCAGTCTAGTGATGATGAGTCATAGCCTTACACTGAGAGAGGGAGACAATTTTTTCGCCGTTTTGATCGATTTTTTCTGAATTTCAAACTAATGTAGTATTGCTGTTATTAAGTGTAGCAAAAATATTTTTATACTACCAAACAGTTTATTAACAGAGTTTTCATTGATTATATAATCATAATTATGATGTTGTTAAAAAGCAAGAGGGATAACCCATGAAATTGATATTAAATTTTTAAAGAGAATATTTTAACATGTTCAACACTTAAGATTTTAAAACAAAAGTAATGGAAATGATGTTGAATATCTGTAGAATTTAGACATATAAATTTTATACCAGTAGATTGAGGCGTTTTTGAGATATCAGTTCACCTGTCCGTAAAAGTAAGGATTTTGAGTAAGGTAAAACTGAAATCCAATCACATCATTGTCTTAATAGAATTCTTTTAATAAACCAGAAACAAAGTCAAATGTGATTCACTTATATTTATCCCAGAATCAACGAATTATAAGAATTCCATTAAAATTGTTATATAAGGACATACATTTAAAGACAATCAAAACCACTAAGAAAATCTTAAAGAGTTCTTATAATTTTCATAACCTTATTTTTGAGATATCCATGCCCATTACTTTTTTTATGTACTTGACTTGCACCTCTTTTAATGTGTGTGCCATATAGACTGCATATAGCACATCACTTGTGAAAGATTAGGGTTATATTCACCTCATAAAGTATTGTTTCTTGTTCAGAGTTTTCTCACAGAATCAAAGGTATCAATACCTGCATCGCATTTCTTTAAAATATGTGTCAGTGAGATAGATTTCTCGCAAATTGAAATATTGAAATATGTCAGAATTTCTCATTTATATTTATAGTCAATTGTTGATAACGTCTAGAGTCTTTTAATCCTCTCAGCACGGCTCTGTACTCTTTCACAACAAATTCGACATATTTCATTTGTACTGGTGTGATGACCGTCTTCAGTGTGTCTCTCCATGACCTAAACAGAACTTAAATAATCTTAAATAAGTAAATTTAAGAAATATCTAAAATTTCCGCTTAAATTCAATGAAATCAAATTAAATAAATGTCTCTTATCATCACTATCTAGTTTTATTATTGGGTTTCTAAAATATCATGAAATATTCTC
>NC_088369.1:31777721-31780221 GCF_034508935.2 Berghia stephanieae | reverse complement strand
TGATGATGATAATAATAATTTTTGTTGGACGCCCAACAGGTACCTTGAACTTATGGAAGGGAAATTTAATTTCATATTAGGTATGTCAAGGGGAAATAATGTATTGTCAAGTGTGTAAATCACAATGGCTCTGTGGGAATGCTGTGTGTAAATGATCCTACCATTAAGTTATGGCATGCATTGGAAGTGATGACAATACCTCCCAAGTGGCATCCAAATCTTTAGCACAAGTCCTAACAGCGTCAACTCCTTTCTTGAATTTTTCTTCCTTGCAGCACACCGGGGGACCCTGCCGACGAAATTTGATGAAAGTTCTCAGTGAACTGAATTTATTGATGTTCATTGGTTTCAAGTTACAATTAAGACCACAATCCAAAATATTTTGTTGATTTCTCTATGGTAATAAAGGATAAAGTAAATGAAGTGATGGTGTAGTAATAGTAATACTAGTTGTAGTAGTAGTAGTAGTAGTAGTAGTGGTAGTAGTAGTAGTAGTAGTAGTAGTAGTAGTAGTAGTAGTAGTAGTAGTAGTAGTTGTTGTTGTTGTAGTAGTAGTAGTAGTAGTAGTAGTAGTAGTAGTGGTAGTGGTAGTGGTAGTGGTATATTCAGGCGCTGGCTTCCGGCGACAACAGACGTGTTGTGAATGTTTACCTATTTTCTACACATATTTTTATTCATTTATCATTCAATCGTCGGAATTTAAGCCTAATTTTTATTCAAAATGGATGTGAAGTATATATTGTTCCTGATTTTTATATTTATTAGTATATTTATAAGCATAAATGGTGTTTTAGCCTGTGATTTTGCTGCCAAAATAAGCCTATCGATAACTTATACTCCAGAGACTCTCCGATCCCTCCAACCCGTGTCACCCCCACCACCCACTATTGACACATCGTTTATTAAAGTAAGAAAGAGGGGGAGAAAAGGAGGAATAAAAACAAAATTTAACAGACGGCCTTTTCGTCCATTTTTACCCTGTGTAGTGACAGGTAATGTAAGATCACTGAAAAATAAAATTGATGAACTGTTTTCACTGTGTCGTTTTAATAGTGACTATCGTCAAGCCTCCATAATAGCGTTAACAGAGACTTGGCTATCTCCTCACATACCATCATCATGTTTTAATATTGAACAATATTCACTATTTCGAGGAGATCGGACTAATGTAAATAAACGAACTGGGGGTGGGGTGTGCACATATATTAACAACAAATGGTGCCACCCCAATAACTGTCAGATAAAGAAAATGTATTGTGACGATTATATTGAATTTATTACTGTTTCGTCACGACCATATTATCTACCCGGGAATATACTCATGTCATCATCATCAACGTCTACATTCCACCATCATCAGACAACACCACAGCGAAAAATATTTTGAGGAAAGAAATACAGGACATTCAAATTAAGTCACCCGATGCCGTATTGATGGTCACTGGCGATTTTAACCAATGTAACGATTTTACTCTACAGGGACTTCATCAATACGTGGACTGCGAGACAAGGGACAAAAAAACATTAGATTTATTCCTGTGTAATATTAAAAATAGTTATAAATGTTTACCCCGTGCCCCATTAGGTTTATCTGACCACTGCATGCTCTTGCTACTCCCCACCTACCGCCCTGTTTTCAAACGTGTAAAACCAGTAAAGAAAAGTGTACAGATCTGGTACGGAAGTGTGTGTGAAGATTTGCGTGGTTGTTTTGAATGCACTGACTGGAATGTTTTTATCGAATCATGTGATAGTGTGGATGAGCTGAATGACTGTGTGAGTGAGTATTTAAAATTCTGTGAACAGCTAGTGTCTTGTAAAAAAAGAAATAAAATATTATCCTAACAACAAGCCTTGGATAACAAAAGATCTAAAACTTTTATTGAACCAAAAGAAAACTCTCTATACTAGTGGAAACAAAAAAGATCTGAAAACAAAAAAAAAAGAGATAAAGAGGGTAATATCTAGTTGTAGAGATAAGTACAAAAATAAAATTGAAAAATGCTTTTCTTCTGGGGATATACGGGACACGTGGCGGGGGCTTAAAACTGCTGTGAACTATAATCCAAAGCCCACGATTATATCAGAAGATATCGAAATTGAAACTTTAAATAAATTTTATTCACGTTTCGACACAGCAAACAAATTTGATATTGAAAATGAAAAACATAAATTAGACAGGGCTTTGGAAGATGAAATGACTATTGAGGTCAGTGAAGAGAAAACGAGATTCGTATTTTCGAAACTAAACGAGAGGAAGGCTGCTGGGCCGGATGGATTGAAAGGAAAACTATTAAAAGAATGTGCCCACCAGCTTTCCCCCATTTATACACATATTTTTAACTGGTCCCTCCAATGCGTTTCGATCCCTGAAATTTGGAAAACTTCAAAAATTATTCCTGTTCCAAAAAAAAGAAAAACTTGAAACTATGAACGATCTCAGACCTGTTGCACTGACTTCAATAGTCATGAAATCTTTAGAAAAACTTGTTCTTGTTAA
>NC_088369.1:31760221-31772721 GCF_034508935.2 Berghia stephanieae | reverse complement strand
AGGAATCATGATAAAGTTTTATTCTCAATCAAAAAATGCTGCATGATCTGGGACTGACTAATGATCTGAGACAGGGGTGTTAAAATCACAGTAATTTGATATACAGCTATTCAAGGTATCGGCAATGATTACTGCTGTGCAAAACGGATTTTGAACCTCTTATTAAAAATACTCGACCAACCGCATAAAATTACCTCCAACTTCAAATTATGTAACATGTTTCATTAGTGCCATTTTGGTCGATTGATATAAATTAAACGCATTTTGGCCAAAATTAACAAAAAGAGTGATGATGATTTCAGCATCAGCTTTTTTTTGTTACACTACATATAATATGACGCCCCAACCACTCTGTCTCAATTCTTTTCACACGTAATCATGAAATGTTCTAAACTGGCCAGTCACGTAGCAATGCAACATTCCACAAGATGCTCTGCTCCTCCTATACAATGTTCCACAAAGTTTTCTGCTGCTCGGATATAGTGTTCTACAATGTGCTCAGTTCCTCGGATACAATGTTCCACAAAGTATTCTGCTCCTCCTATGCAGTGTTCCACAAGGTGGTCTGCACCTCCCAAGCAGTGTCTCAGGAGATGTTTTGCTCTTCCGATATAATGTTCCACAAGGCGGTCTGCTCCTTTGAAGCAATGCTCCACAAGCGGGAAAAACCACAAGATCCCAATATATTGTGGCTGTCATCAGGTTCTTGACTATAATGTGTACTGGCAACAACTCGATGTCTTCCCTTACAAAACCTGAGTATAATTCTTTTCACACGTAATCATGAAATGTTCTAAACCGGTCAGTCACATCGCAATGCAACATTCCACAAGATTCCCTGCTCCTCCGAGACAATGTTCCACAAAGTTTTCTGCTCCTCGGATACAATGTTCCACAACGTGGTCTGCACCTCTAAAGCAGTGTCTCACAAGATGTTTTGCTCTTCCGATATAATGTTCCACAAGGCGGTCTGCTCCTTTGAAGCAATATTCCACAAACGGGCAAAGCCACAAGAACTAGAACCCAACTGCTGTAAAGTGGCTGTCACAAGGTCCTTGACTATAGTGTGTATTGGCAACAACTGGATGTCTTCCCTTACATAACCCGAGATGTGGAATAATTGGGGAGAAAGCACCGAAAATAATATAATATAATATAATATATATATATATATATATATATATATATATATATATATATATATATATATATATATATATATATATATATATTTTTTTTATTTCTTTAAAAAAAAATTATTTATTTACTATTATTTTTTTCCCCACATAGTCTGGTGGTAATGCCATATTCACAACGTTTCAGATCATCATTGCGAACGAACGGCAGTGTACGTTTTGAGACTCAAAAACAAACAGAAAAGAAAATCCAAACAAACGGGGAACGATATACAATCAATATGCCAGGAGGTTCTGAAGAAGTGCTTTGAAATATAGGCATCTAGATCACGCTAGGAGCTATTGCAGATTGCTTTTTGCAGATTTTTCTTCAGCGTTCAATACAATGCAACCTCAGTTGGTTGTTCAAAAATTGACTAGTCTGAATTTAAACAAGTATATAATTGCTTGGGTGCTCGAATTTCTTACGGAGAGAGCACAATATGTTCAATTAGGACAAAACAAATCTTCCTGTATAACTACAAATACTGGTGCTCCTCAGGGTTGTGTATTGTCCCCTGTATTATTCACAATATACACGAATGACTGTAGAAGTCAAAACCTGAGTGTACCTTTAATAAAGTTTGCAGATGACACCGCTCTTCAAGGCCTCATAACAAATGGCAACGAAGTGGCTTATAGGCAAGAAATTGATAGATTTGTGTCTTGGTGTGATGCCCACCACCTAGAGCTTAACATAAGCAAGACAAAGGAGCTAGTGATTGACTTTAGGAGAGTGAAGGAACCGATAGAACCGTTAAAATTAAAGGACCAATTCGTCCAGCGAGTTACTCACTACAAATACCTTGGTGTAACGATTGATGACAGGCTCAAGTGGGATGAGCACTTGAAAATAATTAGGCATAAGATGTGCAGACGTACATATTTTTTATCAAAACTCTCTCAGTTTAGAATAGATAAAACCCTCTGCACATTATTTTATAGAGCAGTCATCGAAAGTGTTTTGTCATTTTGTATAACAGCTTGGGGAGGCAATTGCTTAGCAGTGGAAAGGAACAAAATAAATTCAAATATTAAAAAATCCATTAAACGCTATATAAATGATGTTGACGATGTAGATCTTTTATACGAGAAATTTTGTATAAATAAAATAACTAAAATATTAAATGACCAGTATCATCCACTAAGACCATCAATTATTATGTCAGAAAGAAGTGGTCGCCCTTTCTCTATTTCAACGAAAACAGAGAGACACCGAAAATCTTTTCTGCCGTCCAGTATTAGGCTTTATAACAACAAGCAATAATCATTTTATATAATTATTTCTCATTTTTACTTTAAAAAAATATAAATATTAATTTATTAATTTATTTGTTTTGCAATCTTTTCAATTTTCAATTTATAGTGACAGTTTTAACTATTTTACAGTGTTTGAAATTATTCATATTATAAAGCGCAGCTCTGGTTATAGAGCTGCTCCTTTTTTATATATATACATCCTATTTCCATTGTATTTTTATCTTATGTGTAAATTATAACACGTCTGTACAAAAAATTTCCTTTTTGGGATGCAATAAAGTATTATTATTATTATTATTATTATTATTATTATTATTATTATTATTATTATTATTATTATTATTATTACATTGCCGATGATGTCAAATACTGACCTGTGACCTAGGAAACTGATGTAAAAGACGGTGACGAACAACGATGTGAGGCCTAATACAATCAAGGCACTGCCGTACTCCTGGGAAGTTGAAATAATGGAGTTGGTCTAGGTAGTAATTGCTGATGCAGGTGCTGATGATGATGTTGATGTTGATGATGATGATGATAATGATGATGGTGATGATGCTGATGATGACAATAATTTCTTCTTCTTTTTCTTCTTCTTCTTCTTCTTCTTCTTCTTCTTCTTCTTCTTCTTCTTCTTCTTCTTCTTCTTCTTCTTCTTCTTCTTCTTATTATTATTATTAGTATCATTATCATTATCATTATTATTATTATTATTATTATTATTATTATTATTATTATTATTATTATTACTATTATTATTATTATTATTATTATTATTATTATTATTATTATTATTATTATTATTATTATTATTATTATTATTATTATTATTAATAATAATAATAATATTACTATTATCATCATCATTATTATTACTGTCATCATCATCATCCTCATCACCATTATCATCATTATTAATGGTACCGTTGATGACAATGACAACAATGTGGTAATACTATTCCTAAGCGCTCACCTCGACAATTGTTCCATAGAAGCTTGAGAGCTTAGGCTGCAACTTGAGTTTGACCCATCGTGAATATGCCTTCAAGGCTGGGGAGGCGTGAACGCTCTCGGCGACGTGATTGTCAAACCAGTAGGTGAGGAAAGCACCCATACCGATCATACCTAAGGATGCTAGCTGGTGGGATTGGATAGTGATGGTGATTATGGTCATGGTGATGGTTATGACAAGAAATGAAGTGAGTAGGAAAGTGTTAGAAGACAGTAGAGAATAAACATTTCGCGGCGGCGATGGGGGCTCGAACCCACGACCTTCTGGTACGACAATTCTGCCTGGCTGGGGACAGCGTGACTCTACCGTATGAGCTATCCACCACTCCATGGTGGTGATGATGGTTATGATAACGATGACGATGACGACGCAATGGTAAAATGAAATAGTGTCCATTGTATTTAGGCCAAAATCAATTATTTTGTTTGCCAATAGATTAAAATGATTCCAATAGCCAATAGCAACACAAGGCGTGTAAGAGGTGACACGACACAAGAAAGCCGCTATTTATAATACTTTTCGAGCTGGGGACATAACGATCCAAAATTGAATGTCATACCAAAAGACCAAAAATCTGATTTAGAAAAATAAATGGCTGCTTACGATGACGGCGAGATGCCAGAAGAAAAGGAATCTACGCTGGCCCATGGTCATCCTCATTGTAGGAAGATGCCGATATCCCTTGACGACTTTGATCAGGTTTCGCTCCGCATTCTTCTGCCTCTCGTATCTTTCCCTTATTGCCGCTGGGATGAAAGGTCATAGACAAACACATGGCCGTTATGAGACGTCAGAGTTGTGTTTTAATAAAAACTACTACTACTAATATCGTTATTATTATTATTATTATTATTATTATTATTATTATTATTATTATTATTATTATTATTATTGTTATTATTTATTATTATTATTATTATTATTATTATTATTATTATTATTATCATTACTACTACTACTACTACTACTACTACTACTACTACTACTACTACTACTACTACTACTACTACTACTACTACTACTACTACTATTACTACTACTATTACTACTACTACTACTACTACTACTACTACTACTACTACTACTACTACTACTACGACTACTACTACTACACTACTAATACTACTACTACTAATATTATTATTATTATTATTATTATTATTATTATTATTATTATTATTATTATTATTATCATTACTACTACTACTACTACTACTACTACTACTACTACTACTACTACTACTACTACTACTACTACTACTACTACTACTACTACTACTACTACTACTGCTCAGATGTTTTGAGTTTTTATTCCATTTTTTTCCGATTCTCCATGGCACACTCATTTATTCACTGCACGCTTTTTCATTTGTATTTTGTTTTGATTGTGTAATTGGGAAATTAGGGGTGATAGAGGTTGCACTTTTGACCTCTTGTTAGCAGCGCCTTCGGCGGAAAAAGGGTATTGGTCTTCATCTACTGCTCTAACTACCACGACTGACTCCACGTTCCTGTGACTATGACAGCCACACCTAGGTAATCACTTCAGCTGGCGGTCGAAATGTTATTGAGGAGCTGGTGGCTACAGTCAGTTAGAGATTAAGAGAACCCCCCCCCCCAAAAAAAAAAAAAAAAAAAAAAAAAAAAAACACACACAAGTAAAACAAACCAATACAATATCATGCTGGATCGGTCGTGACCAGGACAAACAACGACCGGGTGGACGTGTAAAGTTAGCTACTGGTAAAACCCAACTCAATCAAACTGACAACCAAAGCAATCAATATGGGCACATGGAATGTCCAAACCTTATACGTTTGTGGAAAAGTGGACGAACTAGAAATGGCAGTTCTAGAGAGCAATAAGTTACTCAGAACAGCCCGTTAAGTCATGCTAAGGGTGTAACTAAAACGTCTAAAAAAAAAAAAAGAAGCCGAGGAACACATATCAGAAAAACAAGCAGGTTTCTAACCAGGCAGTAGAACAGCTGAACACATTTCACCCGCAGAATACTGATGTAAAAGCACCTTTAACATCAAATGGACAAATGGACCAAGTTGGCTTTAAAATGCATTTGATAGAGCATGACATGACAGCCTCTGACACGCTTTACGATCAATGGATAAAAAAGGAGGCCTTATACAAGCTATAAAAGCACTCTATGGCACATCGAGCAGTGTAGTACTCATCATCAATAACATAATATTGCCATCAAAAACAATAGTTGGAATCAGACAAGGATGCCTACTATCCTCGATCGTACCAATCTGGTCCTAGATACCATCCTCAATAACACATTACCAGACTCCATGTCCATCATCTCTCAATCACAAACCATCGATTTGCCATCTAGTTGAGAACAGACGAAAAACTGAAAAAAATAACAGGTTGATGAAAGCAGGAGAAGCGCACGGAATTGAGATCAGCAAATTGAAAAGGAAGAGAGAGTGAGAGAGAGAGAGAGAGAGAGAGAGAGAGAGAGAGAGAGACAGAGAGAGAGAGAGAAAGAAAGAGAGAGAAAGAAAGAAAGAGAGAGAGAGAGAGAGAGAGAGAGAGAGAGAGAGAGAGAGAGAGAGAGAGAGAGAGACGCCAGTTAACAACACAGAACATGGACAATAACGCGCACATAACAATAGGCGACGATATTTAAGAAAATGTAATCTCCATCAAATACCAAGGTGACACACTAACATTTGATTGTCGGTCAACTCATAAAGCCAAAAGCAGAATTTTAGAGGCCACCTCTGCCTTAATAAAGCTGAATAAGATCCGGAAGAACAAATGCATAATGTTTCCAACCAAACAAACAATCTCTTGGTGCTGTCTATCCTGCTATATAGATGCGAGAGCGGGGCCTTGGCAGCAGAAATAACGAAAAGAATCCAGACAGTCGAAAACCAATCGATGGTCGGCGGATCAAACGTCTGATGTCCAGAGGTCTGAACCTCCCAAACTTAAATAAAATATGGGTGCAAAGCTCGTATGTAGACTTCAGAGTTTTGATCCAGCGATCGTGAAAATCGAGACTTAAAGGTTTGATCCGCCGATAATCGAAATACCTGCGGGGATTTCTGGAGAATTTCATTCAAAGACTTATGACCAACGAAAATGTAAACGTTCAAAATGAACACTTGGCAGGCCTCCCAAGGACACTTGGTTGCTTTTGTGAAAAGAAGGAATTTGTCATGATTTGGCCAGGTGATCCGCCACACTAGCCTCCTGAACAGTTTTGCAAGGTACTAGGAGGCAGGAAAAGAGGGGGACAATCAACATGCTAGATGTACAACATTGGGCGCGTTGAGACAGCCCAACCTTAAAAGGAAAGCGGAGGACAAGAAAGGTGCAGCCTATTTCCTATTCATCGTTTTTTGTTCTTTTTTGGTACTCAACAATACTCCATACTGATTTCATTTTCGTCTTTGGTGTTTCATTTATCATGTTTTGCTGACAAAGGAGAAACCCGAAACGTCCTAATAATTTCTCTTTGTAAATTGAATTTAAGCTTCCATTATATGTTTTTATTGTTTTTCACACGAGCGCATTCATGTTTTAGAAATTGGGGTTGAAAGTGCGAGTGAATTTTGAAGAGGGAAACAATTCAGTTATAACGACAAAAGACTGAACATACTATATATACATTTTGGACGTCGTCTCTTTACTGTAATGGTGACTTTTTCAGAATTCATCAGGAATACAATGAAAATAGCTGTCGTGCCCAAGTCTACCGAGTTAACAATATTGCATATGAAAACTAAATAAGTTCAAATAATATTCGACATTTTAATATATTTAACAGAATGAAGTTGAAAAAGAATAAATTTAAGAATTTTATTTGGCCAACCTATGACCTTTTGTAACTCATATTATTTTCTTCCCCTAAACCCTACTATTTCGTGATAAGGTGCAAATCATTCTGCTGGTATCTGGTCAGAATTGCTTTATTTTAAAAATCGTGCATGACTTCCAGCGTGCCAAAAATGTTCCAAAGATCTGAAAATCGAGACTTACAGACAATTTTGACGAAGAAGTCTTCTCGCCAAAGTCAGAAGAATGTTTTGTCAAAGTATTTTATAATTTCATAAAAGAGCTTTTCAAATTTTCAATGTATTATTACTAGCATACCTCTCGTAATGTCTTCTGGGTCAATCCATTCTTTTTCTTTACGGTCACGGTCGTCGTCATCATCCATGTCATCAACATAGTTATCATCATTTTCAATGTCGCCTTGAGAAGAGATACCACTAACAACGGATCTAGTCCTTTTGCCCATACCTGTAGGCAGGTTGCAGAAATCATACAGTCCTTAAGGCACGCCTAAAATAATAATCATAATAATAATAATAATAAATGGCATTTATATAGCGCTTTACCCCGTTGTCACAGGCTCTAAGCGCTTTACAGTGATATAAAACAAAACATATTACATTGAGACAAGTGTGAAGGAAACGTGATACGAATTCAATTTAACAACAACAAAATATGAAAATAATATTGCAACATTATGACGTAAAAAGATAAAACTTTAAGCGAGATTTGAACGTTGTCAACGAATCCGAGCATCTCACGTGTGACGGGAGAGTTCCAAAAAATGGGGGGCCGAAAATTGAAAAGACTGTTCACCTATTTTACGCAATGGCTTAGGTTTGACAAGGATTGATTGGTCATTGCTTGGCCTCAAGTTTCTATTGGGGACATATATGTTTAGAAGGTCTTTAATATAGGAGGGACTGTTTGTGCTCAGGGATTTGTAGACAACAGTACAAATCTTATAGGCAACTCTAAAAAGCGGGGGGAAATGATGAAGACAAGAAATAGAATGTGCATTGTTACTTATACCACCTTAAAGTACGATCTAGAGCAACTATAACAAAGGAATAAATATTTTATGAAAATGAACATTTTGGGATCAGACGGTGGTGTAAGTTGACGATCCGAAAAGATATTTCAGACAATCAGTTTCAGACAAAGCAAAGCAGGGTGATTTTTGGGATAATTTGTCTGTCTGTTTTGCCTGGCTGTATTTCATAATAACCCTTTCAGAGTTTTGCAAAGGAGTAAATGTTTTTTTTTTCATACTGCCAATAAACCAATATCAAAGGATATTAAATTAAATACGAGCTAGACATTCCCCCCTTTAATGAAGGTAGTCAAAGAACATTTTTAATTATCAAAAATATGTTGCTTATAGAACATTCTAACTTCTGGTGAAATTCAGCTACTGAGCATATTGGGACCTCTAAAAGACCTTCCTTTTAGACCTTATTGAAAGACGTCTTCCTCAAACAGATGACACACGTCAATTTATAATTTCTATTTTTCTTAACTTGTTAACCACAGTACGCCGAAAGACACGTATTCAAAAATTTGGCCAAAAAATTTGTTCTTCACATATCGATAGATCTAAATGATCCTCATCTTGCGAGGTCCCAGGTTTGAGAATTGAGGACGAGATTTCTGGTCACATTTTTAAATACGTATCTTTCCAGAGCACATCGGCTAACTGGTTAATGGCCTATAGCAAATATCGTTCACAAAATGTCTTATTAATAATTCTAAACTAAAAAAAAAGCATTCCTTATAATTCGTGCATGTAAATTTGGTCCAGCTTAATGTTTAAAAACACACACAAAAACTTGAGCTTTTATATCGCGCAATATCCATTAAACGTGCTCAAAACGCTTTACAAAGGGTCCCTTACCAACAGCAACACGTGACATGTAGAACGAGACATTACGCATGTTAGGCGATTTTACAATTTTTTTTCCCGAGAGAGTCAACGGCCAGGTACTCATTTTACACCTGAGTACGGTGAGAGCATGTGAGTAAAGAGCATATTCCAAAGACTCAACTGTGCGCCGAGCGAGGCTCGAACCCAGGACTTTCCGATCCGAAATCGAGTGTCATGTCACAAGACCACATAGCCGCACCTAAATGGAAAAAAAATGTCTTAATGGTCCATGTTGAAACAAGATCAAGATAACGCAAGGATTAGCCTCATATAGCGTGTTGAAACAAAATCAAGATAACGCAAGAATCAGCCTCATATAGCGTGTTGAAACAAGATCAAGGTAACGCAAGGATCAGCCTCATATAGCGTGTTGAAACAAGATATAGACAACGCAAGGATCAGCCTCATATAGCGTGTTGAAACAAGATCAAGATAACACAAGGGTCAGCCTCATATAGCGTGTTGAAACAAGATCAAGGTAACGCAAGGATCAGCCTCATATAGCGTGTTGAAACAAGATCAAGATAACGCAAGGATCAGCCTCATATACCGTGTTGAAACAAGATCAAGGTAACGCAAGGATCAGCCTCATATAGCGTGTTGAAACAAGATCAAGATAACGCAAGGATCAGCCTCATATAGGGTGTTGAATGAATGAATGAATGAATTTATATAGCGCCTAGATCCACAATGTGCTCCAAGGCGCTTTACAATGCAAATAAAACACAACAATAAATTGATAATTTAAGCATAAAATCTATCATATTGGAATAGCATTAATCAATTTGTAATTTAATTACCACGTACTGTGCTACAAGATGAAAATTTAGGATATATATAACATGTAGGCCTAATAGAAATGTTTAACATCAAATGGTTTTCTAAAGAGATGTGTTTTAAGTTTCTTTTTAAAGTTTTCAAATGTCGGACATTTTTTGAGGGATAAAGGCAGTTGGTTCCATAAGACGGGTGCCGACTGGCTAAAAGATCTCTCACTAAAAGACGATCTACAGCGAGGAACCTGGAAGAGATATTGACCACTGGATCTAAGTTCTCTCTCCGGCACATAGAGATTAACCATGTTTTGTAGGTATACAGGAGCTGTCTTATTAAAACATTTAAAAGCATAGCATAGAATTTTGAACATAATTCGTGTTGAAACAAGATCAAGATAACACAAGGATCAGCCTCATAAAGCGTGTTGAAACAAAATCAAGATAACGCAAGGATCAGCCTCATATAGCGTGTTGAAACAAGATCAATATAACACAAGGATCAGCCTCATATAGCGTGTTGAAACAAGATCAATATAACACAAGGATCAGCCTCATATAGCGTGTTGAAACAAGATCAATATAACACAAGGATCAGCCTCATATAGCGTGTTGAAACAAGATCAATATAACGCAAGGATCAGCCTCATATAGCGTGTTGAAACAAGATCAATATAACACAAGGATCAGCCTCATATAGCGTGTTGAAACAAGATCAATATAACACAAGGATCAGCCTCATATAGCATGTTGAAACAAGATCAAGGTAACGCAAGGATCAACCTCATATAGCGTGTTGAAACAAAATCAAGATAACGCAAGGATCAGCCTCATATAGCGTGTTGAAACAAAATCAATATAACGCAAGGATCAGCCTCATATAGCGTGTTGAAACAAGATCAGCCTCATATAGCGCCACAACGTAAGGAGTACGGGCTAAGTTTCTTACACAATGAAAAAAAAAAGATGCCAATTGATGCCATGCGTTTAGGTAAAATACTTACAACATTTTTTTCCATGAGGGTTGGCTATAGGTCGTACTAAAGGTCCTAGAGTTTTTTTTTCCTATTGGGGTTAGTTAAAGGTACTAGGATTTATTTTTTCTTTTAGGATAAGTTAAAGGAATACTTGGGTTGTTTCCCTTAGCTCGAGGAACGTGCGGAAGGCCTCACCAAAATTTGTCCACATCCACAAAGTTAAAATGAGCCATATTTCAGAGTCATATATGTATCAAAAAGTAAAACCTTTATAATGAGTAATAGGTTGCTTACCTCTATCTGCCTATTTCCCCTTATTGTATTTTCTAAAGCTATTAACCAGCAGATCAGCTAGAGATTAATTTTGTTTAGGACCAAAACGTTCGCTGTCTTGGGTATGTTGTAATGTATTATGATTTGAAAATCGTAGTTGATGTTTCCATTCAACAATGCTAAATTGAAGTGCGCACAAGTGCATCAATGATATTTGTAAAAATAGAAACAAAGGAGTTTCATTCATTCATTCCATGATCTGATGATCGTCCGGGGGGGGGGGGGGGGGGGGGGGGGGGGGGGGGGGGGATACATGGGATGCAGCTCCACCGCATTCTTCTCTATTGTTGACCTTCTCTAAGAGTTCTTCCATCTTCATCCCTGTCCATTCCTTGATATTGTCCATCCAAACTTTCCTTTGTCGTCCTCTTCTTCTTCCTCCTTCAAGGGTGCCCTCCATCACCGTTCTGCACAAACCTTCATGCCTCACATTGTGGCCAAACCATGACAGATTCCTCCTGACTGTGGCGATGAGATGTTCCTGTCGTCCTGCACGATCTTGCACCTCTTCCAGTACGTCTTTATTGGTTCTGTGTTCTGTATACGTCACCCGCAGGAGTTTTCCTAAACTTTTCACCTCAAAAGCATAGATCTGCATTCTAACTCCGCAGTTAATGTCCATGACTCGCAGCCGTATAGTAAGATTGAAAGTACTAGTGCTTTGTAGTTTAATTTTTATTTCGAAATTGATTGGACTTTTCCATATTTTTGTCAGTCTCGTTAGTGTTGCTGTTGACATTCCTATTCTTATTGTACTGGTACAGTCCTTGGTAAACAGAACACCCAAGCATTTAAAATGTTGACACTTCCTCGAGTTTTTCATTATCTAAAAGCTGAAAGTGCCGAAGTGAGCCAATAATCAAATGGAATCGGAGCTATGATTAAATTAACGAGGACAGATTGATATTGTGAACATTTTGAGTTTCCTCGTTGTCAATAAAACATGATGAGAGATTGGAAAATAGCGATGTTAAGGCGATTGACAAATTGATGGGTTTTTGTGTATAAAATACACAATCTGTACAATGATTACTGGTTAGTTGTTTATTTTAACTGGAAAGCGTTTTTTGACGAGTTACCTCATAGACCATATTTACCCTAATTTTAATTTTTAAAAATAATTCCGTATTCTCATCTTTTAAATGTTGTTGATAATATGATAGAGTAATAGTTTACTGATATATATTGCATGACGCGTATATTGTGCGCCAAACGCTATATTGTTATTACTATTATTAT
>NC_088369.1:31735221-31757721 GCF_034508935.2 Berghia stephanieae | reverse complement strand
TTGGTTGTGCGGAAGCGAGGACGAGAGACGCATGCGCACAACCAACATGACGTTCTCTCTCTAAAAACTTTTCCGCCGGTGACGTCATAAACTATGGGTGACGTCCAATCAAGGGACGCTACTCTTCCGCTAATCTCATTCCCTATAATGGATAAAGACAACCTTGCTTAAAGTCAACCAATATTTCTTGTCCAGGATTCCACTGTATTTTTTTTATTTTGGCCATTAATAGGATTCAATAGTCTGATGTCACGGCCATCCAGCAACGAGCAGCTTGGTTCTAAACAAAGAAAATCGGTACTTTTTATTCTTCATGATGGCTAGAACTTTTTCACATGTCATGTAATCAGAATGTATAAAAGTCAAAACATAATCAGATTTATGTTTTTCTCCTCTGGATACACTTTATGCTCGTCGGAGAAGGGCGTCCGCCATTGTTCCGATAGTACAAAGTTATTTTCGATAGTACAAAGTTATTTTGCGTCATTACGAGGGTAGTGATGTCACGGCGGTTGTACCCTATTGAAGATTATTCTATTGATGCCATGCGTTTAGGTAAAATACTCACAACATCCACTATGTGTAATCTTACACGTTTATAGCCTGAATTATAGAATTTAGTGAGAACTAATAATTTAATCATGAAATGTCTGTCTAAAAACAAATACAAAGATCTGAGTGACCCCAATTTCCCTCCTTCTACATTATTACGTTTCCATGTGTTCGAAGTCATTGGTCCCATTCAAGGGGTTCAATACCCCAGGCGTATTGCTTGTTGATGACGTGTTGGTGTGTGTGTGTGTGTGTGTGTGTGTGTGTGTGTGTGTGTAACTCGGCGCGAGATTCAATGATACTGGGCTTAGATAGTATACACTTGGCTAAGAAGCTCACGACATTGCCATCCGGAAGTATAACGAACCAACACACAAAACTATGTGACCTTTTATAGTCTGGTAAATACAGTTCAGTGAAAATCACTCACAAACGCGGATGGCAAAATACAATAACAAAGGCTTGAGTGACGTCATCTTCGTTCTATCTATTCATTCACCAATTCCATGCTCATCATGTTGCATCTATTTTTTAAAACTTTATTTAACTTACTCCTTACCAACCATTTTCAGGATTTTCCCCAAAACCCCACACCCAACTAACACAAACATATTTTTTTTTTTCACTCAAACACAATAGCAGTAAGTTATTACGATAAATAATTTCTTGAGCAAAATATGCTCTACAACACACTGTTCATTTTCTTTAAATTTCATGATGAGTAAATCGTCGTCTGCGCAACCTCTGTAATGACTAAGATGATGACGACAACGACAATGATGCTAATGATGATAATGATGATGATAATAATAATGATGATGATAAAGATGACCACGATGATGATGATGATGATGATGATGATGATGATGATGATGATGATGATGATGATGATGATGATGATGATGATGATGATGATGATAATGCCATGACGATGATGCCGACGCCGAAGATGAATCTGGTAATGAAGATTGATAATAATGATAATGACGATGATAACGGTAATGGTGAAGATTATGATGATAATGATGATGCTAATGATGATGCTGCTGCTGCTGCTGATGATGATGATGATGATGTACTCTATCTACCTCCCATAATATCCCAGCATACCTAAAATAGAAGACAAATGACAGCATGCCATGAAATGCTTTCATTTATGGTAGAATCATACGTGATCTTAAGGGGGTCCCAAGGGATAGAAAGAATGCATAATGGAGGTTCTATTTTCTATTTATAAATATCCAAATGTGGAGATATGCTGAAAAATTATTTTTTAAAATTATACCAGTAAGAATATAGAGAAGTGATAAAAACTCACCAGTTTTCATTGATGATGATGATGATGATGATGATGATGATGATGATGATGATGATGATGATGATGATGATGATCATGATGGTCATGATCATGATGATCATGATTATAATAATAATAATAATAATAATAATAATAATAATAATAATAATAATAATAATAATAATAATAATAACAATAATAATAATAATAATAATAATAACAATAATAATAATAATAATAATAATAATAATAATAATAATAATAATAATAATAATAATAATAATAATAATAATAATAATAATAATAATAATAATAATAATAATAAGAAGAAGAAGAAGAAGAAGAAGTAATAGAATTTACAATACAGAGGATGACCATGACGATTTCGTTCTCTATGCGCTTTGCAATAGCAATACTATTATTACATAAAATCAAAAGTTGTAGCAATAATCTAATAAGACACATACTATCAACTGACACATAGAACCCCCCCCCCCCCCTCCCCCCCTCCCCCCTGTTGAGTTGTAAATTTGAAGTGATCGAAGTATTATTTCTTTGATGGTAAAGTTTTTTAAAGTATCAGTTAACAATTCCACCTGGTGAACACGGCACTCTCAAGCCTGTGCTTGATTTCCCCATAAAGTTAATGAGCTCGATGTTCTATGAGACAAAAATCGCATGCGACTCGCATGGAAACAAACTTGGTTCGGAACCCATATGAGCTTTATTTATTTATTTATTGATCGTGGTATGAGCGAGTATCATCTATGATATTAGATCAAGCGAACGTTTTTGACGAGAGACCAGTTATTGCTAAACAATGCAAAATTTTTCAAGTAAATTTTATTTCTCTTCATAAAATTATTAATTTTGTGTTATTCCTGTTTTAGTTTTCTTTTGTCTCTCGAGGCGGTCATAGAAAATTTCAACCGCAACTGCACGATTTCCCCATACGCCGTATCACGCTATGCCGGCCCACTTCGCTTATCATTAACTCACACGAAATGACGAGCAAGGAGTGTAGTAAATTATTTTTTATTAGATCATGTGTCCCAATTTCAGCTGACGACATTTGTAAACATATTATTTCATCAAGATCAACAAGATTTGTTTTCACCAGGAGCAACATGGAACAGTCAATGTATGAAATAACGTTATCAACAAAGAAATAAATAAATGTTTAGATCACGTTTATGGCAACCACGATACAGTCAAGAATGTAGAGTAAAATATATAAAGGGAGTAAAAATGACTCTTATAAAAGATACAAAACAAAGTAAACAACGTTTCAGCCTTTGGCCTTCTTCATGTAAACAAGAAAATGTTATATTCAATTGGCATTATAGTTAAAACATTTTAGGTAAAATGTGGTGTGAGTGTGTGTGTGTGTACGTGTGTGTGTGGATGTGCGAGAGAGAGAGAGAGAGAGAGAGAGAGAGCGAGAGAGAGTGAGAGAGAGAGAGAGAGAGCGACAATGAGATGAAGTAATGAGATGAATTATAATTGATGAATCAAGATCAAAACTATATAAATCAATCATAAGATAAGGGGACGGGAGGGGGGGGGGGGGTGTATTATTAAAGAATATTAGACAGCGATAGACCCCCTACCTACCTTGTTAAGATCTATCTATCTATCTTTATTTATATATATATATATATATATATATATAATATATATATATATATATATATATATATATATATGTATATATATATGTATATATATATATATATATATATATATATATATATATATATATATATATATATAAGAAATATCGAGGAGAGGGGGGGGGGGGCAGAGAAGTGAGAAAGAAAGAAAGAAAGAGAGACAGACAGAGAGAGAGAGAGAGAGAGGGAGAGAGAGGGAGAGAGAGAGAGAGAGAGGGAGATAGAGATAGAGATAGGAACAAAGTGAGAGTGAGAGAGACAGAGAGAAAGTGAGAAAGCGGGAGAGGAAGAATGCGTTTCAAAGTTATATTTAAAATAAAGAAAAGAGATAAAGAAAACAAAAACAAAAAAACAAAAATAAAACAAAACAAAACAAAATTAGTTTGACCTAATTGGGTAAAGGATATGGGTAAATAGGTAAAAAGTATAATCAAAATAACGTAAACTTAGAATACACTGTAATGTTGGGAGCTAAAGGCGCTTTGTCTATGAGATTTGCTGTATACCGTAACTAAAAGTTGCTTCCCTCGACACTGATATAATAGAGATGGAACGAAATCGACGCTACTCAGTTCTTTGTTATCGTTTTTAGACATCCATTTTAATGATTAGTTGTAACTAAATTGTATCAGTCATTCGTTTAAGGTTACACATAGTTTTGTGTGTTTGTTCGTTATACCGGCTGGTAGATGTAGTGAGGTTTTTTTAGCTTAATGCATAGCATCAATACCGTCAACTCGTACTATAACTGATTTTGTCAATACGTAGCGTGATAACGAGGTTTTACTGTATATGTCAACTCTTTCATCAAATATCACCTTGCAATCAACAATCAATTGACATTTCGAGCCTTTATCAACAAAATGATCTCATCATTATTATTATCGTTATTATTATTACTAGTGGAGAACCTACAATATTTGTGCGGCTATGTCGTCTAGTGGTATGACACTCGCTTTCGGATCGGAAGGTCCTGGGTTCGAGCCTCGCTCGGCGCATAGTTGAGTCCTTGGAGAAGGCTCTTTAATAACATTCTCTCACCGTAATCAGGTGTAAAATGAGTACCTGGCCGTTAACAGCGTTGTCTCAGTCCGAAAAAATTGTAATATCGCCTAACAAGCGTCATGTCCCGTCCTACATGTTAAATGTTGCTGTTGCCCAGGGATCCCTTGAAAAGTGCTTTGAGCACGTTTATTAAAAAAATATTTGCGGAGAAATAAAGGCCATAAGGAGTATGTGATCATCTATTACGATACTACTGCATGTCATGGTGTTTTTATATTTGGGGTAATTCTGTGCTCGATGATAAAGACGTAACATTGGCTTTACGGAACAATGTTGATCCCCAGCCCTATTTCTAAAAAGAATAGATTAACATGATTATCATTACTTGATAGTATCAAGAGAGATTTAAAGTTGCGTCATCATTTTGTTGTTGTTGTGGATACGCTAGAATTGTGTAGAATACATTATACTCGCAATGAAAGTCAAAGGTCAAAAAGGACTGAGTATTACGACATTGAAGATTCGTATTAATTTGAGTCAACGGATGATAGAATTAGCCTGAAATCAAAAGAAGGTTTGCAAGTTACTCGTACAGTCTTTAAATAATAGTCTTATAATGTTTTATATCATTATTATTATTATTATTATTATTATTATTATTATTATTATTATTATTATTATTATTATTATTATTATTATTATTATATTATTATTATTATTATTATCATTTCTTCTTCTTCTTCTTCTTCTTCTTCTTCTTCTTCTTCTTCTTCTTCCTCTTCTTCTTCTTCTTCTTCTTCTTCTTCTTCTTCTTCTTCTTCTTCTTATTATTATTATTATTATTATTATTATTATTATTATTATATGTGTTGCTGTTGGCTTTGGATCCCTTGTACAGCTTTTTGAGAACGTTTAGTGGACATTGCCCTGCATAATGCTCTAGTTTCTTACTTTTGGTAAAATTATATAGATATTAAAATACAGTACTTTTGCCGTATTTGAACGAGAAGTCACGAACCAAATTCAGGATATGACGTCATTTCAAGACATTACATAATACATAAAGATTATATTGATGGATCGTGTGCCTTTGACCTTTTTATCTTTTTTCTATTCCTCGACTTACAACAGGTTTCGTCTAAAAATAACACTGAAGCATGGTTTAATAGTCCTGTCGTCCTTGGAAAAAACCCATTTTAAAGAATTTGGCCAGAAGACTCGTCGTTCAAATATCGATCGATTTTAATAACCCCCATCTTGGCAAAAACTCTCGAATTTTCCCGGGACTTCGCGAAGCAAAGACCGTACCGCTGAGCCACGTAGTTGGGGTTTGTTTTAACCAATCAGGTTGCATGTCTCATAACTAAACGGAATTATAAGCTTGTCTTAATATATTATTGGTAATGGTGTTTTTGTTTTTTTTTGGTGTTGGTTGAGTGTATTCCCATTATGACAAGAAGACCATACCATTTTGGTTATCAATTATCAATTTGTGGTCGAAATATATAATTGCGATTTGTACGTGAGTTAAGTCACCACACAATGAAAATAACATCTTTGAGACGAGAATAGCTCTACATTAAGCTGGGTTCAGAGGACAATTGTAACACAGTGCACATGTCACAAAGAATTAACAGAGAGAATACTGTGGTTGACTATCATTTGATTCTATTCCTGGAGTTTGCAATCCATCGGTATTCAAACGAGCCGATACGTGCGATATGTGTAAAAATAAAAATCCTCTAAATATCGAAATAATATTTTGTTTAGCAGAAAATACGTGCTAAAAGTCTTAATAAAAAAGTAAACATGTCAAAGAAAAAAATGAACATGTCAAAACCACGACGTATTTTACAAAGTCTTTGGTTTGAAAATTGTTGATGAATTTGTAGATTTGGGGGACATTTTAATCGATCGATAATTTAAGTAGAATTATTCTGGCCAATATTGTTTTAAAAATTGTATAAGAACCAACGATAATTTACAATTCAATGTCGAGAAAATTATGAGATACGAATGCTTTAGCCGTAAAATCTCTAACGTTAGGAAAAATTGTGATATTCATCAATGGATAAAAGAAGAATCTTCCTAATTCCCATCTTTCTTGACATGCCGACATCAATCCGTCAAGAGCAACAACATCCATTCAATTTACAACGGAAAACAACATTTTCCAGCAATCCATTACAACATTTGCGTTTTGGAAAAAAAAATTTCCTGGAATTTCTGACCGCTTTTGTCTTTTGAAAGCAACATGCTCTTGAATAATTCGTTCTTTGAAGGCATTTTAACCTTTCACCAGCGAGACGGAATCTATGTAAAATTATAACCTTATTTTTGTTGTTGTTGTCCGTGTCCATAAATTGAGGGATATTGTAATCAAATCATATCTTCGAAATTTTTAATCGTGATATTGTAGATTTAACCGACTATACCAAAGACAACAGTATATTTCAGCGACAGTCGAGTTGGATCGCTGTCAATACTGTCTTGGTTACGATAAGCAGTTTAATTAGAGTAAACCAGAACCGCTGTTATCAAGGGTTAATGAAAAACAGATGATGAAGTCCAAGATATAGGGATGGAAAGGCATAAAACCGTTCTTTCATTGAAAGGGTTGTGATTCACAATTAGGCCTTTGTTTTCACAGTCGGCATTATATTTTCCCGGGTTAAGGACGTCTGATTGATTGAGCTGGTGAAGTTGATAAAATTCTACATCGTTAATATCCCCCCCCCACCCCACTTCTCTCTCTCTCTCTCTCTCACTCTCTCTCTCTCCCTCTATCTATCTATCTATCTATCTCTCGTCCTCTTTGCTTGCAATCTAGTTCAATCAATCGATCAAGCAACAATTTATCGAGTTATCTGGCTACCTATGTTCATATCAACCTGTCAATCTACTTGCCTGCCTGCCTATCTATCTAATATCTATCTATCTATCCATCTATCTGTTTGTCTATCTATCTATTTATCTATCTATCTATCAATCAATCAAGCACTCTTTATATATATATATATATATATATATATATATATATATATATATATACATATAAAAGGCTAAATATATATATATATAATTATCTATCTATCTATCCATTTATATTTCTATCTATCTATCTATCTATCTATCTATCTATCTATCTATCTATCTATCTATCTATCTATATATATATATATATCCATCTGCCTGTCTGTCTTTCTATATATTTACATATCTTATTAACAATCACTCAATCAATCAGTCCATCTTATGTTTTTATTCCTTTGCTTTTACTGGCACTTTTCTACTTTCTTTGTCCCCTATTACCATCTACATATTTTTGGAATCTTCACAGTGGAGAAAATAAATTCTCATGAGACGTCTAACAAGATTTTAAAACAATTCAAATCTTTTCAATCCACGATAATATGCTGATGGTGTCTTTTGCAGGCTATAATTTTCCTACAATAGAAAAATGCTTTTTGTAGGCGTCAGGTCTTCTGGGGATATTCTCAAAATTGTATTAGTTAACGTGTATATAAAGGTGTGGCTTCTCTGAGTAATCCGTGATCGTTAACAAGGACGGGACCGAGGTATTCTCTAGTGGCCTTAAATGAGATGTATGACGTGACGATTTTCTACAAAGTTTACCTTAACCCTTTTCAGACAGATTTCGGTTATGGGCTAGAAGTCCTTCAGAACCATTAGGCCCATGGAGCCGGAGTTGTCCCGGTTTCTATGGAGTGGAAGGGAGAATAGCAATTGCTTATTACCCTTTGGATGAGAACCTAGTCTATTGTAAAGTACTTTCTGCCAGATCTAACAGATCCAGTTCCCAATAATTGTTGGGTGGACAGGAGGATCAGAAAAAAATATCGCTTTCATTCCGGGATCGAACTCATTTCTTTTGCGTGTGAAGCAAGTGTTCTGCCAACTGAGCGATCGGCTCTTAATTATAGTTTAACTGGACATTAAATCCTGGAATTTTCGAAAGTTGATTAAGACGCTATTCACAAAGTTGTTTCGTAGATTGGGATTAGATTTTCTTTTTCAATGAAAATTCGTTATAATACAGTAAAGCCTTTTGCTGAAGTTGACTTAATTTGATACAGTCATTCCTGTAGGTGGCGGCACCCTCCGTTTTTGAAGCTGCGAGAGTGTCTGACTTAGACACATGGCAAAATAGAGCAATTTAAAAATCCAGCTTTCCCGACATACTGTCTGTTTATACAGATGTTACCCATACAAAGGTGTCCGCATTAACAAATTGGACTGCATGTACTCGTCCATACAAAGGTGTCCGCATTAACAAATTGGACTGCATGTACTCGTCCATACAAAGGTGTCCGCATTAACAAATTGGACTGCATGTACTTGTCCATACAAAGGTGTCCGCCATAAGATATAGGACTGCATATACTCACCCTTACACAGATGTCCGACAAAACAAATAAGACTTCATGTACTCGCTCATACAAATGTATCCACTGTAATGTGGTATTTAAGGTGTAGGTAAAATCTTTTTCTTTAAGAAAATTTTATAAAATAATTCTCCACATCACTCGAGCGTTTTACATAGGTAGTCAGCTCCTACACTCACAGAATCGCCCTATTAATTAAAATTTAATTATAGAGGTCTACAAATCCTATGATTTCCCAGTTACATATTACATGGAAAAATATTAAACAGCAATGATCAATGGCTCGTATAGCTGTCTAAGGATATAACCTTCACAATACAATAAGTAATGAATAAAACAAGTTCCAGTCCCACTTATAATTGACAATAAAATTAAGTCGGATATATGGTACGTATTTAAGTGTTTTAAAAATGTTTATTACACATCCCTGGGGCACAAACAAAGGAAAACTACAATATTTTCTTATTGTTGAAAGTCTTAGCTTGGTGGCAGCTGAGGTCCTTAGCCGAACTGGCCGTCTCTCAGGTCTTGATTGCAAGGGTGCCGTTTGATGCAAAGTTGTGAGGCCGGACAGCTCTTCCTATATCCATACCAGGAAGGGATTGAAATCTGGTTTGATATAAATATAAACAGGTCATCAGGTTTCTCCCTGGCAAACTTCCATGGCCTGACTGCGGGACTAGTGTGCCCTCAGACAGGGTAGCAACATGGCCTAAAGTCAGCCCTATTAACATGTTCAAATAGCCTAACAATGTTTAATATAGTAGTCTAACACTTGAATGTTATTATTATATACTCATACATATTTTAAGTAGCATATTTATAATGCTAACGCCCAGATGGCATGAAGTAATCAAATGATAGGTACTTGGAAGAAGTACCGAACTGCATTAGATTAACAAACTACCTAAACCATGGTATTGTAAAACATGTCAAATTACATGTACCCAGTCATACTATCAACCTCATAGGAATAGAGATGTAAAAGTATGCAGAAAAAGCTGTTGAAACAGACTGTAGATCAGAAAGAAATTAAAGAAATTTAAATCAGTGTAATCATTCACCCTTAATTAATGACTATCACACCACTGAATAGGTTAAAATCACGTCCGTTCTTGTAAGATATTTTGTGGGAGAGAACGTCTTGTTGTAATGTGCATATGTTATAATGCACGCGCGTCCTGTTCATTCCCATATGGGTCTTTGTTTTGAAGATGGGGTGGTGGGGCCTGTCTTCCAGATGTTCATACTTTATTTTACATTGTCTGGTATAGGCGGAGTTTGAGCAATGAAAGTAGATTAGGGTTTACTCTGATGTAGGTGTGGAATTTGCATTCTTCGCCAGGGAAGTGTCAATCCAATTAACACATTGCTTCTGTCATAGTAAAGGCGGTAAATGCCCGGTCGACATTTAGCTTGTGACATCCACCATACAAATAGCCCTGCACGTACTCGCCCATACAAAGGTGTCCACCATAACAAATTAGACTGCATGTATATATCCACCCATAAGTGTATATATTTGTGATTTAGATCGCGGGCTTTGGTGGATAAGAATGACAATGAAAACGGATAGATATGTATAATACAGCATCAGACAAAGCAGACTGATAAAATAAAAGACAAATATTTTCAGTCCTCTTCCAATGACGATTAAGCTCAGACAATCCGATTGCCATGCAGATGTGCTACCGTGACAGCACAGATGTTGCTCGATAGTTAGGATGGTTCAATACTTGTATTCATCTGTTCATCTTATTATTTGAGCTTAATGTCTGCTCCTTCAAAAGCAATAAGGAGCGGCAGGGACAAATATTACTGTTATTTTTTAAAATTTCTATTTTGTCTGTCAATGTACCAAACACATCTTTTATCCAAGCAAGATGTCATTCTTCTGTGGTGGGCTCGTGTAGGTTGTCTTCTTTTGCCTCTCGCTATTTCTCTCCCCTCTTTAATTGCATAATTAGTTTCGAGCGCGGTTTGGATTCGGAGATGGCTGGGCGTTAAAGACTGGTGGTGAGATTCCTCAGTGGTAAAGGGCATGTGACCGGAAATGGGGCTAATTTAGTAGTTCACTACTGTGTCCTAGAATAACACGTATTTTTAAAAAATTGGCCAGAAAACTCTTCAAATATCGATCAATTTTTAAATGTCCTTCATCTTGGCAAAAACTCTCAAACCTCGAACTTTATTAAAAACCTCGCGAAGTCTCAGGTTTGAGATTTTTTTGCCAAGATGAGGGTTATTTAAATTGATCGATATTTGAAGGACGAGTTTTCTGGCCAAATTTTAAAATATGGAATTTTCCAGAATACGACAGCGTTGTTGGGGTATAGAGTTTTGCCGTTAATAGAAGCCTGGATAGATGTATAAAACATCAAGGGTTAAGCCACAGGATATGACGAGAGTTCTTTGGGTGAAATGAGGCGTTGGTTGCGTGATCAGTAAATTCTTGCAATTTCCTGAACAAGTTAAATTTATCTTGTTAGCTTTGCATCTCTATCATCTTATCGGATGGCAAACTGTTGACGTGAAGTTCAGTGTCAATGTGTGGGTCGGTATTTCAAGATGACGAAATTGGAAAGGTCAACTACTGGCCACGAAGCAATATATATATATATATATATATATATATATATATATATATATATATATATATATATATATATATATATATATATATATATATATATGATTTATTGTGAACAAGGGCTCCACAATTGTTCAGGGTAGTAGAACTCTTGCTGAACAAGCAATGGGACCGATATCGTTATCGAATGTAGTCGAGATTTTATTTTGACCGTGATTGAGAAGCTTGGTCCGTTAGACTTCTGGCGGGAAACACTTTACGCTAGATCAAGTTTTACCAGAATCGAGGTTAAAGCCAATTGGTTTTTACTATCAGGTAAAATTATCAAAACTATGTGAGGAAAAATAGTTGAATAAACAAAATGTAAATGGTCTGTCCATGTTGACAAGAAAAGGTAGAATTTGCTTCATTATACTAAGAGCTTTCTACACTTATAAGGCATCCGCACTTATAATCGAATTTCAATTATTAGCAGTTTTCAAAAAAATTCAGTAGTCTATAATTGTTATTTTCGACTCTACATTGTCATAAGTACATTTTTCATTACGTTTGAATATGCCTAAAACTGTCTGTAAATGATACATAATGAGCTATTTGATTATTTGATTAAGACAGTCAAAGGACAAGGCTTGTATTCAGCCTTAACCAGATAAATGTCGTAAACTGGAAAGACACGTATTTGAAAATTTGGCCAGAAAACTCGCCCTTTAAACACCGATCGATTTAATCATGGCAAAAACTCTCAAACCTAGGAATCGCGAATCGCCAAGTCTTCCTTAAACATAGAGGATATATCACCATTACAAATCGGGTTTAGAAGAGATAGAAGCACTGCGGACATAGCAGTGGTTGAAAGCCAGAGCGGAAAAATATAAGAAAGAATTTACCACACTTGGAATAGATATGAGTTCAGCTTTCGATTATTTAAAACCATGTTTGAGAGTTTTGTTGTTTTTTTTTTTGGTCAAGAGGAGGGTCATATAAATCAATCGTTATTTTAAGGACACATTTTCTGGTCAAAATTTAGAAGAACATGGCTTTCTTGAGTGCGGCAGTTAACTGGTTAAATATTATCTATTTTTACTTAGATACTATCTAGTTTTCTTGAGCAAAAAACAAACAAACAAAAAAGAAAAAAAAAAGAAAAAAAAAGACCCAAACAATCACAAAACAGAAATGAAAAACAAAAACAAAAGAAAAACAACAACAAAATAAATAAACTAAACAACCCCTCTCCCCCCCCCCCCCCCAAGCATTGGAATCCACGATATTTATTGATACAATTCTATGGGACGATTGATAGAGACAGAGAGAGAGAGAGAGAGAGAGAGAGAGAGAGAGAGAGAGAGAGAGAGAGAGAGAGAGAGAAGGGGGGAGGGGAGAGAAATTAAACGATTTATATCTAGCCTCATAATCAAAGCGATCCAGACACGTTTTCTCAACACCACGGTGACATACTGTTAGTATGTGTCATTTTATTGTATGCTCATGTCTTAAGTTATTCCAGCAAACACCTGCCTGTACCATCAATCGATAGTTGAAGGAATCTTTAGTCATCGCCGCTTCCGTTTTAAGGATTGTCTTCGAACTCCGTAAAAAACCCGAGTTCATAAGAATTGAAGATTACAGTTTTATAGATGTCTGAACCTACAATCTCCCTATTGTAAGTCGAGAAGGTAAAAGTTCAAATTTCATTCATGGCAACTGAGTACAGGGTACCCTTCATTATATTGTGTTACGTCGTAGTCAGGAATAAAGGCGATGTGGTCTGGTGAGTTGACACTCCTTCGTGCCCATTAGCCAACGGCGACTCTTAACATAATACAGACAAGACATTTCCCCTTAAAGACGATATTACAATTTATTCCGACAGAAACAACACTGTTAACGGCCAGGTACTCATTTTACACCTGGGTACTTTGAGAGAACGTGACTAAAGAGCTAACTATGCGCTGCTCAGAGTGGAACTCTAAGTCAGGACCTTCCGATTGGAAAGCAGCAGCTTCATAAGGTGTCACAGCATCATGTTATAATGATTTATCCATGCCGCAAATTCATCGCCGCATTCGTGTACTGACGCGAACCCGCCCGGATTTCTTCACAACGCAGCGCTCGACTAGATCCGTGGTTAAGAGCACTTGACGGCAACAGGTACATGTTGGACGGGTGGAAAGTGCCCACTGACGAAGCGGCGCTGCCGTGAGGCAGGTTTCCGACCGCAGTCGATTCACCGCACCAATTCCCCATCCGGGTACAAACGCCTGGCAACTTCTCTCCCAGTTTCAAGGATTTCATAATTGTTGCCATACTTCGCAAGTCCATGAATAGTGTCGAGAACGCTGGCAACAACGCATAGAGAATTGGGCCGATGTTTTACGTCAACCTTCTCAACGTTCTTGCTAATGCTTCTACCCCAAACTGGAGCGCAGTTCTCCGCGATGGAATAGCATAGTGTCAGGACGGAAGCTTAACCCCCAGGAACTTCGGATTCGGCTCATATGGGAAAAGCTGATCCCCGACGAGAACGTTCAGTTTACGGGTGTGCCAGCCACTCATAGCTGGAATGCTGTAACAACGGTTTTTGAAGTGCTCTTCTTCAGGTACCACTTGTCAAAGTAGGATTTGAGTATCGTAGCATCCTCACTGAGAACGGTCTCGAGGCGGGTCTACACCTTACTTTTAGTCACGAATGCCCACTTGTCCGCGTATCCCAGCCTCAGGGATGAAGTGTTCGGTATGCCGGTAATTTAGACATGTAGTAGTAGTAGCGTATGGCCACACCTCCAAATGTATTTCGTCAACCCAGCTTCTAAAGTCTTCCTCCGCCCTAAGGACGGTTTCGTAGCCACCTTCAAGTTTAGTGACTGAACAGTGGAGGACGATGTGATCGCTGGTCTCTGGGGTTCTCTAGACATAAAACAACATTGGTGCCCGAACAGATCCCCGAGGGACTCCATTTCTCAGTTTCCTGACTTTGCTCGAGGTGTCTCCAAGAGCATATGGTATTGTCTTTCCCCAAGGATTGAAGAGAACAGCTTCAAAGGCGATTGTCATTTCAAGACCACATTATAGCCGCACGAAGCGAGAACTGTCTTAAAAAGTAATATTATTAGAATAACGGATTGAAGCTATATTCATTCTCTCAAATGAAAGCATTTAACTCCGATTTTTATAAGTTATGTTTTCAAAAGGGAAGAAAAGTCTCGACTCTTTATTTTTTTCGTTCCAAAATCATAAGTATTTAGTAGCATGATGTAGAGGATTACGTGACGTAAATGAGCGAGAGGATGGATGATCTTTATTGATTAGCAGCATATATTTAGACTAGAAACACTTTATCAGATTGACACCGGTGGTCACAAATTATATCCACGCGTTTCCATGCGCTATGTGGTATAAGGGTATGACATTCGCCTTGGGAAAGTCCTGGGTTCGAGTCCCGCTCTGAGCGGTGCATAGTTGAGTCCTTGGAAAAGGTGTAAAATGAGTACATGGCGTACCTGAGTTAACAGCGTTGTTGTTTCTGTCGAAAAAGATTCTATTATTGTTAAACAGGCGTCATGTCTCGTCCTTTATGCTAAGTGTTGCTGTTGGTTAGGGGCCCTTGTAAACGCATGTTTAGTGGATATTGAGCGATAAAAAAGCTGAATTTTTTGTTTCGTTTTTTTTCCATGAGATATCAAATGACAATAATAATAATAATAGTAATAATAATAATAAGAATAATAATAATGGTAATAATAATAATAATAATAATAATAATAATAATAATAATAATAATAATAATAATAATAATAATAATAATAATAATAACAATAATAATAATAATAATAATAATAATAATAATAATAATAATAATAATAATAATAATAATAATAATTATAATTATAATAATAGATCTTTATTGTCCATAAATATGGCAATTTGTCATTTAGTTTCACTTGTTCTAACGTTATATGATAACGATAACATTGAACAGATATTTCACTCCTACTTATTCTCTCTCTCTAACTCTCTTTCTCTCTCTCTCTCTCTCTCTCTCTCTCTCTCTCTCTGTATATATATATATATATATATATATATATATATATATATATATTATATATATATATATATATATATATATATATATATATATATATATATATATCTCACACACACAACAATGAAATGTTAAAATTCCTGTCGTGTGGTGTAATCCAATAACTTTTAAAAAATGAGAGTTTTTATATAGCTCAATATCGACTCGACGTCTCAAAACGCTTTACAAGGGGTTCCAGTCCAACAGCGACACTTAACATGTATGACGAGACATAACACCTGTTAGATATTACAAAATATTTCGGACAGACCAACACTGTTAATGGCCTGGTTCTCATTTTAAACCTGAGTACGGTGAGATAACGTGAGTAATGAGCCTTTTCCAAGGACTCAACTATGCGCCGAGCGAGGCTCGAACCCAGGACCTTCCGATCCGAAAGCGAGTGGCATACCACAAGACCATAATATTGTCTTTTGCCACTCGTCCACGCTATTCATTTCTTCTTATTATCAAGAACATAAATGCCAGCTGCAATTGATTTCCAAAATGTCTTGTCTTTATCCCAAACATTGGTCAACTTTTCAGATCAGAGTAACGCCTGAGATAGGTACCGGGATGACTTTGCCTCAACACGATTTGGAGCATTACCTATGATTATTCTCAGGCTTGTTGCATTTAATTCCCATTATTAAAAGACTTGATTTCTTTTTTTTTTATCAAAAGAAAGAACTGTCACAAAACTAAACATAATCCAATTTGTCCAAATCTATAGACACCCCTTGAGGCAAAGATAACCAGCTGACATTACGAGTTCTTTCCATGTTTTCTATCTTCTTCAGTACTTGATAACATTGTACAAATATGCATTTTTATTTCTTTTAAATGTATTTGATTGTCATTTGGACATAAGTGTCTGCAAATGTTGGTGAAAAGAAAATATAAATTTAAGAAGAAAAATTAAGAATATGAAAGGTCATGAAAATAAATATTTTAAAGAGAGATAACAACAAACAAACAACGTCACAATCCCCCCCCCCCCCCCCTCCCTCCAAAAAAAAAAAAGACTAGAGCTTTGACTTGCTCAATATCCACTAAATATGCTCAAATCGCTTTGCTAAGGGTCCCAGACCAGGCCAGGTACTCATTTTACACCTGAGTACGGTGAGGGAATGTGAGTAAAGAGCCTTTTCCAAGGACTTAACCATGCACCGAGCGAAGCTCGAACCTTGGAACTTCCGATCCGAAAGCGAGTGCCATACCACCTGAGCACAAAAACACAAAACAAAACAAACAAAAAGGGAAAAGAAGAACAAGATATTTCAAACTGAAATGTTTTCATCATATCCAGATACCTGCTATTTTTGTCTGTATTTACAAATAATCTTGTGGGCGGCCGTCGTAAATAAGTAAATAGCAATCTCAAGACAAAAGTTGCTCAAGGTAGTGTTGAAAGATCACAACCCCACCCTCTCTCTCTCTCTCTCTCTCTCTCTCTCTCTCTCTCTCTCTCTCTCTCTCTCTCTTTCTTTCTTTCTTTCTTTCTTTATTTCTTTCTTTCTCCTTCAATTTCCAATGATAATCATCATAATTATCTACAACAACCACCTACACGCCGAGGAAGCGAACACTTCGTTACAATTACACCACCCACTGCTTCAAACTCACTCACCCATCTCTCTCTCTCTCTCTCTCTCTCTCTCTCTCTCTCTCTCTCCATTCCATCTCTCTCTCTACCTCTCACGTGCATGATATGATCATATTCGCACCGTGATGTCACCCCGTAGCGTCATCAGTCAACTCCTCACCCATCCTCCCCAACCCCCGCCTCCAAAATCTCTTCCCTCTCATCTTCTCCCTCTTCCTCTAAAAGATATTCCGTACAAGAAAGGTGAGTGGCGGTGTTAGCAATAGCCTTTTAACTTGGGGTAACGGGAAGTTAGTCTGTGGTCATCTTTTGATAGAAGGGTCAGTACCCAGTAGATATTGGAATCCGCCAGGCATACCAGACGTTTACTTATAATGGAGTGACCAGGACTGATGGAACATATTAAAAACTTCACCAATTCAGTTATAAGGTAAATCATTTTTTTTTAAATTATCACTATTCTATTTTTTTAGCATCATTTCTACGATTAAGATGTCGAATTGTGGAATAGTGCTAGACAAAACTGGGAGAGAAAAGCTCACATCACATCACTCACAGTCAAACATCACATCACACCCAGTCAAACATCACATGACACCCAGTCACTCACATCTTTTGAACCCTGTCCATCCAAACATTTTTCAATCTTAAAAATGAATTTATGAAAATAAATGAAATAATAAATCAATAAATAAATAAATAAATAAATACTAAATGAAAATCCCTCATTCTTCATCTGGGAAAGTTTTACTCTTGAGAAGAAAAAAAAAATTGGATGACTCGTGGCGAGGCGGAGGTGCCGTAATAGTCGGATCGTGGGTTCGACTTCCTGATGCCCCAAAAGTTTGTATTCTCTATTGTCTTCTGGAACTTTTTCTACTCACTTGATTTCTTGTTAATATAAACCAGTTTGTACTCACATTGACTTGTATTGATTGAAAGCAATTTAAAAAGCAAGAATAAACTGTTTTGTTCGACTTACTATGTTGTTGAGTGAAAGTGACTTGAAACTTGTAATTTTCTTTGGAAAAAATTTTCTGTTTACACATTGTAGCGGGGGAGGGGGGGGGGGGGGGTCGAGCTATAAGTAGACTTGTCACTAAGATCAACAATCAACTCAAATTTGATCCAATTTTGATTCTGAGATATTTTTTGATTATTTTTATAACATCGTAAAAATGTAATTACCCATAATCACCAAACCAGTGTTTTGTCTCCTCAAAACCTGTTTTAAAACTACAGAGTGAATAAATTTGAAAAGATCAAAATTAAAAACAAAAAAAATCCAAAGCAAACAAAATCTCAGTCAAGCAACCAAAAAGAAACCCCAAAAAATCTTAATCAAACAACCAAAACAATCAACCCGCCCCCCCCCCCCCCCCCAAAAAAAAAAAAAAAAAAAAAAAAAGAAGAAAGAAATCAAACAAAGAAAACAAATAAACAAGAGATTTCGGTGTTATTATACACTGTTTCAATACAAATTTGTCTCATTGAGTGGTGGAAAGTAATTCACAATTAGAACTAATTAAACAGAATATAAATAAATAGCCTTTGACTAAAATTCCGAGTCGTAAGAAAAGTTATCAAAACGCCCGGGCAAGGATTCGCTCATTCGATCTTGACACTGAAAGGCGATCATTTGAGACTTGACACTGTCTCTCTCTCTCTCCCTCTCTCTCTCTCTCTCTCTCTTGAGGATTTGCATTCATTTTGATGGCTTAACAATTATAAAACACTTTCAGGTTTGAAACTTGTCGACAAGTCAAGGGTGATATTATTTAATCCAATGTTAACGCTTTTATTTTGACCGGAGCTGGAAGTAGCGGCGACATGTCATTGTACTGGAGTGTGCTTTATAATTTATTAAACACATTTCCATTGTTTTCTTTGGGGATTTAGACAATATTGTCATCTTGTGTTTACATTTCATAACACATCACTGAGCTCATCGGTCGTTGACGATGTGTGTATATTTTAAGCTCTGATAAATACATTTTTAATGAACTCATTTTTATCATGTAAAATATTATAATTATAACAATATGGAAAGAGCGAATAAATGCGTTCAAACATAAATATTATGTGCAAATTGCGTGTGATAACAGTTATTTCATAAATAAAATTCGTTACATGAGTAAAAATGACATACCCCCCCCCCCCCCCCCCCCCCAAGAAAAAAAAAGTGATAAATTCAAAACCGTTTGTATATTGAGGTGGACGCATTTGCCACCGAATTCGGTTGGTTTATTAGTGACTAAATACAACTTACATAAACTGTTTCAAACATGTGCCTTATTATTTCTATAACGGATAGGCAAGCATCGTTTGTCAATTGAGTGATTTTTTGAAAGCGCATAACTTTTAATACTCTTCTTCTTCTTCTTCTTCTTCTTCTTCTTCTTCTTCTTCTTCTTCTTCTTCTTCTTCTTCTTCTCCTTCTTCTTCTTTTTTTCATTGTTCTTTTTCTTCTTCTTCTTTTCATTGTTCTTCTTCTTCTCCTTCTTCTTCTTCTTCTTTTCATTGTTCTTCTTCTTTGTCTTCTTCTTCTTCTTCTTCTTCTTCTTCTTCTTCTTTTTCTTCTTCTTCTTCTTCTTCTTCTTCTTCTTCTTCTTCTTCTTCTTCTTCTTCTTCTTCATCATCATCATCATCATCATCATCATCATCATCTTCTTCTTCTTCTTCTTCTTCTTCTTCTTCTTCTTCTTCTTCTTCTTCTTCTTCTTCTTCTTCTCTTCTTCTTCTTCTTCTTCTTCTTCTTCTTCTTCTTCTTCTTCTTCTTCTTCTTCTTCTTCTTCTTCTTCTTCTTCTTCTTCTTCTTCTTCTTCTTCTTCTTCTTCTTTTATTATTATTATTATTATTATTATTATTATTATTATTATTATTATTATTATTATTATTAGTTAAAGTCAAAATTAACGAGTCATAACAAATCCAATTGTCTTCAAAAAAAGAATTGATCTCAAACCAAACTTTAACTGGAACTTGACTTGTAAGCTTCACTTCATACCCGAAATATCTTGCTAATACCGTTTGAGACTATTTGTCACGTATGAAGAAGAAGAAGAAAAGAAGAAGAAGAAGAAGAAGAAGAAGAAGAAGAAGAAGAAGAAGGAGGAGGAGGAGAAGAAGAAGAAGAAGAAGAAGTCTTCTTCTGGCGCTGGCTTCCGGCGACAACAGACGTGTTGTGAATGTTTACCTATTTCTACACATATTTTTATTCATTTATTATTCAATCGTCGGAATTTACGCCTAACTTTAATTCAAAATGGATGTGAAGTATATATTGTTCCTGATTTTTATATTTATTAGTATATTTATAAGCATAAATGGTGTTTTAGCCTGTGATTTTGCTGCCAAAAGCCTATCGATAATAATATATACTCCAGAGACTCTCCGATCCCTCCAACCCGTGTCACCCCCACCACCCACTATTGACACATCGTTTATTAAAGTAAGAAAGAGGGGGAGAAAAGGAGGAATAAAAACAAAATTCAACAGACGGCCTTTTCGTCCATTTTTACCTTGTGTAGTGACAGGTAATGTAAGATCATTAAAGAATAAAATTGATGAACTGTTTTCACTGTGTCGTTACAATAATGACTATCGTCAAGCCTCCATACTAGCTTTAACAGAGACTTGGCTCTCTCCTCACATACCATCATCATGTTTTGATATTGAACAATACTCACTATTTCGAGGAGATCGGACTAATGTAAATAAACGAACTGGGGGTGGGGTGTGCACATATATTAACAACAAATGGTGCCACCCCAATAATTGTCAAATAAAGAAAATGTATTGTGACGATTATATTGAATTTATTACTGTTTCGTCACGACCTTATTATCTACCCCGGGAATTTACTCATGTCATCATCATCAACGTCTACATTCCACCATCATCAGACAACAACACAGCGAAAATATTTTGAAGAAAGAAATACAGGACATTCAAATGAAGTCGCCGATGCCTTATTGATGGTCACTGGTGATTTTAACCAATGTAAAGATTTCACTCTCCCGGGACTTCATCAATACGTGGACTGCGAGACAAGGGACAAAAAAACATTAGATTTATTCCTGTGTAATATTAAAAATAGTTACAAATGTTTACCCCGTGCCCCATTGGGTTTATCTGACCACTGCATGCTCTTGCTACTCCCCACCTACCGCCCTGTTTTTAAACGTGTAAAACCAGTAAAGAAAAGTGTACAGATCTGGAACGGAAGTGTGTGTGAAGATTTGCGCGGTTGTTTTGAATGCACTGACTGGAATGTTTTTATCGAATCATGTGATAGTGTGGATGAGCTGAATGACTGTGTGAGTGAGTATTTAAAATTCTGTGAACACCTCGTGTCTTGTAAAAAAGAAATAAAATATTATCCTAACAACAAGCCTTGGATAACAAAAGATCTAAAACTTTTATTGAACCAAAAGAAAACTCTCTTTACTAGTAGAAATAAAAAAGATCTGAAAACAAAACAAAAAGAGATAAAGAGGGTAATATCCAGTTGTAGAGTCAAGTACAAAAATAAAATTGAAAAATGCTTTTCTTCTGGGGATATACGGGACACGTGGCGGGGGCTTAAAACTGCTGTTAACTATAATCCAAAGCCCACGATTATATCTGAAGATATCGAAATTGAAACTCTAAATAAATTTTATTCACGTTTTGACACAGCAAACAAATTTGATATTGAAAATGAAAAACATAAATTAGACAGGGCTTTGGAAGATGAAATGACTATTGAGGTCAGTGAAGAAGAAACGAGATTCGTATTTTCGAAACTAAACGAGAGGAAGGCTGCTGGGCCGGATGGATTGAAAGGAAAATTATTAAAAGAATGTGCCCATCAACTGTCCCCCATTTATACACATATTTTTAACTGGTCCCTCCAATGCGTTTCGATCCCTGAAATTTGGAAAACTTCAAAAATTATTCCTGTTCCAAAAAAAGAAAAACTTGAATCTATGAACGATCTCAGACCTGTTGCACTGACTTCAATAGTCATGAAATCTTTAGAAAAACTTGTTCTTGTTAAAATTAGGAACCAGTTTATGCCATTGAGTGATAGTCATCAATTTGCTTACAAACCAGGACGTGGCGTAGAGGATGCCATTTTGCTGTTTACAAATAACATCTACAGGCATCTAGATCACGCTAAGAGCTATTGCAGATTGCTTTTCGCAGATTTTTCTTCAGCGTTCAATACAATGCAACCTCAGTTGGTTGTTCAAAAATTGACGAGTCTGAATTTAAACAAGTATATAATTGCTTGGGTGCTCGAATT
>NC_088369.1:31722721-31727721 GCF_034508935.2 Berghia stephanieae | reverse complement strand
GCTATTACTTATTGCAAATATAGATCACTATGACCCCCCCCTCTCCCATCCCCTCCCCAAGCTTCCTATTGAGTGAATTGAATATCCTTACCAGGTACAGTCCCTTGACTGAGTAAGACTTACAAGGAGCCATACATACGAAATATCGCAATTCTGTGGACTTGTTTTCTTTGACATCTGTGTGATTTGTTAGGGTTGATCTCTCGTAGAAATAATCAAGCCCTATGAAACGTTTTGATGTGTCTCCTCTTGGCAAAAACTCTCAAAACCGGGACCTCGCAAAGTCCCAGGATTGAGAGTGTTCGAAAAGATGGCGGTGATTTATATCGATCGATAGTTGAAGGACGAGTTTTCTGGACAAATTTTTCTATACGGCAGTTAATTGGCTGGTAAACGTGCGGCATAATATTATAGGTTCTGTGGGAAAAATGATTTGTCTATAAAGTCTGCGGCGGAAATGAATGAAGCATTTTGGAGTTCATTAAAATTGTTGAAATGTTAAAAATACTAAATAAATGCTTCTCTTCATCAAAGATAATTTGTTAATTTAAAACTTACTTATCAGCTTTCAAACTTGTCCTTTAACTTGCAGTCTTTTTAATATTCTTCGGTTGTTTATAGAAAGATCGAAATTGACGTCACTTCGTCCTTTCTAAGTGTTTTTAGACAGCCATGTTAGTGATTAGTTCTCACTAGAGAGAGGAAGAGAGAGAGAGAGAGAGAGAGAGAGAGAGAGAAAATGAGAGAGAGAGAGAAAATAAGTAGGAGTGAAATATCTGTTCAATGTTACAGTTATCGTTTAACGTTATAACAAGTGTAACTAAATGACAAATTGCCATATTTATGGACAATAAAGATCTATTATTATTATTATTATTATTATTATTATTATTATTATTATTATTATTATTATTATTATTATTATTATTATTATTATTATTATTATTATTATTATAAAGGCTCAACGTTACACACAGATTTGTGTGTTGGTACGTTATATCCATCTGACGGATGTTGTGAGTATTTTGCCATGGAGGTCAAATCGATTGTGTTGTCTTGTCTACCCTCTTATGTTTGTGTGATCCACTTCAAGTTACTTTGTGTCCTTTTTCCTGAATTGAGACTTTTTTTTTTGGGGGGGGGGGGGGGGGGGTTCGTACAATACTGTTACTCCTGCTGGAATAATTTGCAGAGAAGTGAACAGTGAACTCTATGTTTCTTTATCAAGGATTGCATATTTTTTTATCCTTGTGAATAATTCCATAGACAGATATATATGATGATTGAACTGAACGGTAAATAAAGCGGGTATTTATTCGATCCTGCACTTACACACACACACACACACACACACACACATATGTGTGTATATAGATAATATAATATTTTGTTCAAACAATATTGGCAAAGTTAAATGGGATATTCTTCAAACGCCTCCTTTCACGTATACATTATCAGGGCCAAATTTATGTAAGCGGACTAGATTTAGTTATATTTACCAGTCTAGTAAATGACTTGCTAGTATTAAGCCTAGGCGGAGTAAGTGAGTAAAAAAAAAATCGGATTTTATGAACGTTCTCTTGTCTCTGACTAGCTAGGCTCTTGCCTAGAAGTGGGCATTGTAAGGACAGTGACTAATTCGGCCATTTTGTGCTGTTAGCATCAAACAGGTAAAATATCAGTCTTTGCACTTTCAACGCAAAATATTTCCAAAGAGGAAATTAGCAACACATCCGGTATAGATAATATTTCGCTCCGGCTCATATTTTAACTTACTTTTGCCGTGATGAATCAAGTCACGTGATATTGACTGTTCATTGATCAGACTACAATGATATCCATGGCCGACTGTCAATTCTATATTTAGGCCAATGAAAGTTTAATTGAAACTCAAATAAACTGAACCAAATAATTAAATTAAAAAAAAAAAACAAAAAAAAAAAAAACAACAAAAAACACACACACACACAAAAAAAAACAACAAACAAACAAAACAGAAAGTGCGTTCTGATGAATCACATTATTTCAGTCAGTTACAATGCCAGCAGAATAATTTTTGTCTCCACTTTACTTTATAATCGTTTTTTGTTGTTTTCGAAGCGAGCCCTTCCACATCGAGTCTCCATTCACTCGCAACTAGCGATTAGATTCGGGTTTCTTTTTAGTTTTTTAATAACAAAAATTTGTACTTTCGACGATCTGCCCTCATATTACAGTTTTTAAAGCCACTGTCAAAAGCAACAGGACACCCTTTGCCTCTGTCATTCGTAACCGACGTATTTGTCTTCCGAATCGAAGCTCTCTCAATCTAAAAATAGCTTCTATCTTGTCGACGCTATGATGTATCTCAGATTAAACTTGAAGTCCGGCCTCAGCAAATGACTAAAACTTTGCCAAACTTAGCCCGAGGCTGCAGTGAATTTGGTCTGGGACTTGCTTGGTCAGCTCACATAAAATTCGATTTTTTAAAGTCCTTGACTTAAGTCAGAGACTAAGCGCTAGTCCACGTTCATGAAAACGGACCCAGAAAGTAACACACATGACAAATGTCGTAGCTATCGTGTAATGTTATATGGATTTTATTGAAATTCCTCCCACTGTAATTCACGTTGTATCCATGTCTGTTATTTACAAGCCCAATAGACCAATTTATGATTGCATTGATATAAAAGAAATACTCTCAACAAACACAGAGTATTTTTCTTCACAAGAATATAAGATCAAATCCTTGATTTCCTTCAGTTAACTCTCAAACCTGGGGCATATTTTATTTCTGGAGTACGTCTGTTAACTGGTTAAAGGCAAGGCAAAGACCGAAACGGCCCAGGTTTGAAAATTTTTGACAGGATGAGGGTCATTTAAATCAATCGATATTTGAAGGACGATTTTCTGTCTAAATTGTTCAGTTTTTCCAGAGTACGACAGTTAATTTGTTGAGGGCAAGGCACGGGCCGAAATGTTGTTTGCACATACTATGTCAACGTAATCTGCTTGTTTACCTTTCTATCTACCACTTGCGTCATGCTACAAAAAGATAAAAGAGTTTTGGAGTGAGAGCATATTGAGTAAATGCGTTTGATAACACATCATTCAATCCCTTGATCAGATATACTCACAAGGGTCAACTCATATGGGTAACTAGTTATCTCGGTGTTGAGGCTTAATATTTTTATGAGTTTTATGATATATGTGTTTTGATCCTTTATAGGAATCGTCAAGCCTATTAAATAATATTCTTTCCATAAGAGTTGTCCTCATATAGTATTCATTGTGTTGGACACAACCAAGGGACACCATTCGTGACAAACGCATTCGCTCAATAAACGAAAATTTATTATCCTGTAAAACCCCGTGACCTGTAGACCATGGGTTCCAGTTAAGTTGGGGAAGCACAAAAGTTGAGTACTTGGAAAATACCCTTTAGTGACACATTCTTGCCATATTGGGATGCAAAAGAAGTACCTACCTGTCAGAAAAAGAAGCACTCTCTCTCTCTCTCTCTCTCTCTCTCTCTCTCTCTCTCTCTTTATCTATCTATCTATTTATCGATCTAAAATCTCTTTATATATCTATCTTTATATCTATCTTTCGCTCGATCTCCTCTCTCTCTCTCTCTCTCTCTCTCTCTCTCTCTCTCTCTCCCCCTCTCTCTCTCTAGAATACAAAAAAAGTGAAATTGGCTTACAGGCTTGAACTACAAGCTAAATTTGCAGTTGGTTTGAGAAGATTGGGTGAATATTGCTCTTGATAAAGGCGACCAATTCGCTATTAATCTAAACTTCGGAACATTGAACCACTGGTTAAAAGCAAGGCAACCAGTGAACATTGAACATTACAATAAAGTTTTTATCAGGGGTCGAGCTGTTGAGAACTATAATTGATGGAGCAAGATGACCCCCGAATAGGTAAACACGAGACCGCTTTAAAATCTCGGGTTTAAACAATTCCTAATCATTCGATGATTGGGTAAAAGTTTTCTAATAAAAGCAGAAAAAGATGAATTGTTGTAAGAGGGGAATTGAATTTGATCACAATGGTTGGAGTTGTAGAATTGTTCAAATAATATTTCAGTTTTATATTCTCCAACGTTTTTTATTTTTCCTTTCAAATTGTTTTATTTATAATCTTTGACATGTCTATTCATTTATCTTTTTTGTTTATCCATTCCTGGCCACTTTATTTATTTATTTTTGGTAAAAATTCTTGTTTTGTCTCAAAATTAACAAGAAATGCCTAATTAAAACCCATAGGCGTATAAATGTTAAGAGTCCAAAACGTTGTACAGCCCAGAGGGCTATGAATGTTAGATTTTTTACATATATATTTTTTACTTCGTTTCCTGTACCTCCATCCAATTAATGGGTTTTTTGTACGTATGATATTCAGAAACAAATGATCAAATAGGCACATGAATGACGGAAATAATGGAAGAAGTAAATGATTGTTAATGACAGGAACTTTATACATGATATATTGGGCGGATGTTATGAATTAGTGAATGAATGAATGAATGAATGAATGAATGAATGAATGAATGAATGAATGAATAAATGAATGAATGAATGAATGAATGAATAAATCAATGAATGAATGAACGGAAGGGGCGAATGTATGAGTGAGTAAAACCGTAGCACAAAATGATAAAAATAAAACGTTATTGAAATAAAACAATACAAATATCTTTTTTAAAACATAGAAGAGAAGAACAAGGTTTTATTTGGTGCTTGACATCATGCGGACGAGTGGCTTTATTGAATGTGTCATATGAGATTTTCCCCCCTAGATTGTTATTATCTATAGCTTCAAGTTACTTGTAAATTAAATTATGGTTTTTATGCCCAAGCAGAAACCCCTTTTAATTTGTTTTCCAGTTCAAAACACGCCAATGGCTATGATGAGTAAAATGTGATTGATGAGCCAAGAAGTTCATTTGTGATTAAATTCTGATGTTTGAATGAATATGGATATCATTGCCTTGATGGGATATTATTGTCTTGATG
>NC_088369.1:31702721-31720221 GCF_034508935.2 Berghia stephanieae | reverse complement strand
TCTTCTTCTTCTTCTTTTCTTCTTCTTCTTCTTCTTCTTCTTCTTCTTCTTCTTCTTCTTCTTCTTCTTCTTCTTCTTCTTCTTCTTCTTCTTCTTCTTCTTCTTCTTCTTCTTCTTCTTCTTCTTCTTCTTCCCCCTCCTCCTCCTCTCCATTCTCCTCTTCCTCATGATAATAATAATAATAATAATAATAATAATAATAATAATAATAATAATAATAATAATAATAATAATAATAATAATAATAGTAATAATAACAATAATAATAATAGTAATAATTATTTTAAAAAAATCAAAATAAGCTTTTATACAGGGCAATATCCACTAAACGTGCTCCAAGCGCTTTAAAAGAATAACAATAATAATAAAATTTAATAATAATAATAATAATAATAATAATAATGATAATCATAAAAATAATAATGATAATAATAATAATAATAATAATAATAATAGTAATAATAATAATAATAATAATAATAATAATAATAATAATAATAATAATAATAATAATGATAATAATATTGCCAAGAATAGCAATAATAATGATAAAATAGTGACAATGACAACGATAGTATAATGATGATAATGATCATCGTCATCATCTTTATCAAATGAAAATTGCCACCGTCACCACCACCACCACCACCACCACCACCACAACAACAACAACAACAACAACAACAACAACTACTACTACTACTACTACTACTACTACTACTACTACTACTACTACTACTACTACTGTAACTGTTACTGCTAAAAAAAACTACTAATACCACCAGGATCACTTCTTCCTCCCCCCCTCTCCTCCTCCTCCTCCTCCATTACCATCACCAATTATCTCCCTCGTCTTTTCGTCCTCTGGCTCCTGTCTCTTTCTTTTACATTCTCTCTTGAATGACTTCTTGTTTCCATAATTTCATATTCTACTTCACCAACACCACACGGCCTCACAACATTATGTAAATCATCATTACCATTATCAAGAATCACAACCATAGGCTGTTTGCCATTTGAACTGGAATTGTATCTTTGGAAGATTGACAAGCTTTCTCCATTACTCTTCATTTGTTTGTACACTGTGGACCCGCGGCACTGAGGCTCCCCAAGGCAATCTTTCCTAAGGGAAAAAGGTGTTCATTATTCTTAAGATCTTTACAATTGAGAGCCGGAAGGAGTTTGTTATTGACGTTTTTTTACTTTTAGCATAATTATATAGATGCCAATATGAAGTGAGTAAGGCGTATCAATTTATTTACTTGTCATTGATATTTAGTCCGTTTTTGAACAAGTAGTCCCTTAGAGGTCCCGAGAATGGTGACAAAGTGTATCAGTTTTTGTTGTTTAGCGAACAATACATTGCCTGCCACCCTAATATAGGATACTGTCGCAAAGCGCTTTTGAGCATTTTGAAAATACAATGCCATTCATTGTAAATAACTTTTTATAAACTTAAGACATACAGAACCAACTTTTCACTTCATAAATCACTTAGTAGTTGTATTTTATTACAGTCTATCCTACTCGCTCCGAAACCACATGAGAAGACTTCAGTCATGTGTGTCAAGTGGAGTATCTAAACCAAATGGCGAGGTCAGAAATGACTTTTGTCATCCAACCGATTACTGTCCACTTTACCTCCAGTCCTGACACCGTCCCGATAACAACACGATAGCATTTCTAAAGACATTTTGCCAAAGGGTAAAACTACAATTTTATGGTACTGAATTGTGCGGTTCTGTGGTCTCGCCTTTTGTCACCAGGTCCCGGGTTCGAGTTCTGCTGGAGGCGATGCAAAGTTGAGTTCTTGATAAAGACTTTTTACTCACATTTTTTCTCCATCCCCAGGTGTAAAATGAGTACCTGGTCGGAAGCAGTTGTTTCTCCTGTCGAAAAATAATTATATTAGCGCTTTTTGATCTCTTGCATGTCTGGTCCTACACATTGAGTGTTTTTGCCTGGGATCCATTTTGTTACGCGATTATTTGCACATTTAGTTGACATTCATTGTCCTATTTCAAAGCTTACGTTTTGACTGTGATTTTGATGCCGAAACTTATGACGAGTATTTGGTCATAAGTAGATATCTAGCTATTTAGCAGAATTGAGAGGGCAGATAGCTCAGTTGGTAGAGCATTCGCTTAGCATGCAAAATGACCGAGATTGATCTCGGGTGAAGTCGAGATTTTGTTTCAACCCTCCTGCCCACCCAGCACTGATTGGGTAACTGGGTCTGTTGGATCTGGTGGAAAATACTTTGCGATAGACTAGCGTCCTATCCAAATGATAGCAACCAATCGCTTATGTCCGTTTCACGCTCCTCCATTGGTTTCATGGCTCAGATGGATTACGATATTAAAAACTATTTGCTTCGAGCGGTTTCTTCAATACAGATGATAGTTTCGCAATCAATTCATCCAGTTTTTCCAGCACAGAACTGCGTTACATTCTATTCACTGGCATTAATTGAGGAAGGTTATTTTTGTCTTTAACAAATCCATAAAAAATGGAAGAGTTTGGCTTTTATCATATATTGAAATTTAGAATTGGACGAGACCTCGAAGCTCAGTTATTAGCCGTATGGAAAAGAACAAGAGTAAATAATATATAAAACTTGTTTGCAAGAATTGCGAAACAAAAAATGTCGAATCCGAGACTAAAAAGAAAATGTCAATTGTGAAATATTTTGATTTGATGTTTTACTGGATCAAAAGAGAAAAGGCAAGATTGATAAAATATCTATAATAAAAACATGACATTTATTTGAAGGTAAATTATATCAGTATTATTTGTATAGATTCAACAATATTGTAGAGTTAACAGAATATTGATATCCGATTATAGGTTAGTTCTACTGATTCGCCATCAGGGACAATGATATCTTTGATGTCGGTCGACATTTCGAGACATTCATTGTGTATTGAGAAGAAATAGGTTAAAGGACAAAGATTAGAATATAATGATAACAATTGAGGGGGATTGTAAGGTGGGGGGAGGGGAGTGTTGGAGGAAGAGGGGGGGGGGGAAGAGACGGAAGAAGTCAAGGAGAGGAAGAAATAATGTCGAAAAGAGAGAAACTGGAAGAAGAAAATGGGGAGAAGAAGAGAGAAAATGGTAGAGGAGAGCCGGAAGAGAGTGATTGGGGAAAGAGTGAAATTGAGAAGAAGAATATTGAGCAAGAGAAATCAAAAGTGGAAAAAATAAGAATAAATTAGAGTCGAAGGAGAGGAAAGAGAGTGGGGGTAATGAGGGAAGGAAGGGTTGGGAGACGGAGGAGGAGGAGGAGCAGGAGGAGGAGGAGGAGGAGGAGGAGGAGGAGAAGGAGGATGAGGAGGAGGAGGAGGAGGAGGAGGAAGAAGAAGAAGAAAAAGAAGAAGAAGATTAGGAGGAGGAAGAGGAGGAGGAGAGGGAGGAGGAAAAGGAAGAATAGACAGTGAGGAGAGTTCAGTAGTCGGAGAGAGAATAGTGATATGGACAAGGAGTGGAGTGAAGGCGAGATTTTCCATTTCAATCTGATAGTATTTATTTGTTGAGGTTACGAAGGGATTGTACCGAAACGTTCATCATGTGTGTGTATTGGTTTTTTTTAAAGCCTGCCCATGATGCAGACGTTTCAACGTGTTATCGAGCTACGTAAGCTGTTTACTTTGTAGTTTGTGTTTGCTTGCTCCTTCTTGCAATTCGCTTTATCCCAATTTTCTGCCGCGTTTTTCAATGATTACTTGTTGCAGCCCGCTGTGTGTCAAATAACAATATTTCCCTTCAATTTCCTCCAATTTCAATGCCTGATTTCCTCATTTCTTTGCCCAATTTGAATAACTTTAGGTCTGAATAACAAAGAGCCATTTTAGCACTCAAGATGCAGTATGATCATTCTTCAAACACTGAAATGAAACGATCCTTTAGTTGCCATTTTTTGGTTTGACTGTTTTTAAAATAATAATATGACGCTCCTCAGAACAGCAGCGTCGTGTCAGATTAAACCAGATACAAAAAGGGGTTTAACCAGTGAACTTCCGATATTAAAATGTGGCCAAAAACTCGCCATTCAAATATCGATCGATTTTAATGACCCTCATCTCTTGGCAGAAACTCTCAAACCTGGGGACTATGCGAGAAATTATCATACAAGGGTTTAATTTATTATTAAAATTTTTTTTTGGGGTGAAACCATGTCCTGATAGATTTCTTTTATCTCCACAAAAAGTAACCTTTTTTATAATTAGCAATTTCATGGCAAGTTTTACGTAACACGTATAGGGTAGCTACAACTTTTTTTAAAAATCCCTTTATTCATCCCATAGGGGAAATTTGTCTCAAGAGTCTATTCCAAGGGAAGAATGGAATAACCCAGGCGTCCGTCGCGGTGTAGCACCGCAAATTGAGCAATTGAGGTGACTTGCTCAAGGCCACAAAGCGCAGCGGCGGGTGATTGAACTCGGTACCTTTCGGGTACCTTTCGGCTACGAAGCAAAGACCGTACCGTACCATAATACTATCTGTAATCGACAAAAGTCAGGCACTCATTCATACCTTGGTAGTGACACTGAACACATTCAACACAGCTTGAGTTAATTGGATCCAATAGTCTGATGTCACGTCGCCCAGTAACGGCGGCCATCGTGGTTCTAAACAAAGAAAATCGGTACTTTATTATTCTTCATGCTGGCTAGAACTTTTCATATGTCTTGTGATCAGAATGTGTAAAGTCAAAACATGATCAGATTTGTAATGTTTTTTTTCCTCTGGATACGCTTTTATGCTCGTCGGAGAAATATTTCATAAGGGCGTCCGCCATTGTTCCGATAGTTTAGAGCCAGTTACTAAGCTACCATGCGTCATTACGAGGGAAGTGACGTTACGACTGTTGGAGCCTATTGCAAGACGAGACATCGTATTCTGGATCAGCGATAGAGCAAGATGCGGGGTTGGGGTTAGACCTAAGGCGACAATTGGATTCAATAGTCTGATGTCACGCCGCCCGGCAACGGCGGCCATCTTGGTTCTACACAAAGAAAATTTGTACTTTTTATTCTTCATGCTGGCTAGACCTTTTCATAAGTCTTGTGATCAGAATGTGTAAAAGTCAAAACATGATCAAATTTACGTTGTTTTTTTTTTTCTCCTCTGGGTACACTATTATGCTCGCCGGAAAAATATTTCATAAGGGCGTCCGCCATTGTTCCGATAGTTTTGAGCCAGTTACTAAGTTACCATGCGTCATTACGAGGGAAGTGACGTTACGACTGTTGAAGAGTATACTCAGTAAACAATTCGCAGTGTTGATATTGTCTGTCATTGATCGAGAATTCATGTATCAGTACATACAATTACAATACATTCAATTTTACGCTCATGAATATTAATGGCCTTTGCGCATTCATGCTGATGAGAGTGTCAATATCTTATTGAACGAAAATGAAATTTGTACTGAATATGAAATTTAAATAAACACACTCCGTGAACTCTTGTACAAAAGACAGGGGTAAATTCCTTTTGTAGTGTTGTGGTGCTATAGGTAGAATGAAGTTGACGTCACTCAAGTATTTGCTATTGCTTTTTCTTTAGGAGTAATACAATTCAACAGTCATGTTGTCACTTCCCTCGTAATGACGCATGGTAACTTAGTAACTGGCTCTAAACTATCGGAACAATGGCGGACGCCCTTATGAAATATTTCACCGAGGAGAATAAAAGTGAGTCCAGAGGAGAAAAACAATATAAATATGATCATGTTTTGACTTCTATACATTCTGATCACAAGACACATGAACAGTTCTAGCCAACATGAAGAATAAAAAGTACAGATTTTCTTTGTTTAGAACCACGATGGCCGCGTTGCTGGGCGACGTGACATCAGTCTATTGAATCCAATTCTCACTAAACTGTATTAACCAGACTACAAAAGTTAAAGGTTACACACAATTTTGTGTGTTGGTCCGTCATACTTCCGGATGACCATGTTGTGAGACTCTTAGCCAAACGCATACTATCTATAGAATAGCATTCGGCTTCCTACCTGTAACTTCTCGGTGAGAGTCCAGCCGTTGGGTGGCGGATAGAGTCCTCCAGAAAGGTTGTTTATTCACATTTTTTTTTCACCGTATTTAGGAGTACAATTAATACATTGTCTCCAAGGGCTAAACCATGGAGTTGCTTTGCTGGCTCTTTTTGATGATTTGTTTGCTAATCTGCAGACTGACACAAACGGAATCGAATCCCTCAGTTGAAGCATCAACAGTCGTGACGTCACTTCTCTCGTAATGACGGATAGTAACTTAGTAACTGGTTCTAAACTATCGGTACAATGGCGGGCGCCCTTATGAAATACTTCTCCAACAAGCATAAGATTGTATCCAGAGAAATATTATAAATCTAATCATGTTTTGACTTTTATACATTCTGATGACATGACATGTGAAAAAAGTTCTAGCCAGCATGAAAAAGAAAAAGGACTGATTTTCTTTGTTTAGAACCAAGCTGCTCGTTGCTGGGCGAACGTGACATCAGACTATTGAATCCTATTTTATTGTTTTTAGCAAGCCATTTTTATGAATAGTTCTCACTAAATTCTATTAATCATACTATCAATGCTCAAGATTAATTACATAAATAATTAATGTGTTAGTATAGATAGAATGCGCTTGGCCAAGGAGTTCACAACATTGCCTTCCGGAAGTATAACGGACCAACACACAAACTCTGTGTAACCATGAACTTTTATAGTCTGGTTAATGCAGTTTAGTGAGAACAACTCACAAACGCGGATGGCAAAAACAATAACAAAGGCCTGAGTGACGTCATCTGCATACTATCTATATTCTAGATCATAATAGTGAGTGGAACAGGCACCTTTGTTGATAATAACAAGAAATAAAGTGAGTAGGAAAGTGCCAGAAGACAATAACTTCACGGCGTTTGTGTGTGTTGAAACCGTGACCTCAAGAAGTCCGGTAGAGCAGTTCAAAATAGACATAGAGTTTGAAACCACTTTTTTTTTGGAGTGGTGGATAGCTCAGACAGTAGAGTCAAGCTCTCCCCGGCCAGGCGGAGTTGTCGTTCCAGTAAGGTCGCAGGTTCGAGCCCCCATCGCCGCGGCGAAATTTTTATTCTCTATTGTCTTCTGGCACTTTCCTACTCACTTCATTTCTTGTTATTACGTTATAGATACTGCCTTGGCTAAGAAGCTCATAACATTGCCATCCGGAAGTATAACGGACCAACACACAAAACTGTGTGAATCCATGAACGTTTATAGTCAGGTTAATACAGTTCAGTGAGCATTACTCATACACGCGGATGGCAAAAAAACAATAACAAAGACCTGAGTGACGTCAACTAAGAACTATCTATAGATAGTATGCAGATGACGTAAGTCGGGCCTTTGTTATTGTTTTTGCCATCCGCGTTTGTGAGTTGTTCTCACTAAACTGTATTAACCCGACTATAAAAGTTCATGGTTACACAGAGTTTGTGTGTTGGTCCGTTATACTTCCGGATGGCAATGTTGTGAACTCCTTGGCCAAGCGCATTCTATCTATATATACTGTGCGCTTGGCTAAGAAACTCACAACATTGCTATAAATAGTATGCGCTTGGCTAAGAAGCTCATAACATTGCCATCCGGAAGTATAACGGACCAACACACAAAACTATGTGTATCCATGAACGTTTATAGTCAAGTTAATACAGTTCAGTGAGCATTACTCATACACGCGGATGGCAAAAACAATAACAATGACCTGAGTGACGTCATCTTCGAACTATCTATACGGAAATATAACGCCATTCAGATATTTGTTATTATTTTTAGCTTGCCTTATTTATAGGAGTAGTTCTCACACAGCTTTCTGATGCGTCGACAACGCTAGCGAGACGCCGCCGATCCACATCCCACTCCGGCCAGCCTCACACACTAAACTTGGTCAAAATTTGGCGTCATCAAAAAGAAGCCTGAAAAAGGGATCCCGCGTCGATTCGGCGTCCACTCTGAGCACTAAGGCCGTAGAAAAAATTGTAATTGCGCCCATCAGACCTCATATTTTCTCTTACTTAATGGTGTTGCTATAGACTTGGACACACTTTGAGCACATTATTTAAGTGGCTATGCGGTCTTGTGGTATGACACTCTCTTTAGGGATCGGAAGGTCCCGGGTTCGAGTTGAGTCCTTGGAAAATGCTCTTTACCCACATTGCCTCACCGTACTCAGGTGAAAAATGAGTACCTTGCAGCGTTGTCTCTGTCGGAAAAAGAACATTTTAATATCGCCAAACAGGTGTCATGTCTCGTTCTACATGTTATGTGTCGCAGTTGGTCTCGAAAGTTGCCTAGTTGGATCACCTCCCACTGCGCTGTGTGGCCTTGAGCAAGTCACCTCGCCCTAGCTCAAGTTGCGGCATTGCATTGCGGCTGACGCTTGGGTTATTCCAGTCTTCCTCTGGAATAGACCATAGATACAAATTTCCCCTATGGGATGAATAAAGGGAATTTTATTTTCATTTATTTTATAAAGCTTTGACAAAGTTTTGTGGATATTGCACAATAAAAAAAGCTCAAGGATTGTTTTTTTTTTTTTTTTTTTGGTTACAAATGACATCCCTAATTATACGTACAGCTGTACATTCTTTCTTTCCAGAGTGTTGGAATCGAGGTCAAAAGGTCGTTTTGTAATATTCTACACACACACACACACACACACACACACACGCACACACAAACAAACAAAAACGAAAACAAAAAATGAACATCGATACAAAATATTTTGAACAGCGCTTCCTCAAGGATGATTAATGAAATATAGCTAATATTAAAAGCTGACTGTTTATTATTAAAATGATAGCAGAAATAGGTTCTCAAAGAGAAGGCATATTGGTAAGCGTTATTTATCTTGAAGTAGACTCATTGTTATTTCTGTTGATATATCACATACCTTTACTGACACTAGTGAGGAGCAGCAGTATAAAGTTTCATGTTTTAAATGCGCACCAAAAATAGTATTATTTCATCTATTTATTTCACATAAGCTTTGCTGCCAGCAATCGTCGTTCCAAATGCTCACGTTCAGTGATCGTTGTTTCAAATGTCACAAACCCTTGATTCGACTAAAGCTGACCCCTTTGCACAAAGTTGGTCGACTGAGATGGGCATGTAAACTCCAGGATTGGCCTTAGAACAGGACGGTATTTTGTTTAAAGACGAATTGCTTTTGAAGTTGATTCCTGAGACAAACGAACACGTGGTATCGACGTCGAGGTGAACGTTTCAATGACGAAACTATAATTGAAGTGACAAATCGAGAATATTCATGGACTGTAATGATGTTGGGAGTAATGACTGGTTGCAGAAAAACTGAGCTAATACGAGTCAACTAAGAATCACCTCAGACTTATACATCAGCGATATTCTTGAATCAATTATCATCTCATAATTCGGAATTAGAATAATCAAGTGGTAATATTTCAGTTTGATAACGCCTCAGCACATAAAGTTCGACAATTATCTGATTTCCTAAACGATTCAAATGTAAGGGTGACGAACCCGTGACCAGCTGTGTGACTGACAAGAATCCCATTGAACATATTATGTAAAACTTTATAGAAAAGTAAACCCGTAAACCCCATAAAGTTGAACAAAATTCGATGAACTGTTCGACAAACTGAATACAATTAGGACTGATAATATACCAACAGAAGCAATCAGCTGAAGCCATTAATGAGGGAAAGATTTGAGGCATTGATCAATTCTAACGGTGGACATACACGCTTAGTGCGTCATGTGTGTGGATTTCAATTTTGTGCCCAATTTTGCAAAATCGCTTTTTATCGACTGGTTCAAATATCTTCAACTTTTCAACCTTTAACACAAATTCAATAAATTATACACCACAAGAAAATTTGTTTTGTGTAGATTCCAAATATGTATATATAATTGTGTTTGTTCCAACCAGCACTGAACTAATGGCGTAAACAACCTGTTTAGTTTCTTTTGTAAAGACTATAATGTTATTATTACGGCTATTATTCTCCCCCTCACCCTAAAATAGTAATGCGTAATGATATCAAGTTTACAATCAATAAATTGTGACGTCGGATAATCAAGCTTTAAATTTCACTTTAATAAGACTTTTAAAAAATAGTTTGTGCAGGAGTTTGTGCAGGGAATTGGAACACGTCTGGCATTCCAAAAGGCAAGAGTGGAAGAATCGTATATTCTATTCTGCCGTAACCCCGAAAATACATATTTAAAATTTTAGCCCAGAAAACTAAACTCGTTCTTCAAGTATTGATCTATTAAAACGACCCTCATCTTTCCAAAATCTCACTCTCAACCTGGCCCTTTTCGATTGATATTTGAAGAATGAGCTTTCTGGCCAAAATATTAAATACGTGTTATTTTCCAGAGTAAGGCAGTCAGTTTTGAAACCTTCTTTTTCCTTGTTTAACCGAGAGAAACGGATGAAAAACCACAATTTCCATTGATTAAAAAAAATTGTAGTCCTTCAAAGCCATTAGGCCCATGGAGCCGGAGTTCATTCCGGTTTCTATAGCGTGAAACGAACAAGAGTAATTGAATGAAATCCTTTTCATAGGACGCTAGTCTGTCGCAAAGTACTTTCCGCCGGATCTAACAGACCCAGCTACCCATTCACTGCTGGGCGGATATTGAGGTCAGAAATAAATCTCCACTGCACACGGGGTCGACCTTGGTCCCTTTACATGTGAAGCGTGTGCTCTGCTAACTGAGCTATCGGGACCGATTTTTAAACTAACTAAAACTTGATAATTTTGTGTGCAATGTTCGAAAACGGCCTTATCGCCCAGCCTCGGTCCTTTTCCCCTTTAATCAGATAAAACAATTTAGTACATTTATTTATCCATAAAACTGTGTCTTCGACCATTGAAATAACCTAAAACTTGTCAAAATGACTTAACTTGAGCATGTATATATATACACCCTTAACACGAAAAATGAGATGTACGGTACGTCTCCACATCGCCAGAAGTTCTTGTTAATCAACTACAAACCGGAACCACTTCAACAAACAACAACAGTCAACAAACCAACTCAGTCTTGACGATGGCTAATTAGGCCTGAAACATTAATGTAGACTGTCTCAAATATTGTGGTAAATATTAAAATGATAATTCGCTCCATTACTACACGTCGAGCACTTTTCGTACCATATTTGTATCAAACACGATTCAATATATATATATATATATATATATATATATATATATATATATATATATATATATATATATATATATATATATATATATTATAGCCAAATATCCATTAAACGTACTTAAAACACTTTATGGGTTCCCTGATAGTCAACAGTAGCACGTAACAAAAAGAACGAGACATGACGCATGTTCGGCGATATAACAACTTTTATCCGACAGAGATAACGCTGTTGATATGAGAGAATTGACTAAAGAGCCTTTTGTAATGACTCAACTTTGCGCCTCTCAGAGCTGGATTCGAACACAAGAGCTTCCGATCCGAAGGCGAATGCCATACCACAAGGCCATACAGCCCCACTTATCTATGCGTCTTTGGAGTGTAGCTTAATCGGGAAATTACCTGACTTACATTAAAACGCCTTTGGTTCTACCCTGCATTTGGCTCCACCTACGAAAGTCTTTTAGACTGCCTGTCCAAACCAGCAATGATTCGGAACCCGCGACAAAATATCAGCTCTGGCGGAAGTACTCGGCAATTAATTTGAGGGAGTCGATTTCTTTCAGCCGATTCACACCACAAAAATAGGGGGAAAAAGACTCCACGAGACTCTTGAAAATCACTAACAGTTTATAAAAAGTTTTTTGGTTACTATTTTAACATAAATTTCAAATCATGTTACTATAATCAAACACAACCTTGGACACTTAGATTTCATCCCTGTATCCATGTCAACAAAGCTGAAAGCTAAATACTGTAGTCCTCTCTAAATTAGAATAATGTATTCCCTTAATGTCCAATGCTTCTACATAGAACATTAGAGGTCCCAAAGTTCTACCAAAACAATGCTGTTAATTTGGTTTTATGACAGATAAATTTACATTTACATGCCTTGTTTAGTAAGCTGAGCTTTTTCTGTGTATTCTTTGCTCAAACGGTACTGATGATGGCCGGAACCAGGCAGAAACGTATTGGCAAACTATTGCAAAATGGTCATTAAAAATAGAAGAAGGAAGCAAATATGTTAAAAAGAAATGGAATAAATATTAAAGAGTAGAGCTTGAGCGATGTGAGTTAAAAACGGGATGTCTGTTGTAATTCTCAGGTTTTGGGAATAAAACAGATTTTACTATAGGGTAGTAGCAAAATGTTATGAGGGGTCCTAATTGCCCTTTGTAAAAAAAACAAACAAAAACAACACAAAATGTAGCAATTCCGTTGTTTATTTTTTAAAATCTTTGTTTGTTTATGCATCCTGTTAGTTTTATTATTTTAAAAAAGATTTTGACGCGTAATGATATGTTGACCACAACTAAAATTCTCAATGTCAAATAACTTCGAGAACCAATTGGGTCAAAGGTCGCGCAATGGCATTAGGAACCGGTTTCAAATTTCAAACACAATAGTTCTAAAATGTCATATTATAAAATCAAAACAAAGGATCGTTTTGACCTGGGAAGTCAAGCTCTAATGCAAAAGGAAAAAAAAAATAAACAACAAAAAAGAGAACAAAAAAAAAAAAAACAAAACAAAAAAAAACCCCCCAAAAACAAACAAACAAACAAACAAACGGTTGCAACTTGTCTTGAAAAGTTTCGTAAAAAAAAGAGAAATTATGGGAAGTTAAAAATATTTTATCGTGACTGGATAACAATCTGTAGTTGAGAATAATGTGATGAAATTCCAAGCCTGAGGATGTTATGACCAATGATGACGACAACACATTAGTAATTAACTTGTTGCTCTCGGCCATCATAGTCAATGCGCTCAGCGCACTGACCAAATGCATTTTTACATTTTTGCCCAGGAACCTTTGACTCCATAAATTAATCGACTGATAATGATAAATGAATAATAAATAATATGTATATAGCACATTCTCGATATTACATAATGTTCAATGCCCTTCAGAATTGACTTGATATAGAGCAATATACACTGAACGTGCTCAAAGCGCTTTACAAACAACTCTCAACTTGTTAATTATTCTTAAACCCTATACTTTTTATTTTTAGAGTTATAGAGCAGGTTGGAATTCATTTATAGTAATTGGATTCAATAGTCTAATGTCACGTCACCCAGCAACAGCTTGGCTGTAAACAAAGAAAATTGGTACTTTTTATTCTTCTTGCTGGCTAGAATTTGTCATATGTCATGTGATCAGAATGTATAAAAGTCAAAACATGATCATATTAATAATGTTTTTCTCCTCTGGATACACTTTGATGCTCGTCGGAGAAATATTTCATAAGGGCGTCCGCCATTGTTCCGATAGTTTAGAGCCAGTTACTAATTTACTATGCGTCATTACGAGGAAAATGACGTCATGACTATTGAAGCCAATTGTTATACAGTGGATGGGATTGAAGTTTTGAGGCCAAAATGTAAACAAAAAGTTTTAGTTAGGTGTTCAGTAGCCCAGGCTAAGAGGGTTAACTAGTCAATCGCCGTAGTGTGGAAAATATGTAAGGTAAAATTTCTCCAGAAAACTCGTCCTTCTAATAAAGGTCGATTCAAATAACCCTTATCTTGTCAAAAACTCTCAAACCTAGGACTTCACGAGCTCCCAGATTTGAGAGTTTTTACCAAGATGAGGGTCTTGTAAATCGATCGATTTTTGAGGGACGAATTTTCTGGCCATTATTATCATTATTATTATTATTATTATCATTATTATTATTATTATTATTATTATTATTATTATTATTATTATTATTATTATTATTATTATTATTATTATTATTATTATTATTATCATCATTATTATTATTATTATTATTATTATTATTATTATTATTATTATTATTATTATTATTATTATTATTATTATTATTATTATTATTATTATTATTATTACTATTTTTATTATTATCATTATTGATGTCGAAGTTAATTCACAAATTTGATTTAAGGCACCAGGGCCACATTTGTTATCTTGCGTTAATATAATATGGATAATATTGTTCAACAATGCTTTACAGTACCCTCTATTTACGGTTTGGTATTGTGACCTAGATAACAGTAAAAAGCATGTAAAAAAAAAAAGAAAATATCTGATAATGTGTGAAGCAGTGCCAGTTCCGTAATTTTTTTTACCTGGGTATTTTGTAAAAGAGAATAACAAACTATTGAATTAATTACAATACATAACAAAGTTTATTTATTTACTAGAATCCATTTATCCATGTAATACATGTTTTGGTATACTGGATACCAGAATCCATTTGCCGTTTGTTATTGATTGAAGCTTAATGTTGAGATAAGCATCATGATTATAAATTGATTTTGATCCCATTCTGCACCACTTCAATTAAAACAAGTAGTATGTTTGTTGAAGAGAGTGAGCTTCGTTTCTTAAGTTTTAGAACAGTTTATTTTCCTCATTCCGAGCATTTAAACAATCTCTTTCCAGTATTTTGATCGGAATTGTAGAAACGAGAGCAGGACAAAGTTCAGCCTGTACGTGTTTTTAAATTTTGTGAGTAACGGATCGTGTTCCTGGTTGTCTGAAAACAAGTTGAGTGTCGTCATCCGCATTCTTTCACTCTTGAAAAACACGTATTTAAATATCTGGCCAGAAACGAACTCGTCCTTTAAATATCGATCGATTAAAATGACCGTCATCTTGGCAAAAGAACTCTCAAACCCGGGACTTCGCGAAGTTAATGTTTGACATTGGTTTTTAGAAATAGCTTAAAAACTTCAGTTTAATTTTTCAATGTCAGGTTCACCTCGACGTGATAGTGTTTTGACTGTGGCGTAGTTTCACACATATATAGATAGTAATGGTATTCCTTTGCATTCTGTTGTAGATGTTAATAATGACTAAAGAGTTCAAGGGCTAATGATGATAATTGAATGTACAACATCAAGACATTCAAATCAAAGTCCCGATACCAAGTTTCATTTCTTACTGCTTTATTTGTTGTGATAAGTTCGAAATCCAAATCAAATAACATGGTCATAATTCAATCAGTTTTATAAATTTCAAATCCGTAAAATTAAAATATTATGTCAATTTGCTTATGTAACCATTTTCAATATACGTGGAATATTTCTAAGTCCGTAAAATAAAGATTCTTAGTATGATGTAAGAACTTGCAGCATACTAGAAAAAGTCTAAAGACTTATGAAAGTGCATCCCAAAGTAAAGTAGAATAGAATCGAATCAAAAAGTAGAATCCCGGTTTGATCAGAAACACTCTATTTTATACCTATTGTAACCTGTTCCCAAAATTCCTTCAAACCACTCCTCCTACTGATTTTGACCGCCCCAGGTCAGTCTAAACCGCCCCCTAAAAGTAAAAGCGAATCATATCCAATTCGAAACGTTAAATCCCTATATATTAGTGCTAAACCCCGCCTTTTATGATATAATATTATTTTAGTAAACATCAGTTTTTATGCCCAAATACGCCCAAATAATAGAAACCGACTCGACTACAATCCGATGCATTTATTCTCAATTAGATACCAACTCACACCAGTCAAGAAAGTATTTTTCTAGTACTCAACACAATGACCAATCCATTAAATTGGGACGTAAAACTGTCCTAGACCCATCAAATATTGACCAAAAAAATGATAGCATCAATCTGTTGTTGTTATTCTCTGAGTTTTATACATATCTCCTGAATTAATGGACACCAACCGAGAATGAATGCAATCTCCTACAGCTACACCCATGGTTCTTTCTAATATTTGTCATGTTTTATTCTCATGTTTTTCTCCAAATTCTTGCGTATACTTCTTGCATAAGCTTACTATCTTACATTGACATGACTGGTCTTTTATGTCTTTTTTGGTCTTCTCCTCAAGACAAATTTTCTAACAAATTTAAATCATCTCTACGGCTTACATCTTGCCTTGAATCCATTCTATAAGGAGTCTGCGATTTACTACCAAATATGTGTTTCAACAATCAAAATCCTTATGAATTTGTTTTACGAGCTCACAAAAGTCTAATTAGCTAATGCCAGTGGCGTGGGTGTTGTTGTGTTGATATCAATGTGTAAGAACAGACAACATGAAATTCAATATTTCCTATAGAAACTTGATCCATGAATCGCCAATTATTTCCTTACAAGCACATAACTTCCATTTACCTTTTGGCGAAAAGACGTTCACTATATTTCTCAATTAATTGATGACAATGTCCTCCATCTCATCAGAACGGCTTAAACGAAGACTACAAGCAGTCCCAGGTTTAGACATTTCATTAGTTGTGTATGATTTAAATCGATCGAAGATTTCTGGCCCAAAGCTATAAAGGCGTTTTGTCCGTACACAGCACTCCATTCATTTTGTCAACGTCAGGGTGCCAACAAAATTAACGAATCAAACAAATACCAAATATTCTTTCACAAATTTTTATCATTCATGAAAATAACCAGCTATTTTTGATGGAGCTGGCCAATAATCAGCGTTGTTATTTAATTTGGAGACGACGGCGACGGCGTGGTTTGTTTTGTTTATTTATTATTGTCTGTCATTTTCAAGCTTATATGCAAACATTTGAACTTACAATGTGGCCACAGATTAGACAGCTTCTCTCTACCCCCTCCCACCCACCCCCACCCCTTCTCACACATACACACACACACACACACACAGAGAGAGAGAGAGAGAGAGAGAGAGAGAGAGAGAGAGAGAGAGAGAGAGAGAGAGAGAGAGAGAGAGAGAGACCTAGACACAAACAAAAACAGGCAAACATCGCAAATAAACAAATAAAGAAAAGAAGTAAAAACAAGCCTTGCCAAGTAAATCCTAATCCTTTGTAATCAAATAGAATGATTTGTGTACCCAATTAACGTTGCCGTGGTAGAATTACTTTCCCAGTTAAAAAGGTAATGGTTCACTGGGCGGAGACTACTGAATTGGATAAATAGAAAAGATTAACCCAAATCTTGCGGGGTTCGATTTTACCCTAAACCAAGATTTGTATAGAATACAACTTCAAAGAGAGCTCAGAATACTTAACACGGAATGTTTCTGACTTAAAATCCTTCTTCAGCCAACAACAGAGACAATGCAAACGGTAATATTTCACGTGAATTCCAAATGGACGGTAGAACCGATCGCTACACGTCCAGTCCTGTCTTGCGATGTCAGAAAGTCTTCCCGTTTTAATCAGTGAACTGCCGTACCCAGAAAAGACACATATCTAAACAGTTGGCCAGAAAACTCATTCCTCCAATTTCGATCTATTTAAATGAACACCACCTGGGAAAAAGCTGGCAAACTTGGGACCTGCGGATTCCCAGATTTGCGAGCATTTGCCAGTATGAGAGTCATTCAAGTCGATAGGTA
>NC_088369.1:31657721-31700221 GCF_034508935.2 Berghia stephanieae | reverse complement strand
TGTGAGAGTCGTACAACAGTTTAAATAGGTGTTGAGCCAATTCAAAATTCATGAGATCAAATGGCAAGACAGTGGAAAATCAATAAAATGATCATGAAAAATTGCTACGAAATGGGGATCGACAGAACAGAGAATTGTGTCTAAAGTCTTCAATTTTGAAAAATGTTATTTATTAACCCTGTGTGACCCATGTCCAGTTGATATCATGACTGCTGGTGTGTCAGAAATAACAATACTCTTCAACAGTCGTAACGTCACTTCCTTCCTAATGACGCATGTTACTAAGTAACACTGGCTCTAAACCATCGGAACAATGGCGGACGCCCGTATGAAATATTTCCCCGGCGAGCATAAAAACGTATCCAGAGGAGAATAAACACATAAATTTGATCATGTTTTGACTTTTACACATTCTGATCATAAGGCATATGAAAAGTTCTAGCCAGCATGAAGAATAAAAAGTAATTATTTTCTTTGTTTAGAACCAAGATGGCCGCCGTTGCCGGGCGACATGACATCAGACTACTGAATCCAATTTCAACGTGATTTTTGAAATGCATAACAACCTTGGGGTCATTTCAGAGATGGTACCTCAGAAGTACAGCTGGGCTCTGTGGACACTGGTACTTTTGAGTACCAATATAAAAGATGTCCAAGAAAAATGTGTTAAAGTTGATCTTTTTATAAATATAAATATCTTTTTCACTTTCCAACAAAAGAAGGCATTCATAAAATCCTATAAAGGAAGAAAGATACGCAATTTATTGAATATTTCTATTTAAAAAATAATGTTAATTACTCCGACACAAGAATTTGCATGCCATCACAAAATTCGTCACTGTCATTCACGCAATACACATTGAAACAATTCTTTTTTTTCATTCGAATATAAACATGTCCCATATTACACACTGGTTTGGGGACAGGACTATTTTATTCTCAGCGCAAATAGGACACCTTCCACGGTCTTCAATAGATAATACCATTTGAAAAGCGGAGTATATATATATATATATATATATATATATATATATATATATATATATATATATATATATATGTGTGTGTGTGTGTGTGTGTGTGTGTGTGTGTGTATAAAACCATGAAATAATGGTGTTAATTTTCAAATCAAATGCCAATAAAACAGTCAAAGTGTAATTTTGGTCAACTTCGTCATGATTCAGCACTATGGAAGTTAACAAAAATAGATAAATCGTCTTTAAAAACCCCAGCAGTAACTCCTTAAATCTATATCATTTTTATCCAGGGGGAAAATGATAAAAGATAAGGTCACGGAAAAGCATATTGAATGTATTCAATATAAAGTCACCACCTTCTCATAGTATTCTTGCCATCGACCCGACCATGCAAACGACGCTAAAGGGCGGTTATGCACACGTATCACATTATTTCCCAATGCTCTGCCCACCAAATGATTTTTATAATATTATGTTAAAGTATAAAACAATAACCAGCAGACATGTCAATCTACACTTTGCTCCAACCTGAACCTAATCTCGTTTTTCAATTCTTCTTTCTTCTGAAAATGCATTTTATCGAAATTGCTACGCATCGTATTTGATTGGTTGCAGTGTATTTTTGTGTGGAGAATTATGGCTGCATATCAAAATCTGATTGGCTAATATTACAGGTTCCATGGAAAGATCCCATTCTCCAGTACCAAGCCTTGTGGGCCACCGTCTTGTGGCAATTGGCAATTTACCAATTCTAGAGGATCATAACGATTTTCATTTAGACTTCGTGACGACTGGGCCGTGGAGAAAGATTGCATTTGTCAAATCCAGGGCTTGGTGTTGATTTCTTTGTAACTTGTGGCTTGAATAATCCTGATTTCAAATTTTTTTGTTCTATTGTTAGAATGTCTTTCCGTATCGATATTACATTTGATTGCTTTTTGTCTTTTAGATTCTTCATTTATTATCATTTCTTCTGTTTCTTTGCATAAACCCTTCTCTTCCTTGCAGTATTCTACTTCTTAACGCCAAAAACGTTGTTGTTTCGGTTATTCATATTTCTGCAATATCATTTTCGTTTTTGTTGCTATTTTGTTGCTGTATTGCTCTCCTCCTTCCTTTTCTTTATATTCTTCTTTTCCGTCTTTTCTATATTCTTATTTATCCATCATCTATACACTAGTCTAATTCAACCACGAAAGCTGATTTTTTTTAAATGCCTTTTTTCTTGTATTTTTCTCTCTGGTATGTCTGACTCTGCATCACACACAAAAGTTGAGATTTACATCTAGCGCCAGTTCCTTTTATCTTTTTACTCGTGTGAAATCATCTTTGCGTTGTGTATTATATAGATAGTATGAAGTTGACGCCACCCAGGTCTCTGTTATTGCTTTTTGCCATCCGCGTTTATGAGCAATTCTCACTCAACTGTATTAACCAGACTATAAACGTTCAAGGTTACACACCGTTTTGTGTGTTGGTCCGTTCTACTTCCGGATGGCAATGTTATGAGCTTCTGAGTCAAGCGCATACTATCTATAGAAAGAATTCTGGAGGTGACAGAATGGGTGACATTTAATGATTAAAATAAAAAACCTATAGATAAATTACTGTGTACAAATTGCCCAACTCAAGCCAGGCGTGAATGAGTACTTGGTTTTTGATAATTGAGAATATTCTAAGTGTATCCTAAAAGAGCACTTGTACTGTTTGATCTTAAAATAGTGTGTTGTAATAAACGGAGCGAAGTGAGGCGCATGAGAATGGTTAAGGTTGAGAATGATCGATTTAAGTGTGCCTATTTATCTATCTATTTATCTAAGAATCGAACATATATATGTGTGTATGTGTTATCGATTTATTTATCAGTTCATCAGTCTTTCAATTCATTTATTAGTTTTATTGTTCCAGTTCTTATTTTTCAATCTGTTTTCCTTCACCTCTAGCCCACCCATCCGCACCACAGCCACTACCCTCACTACCACCTCCACTTTTTCCAATCTTCCTTTCTCGCAACTTCCAGTTTCATTTTCTAATCTCATCCAGCAATATCCACCCTTTATTTGATTACTAGACGTGCACAATTTGATAATCCAGATATTGACAAAAGCATCATCATCACACCTCAATCATCTTTCTTCCATTCCTTCATTATAATCACTAGATTTTCATATCTGATTACTAGCAAACATATTATCTGAAACGTCATCAAGCTTCAATTTGCCAGCCCCTCCCCTCCCTCTCTCTCTCTCTCTCTCTCTCTCTCTCTCTCTCTCTCTCTCTCTCTCTCTCTATCCCCGCCCCCTTTTCCACCATACAATAGCAGAAACAAAACTGATGTCACTCAGATCTTTGTTATTGTTTTTAGCCAGCCATTGTTATGAGTAGCTTTCACTAAATTCAATCAATCATCCTTTGAACGTACAAGATTACTCATATATATCCGGATGGCGGATGTTGTGGATTTTTTTACTAAGTGCAAAGTTAAATGTGTGTGTGTGTGTGTGTGTGTGTGTGTGTGTGTGTGTGTCTGTGTGTGTGCGAGCGCATGTATACGTGCGTGTGTCCACCCCCCCCCCCTGCTTGATTGTGTTTGTGCTGTTTGTTATTGTAAACACGACACGAATTGCCTTTCTTCTGGACAATAAAGATTATATTTATTATCTATACTTCACTATCTATCTAAAAAAAGGCATTTATGTCAGAGTGAATTATATGATGAAAAATTAAATCGTACTTATTAAGTTGAAAGGATAAAATATATTGCTAACCCTGGACCAACTATTCCAGAATTCCATCATTTTAGCTCTTTGCGGTTCAACAAATGAAAGTCGCTCTATTCAATATGGAATATAAATCTCGCTTAAAGTTCATTAATAAAACTTGTAATGCATTTTTCTGCGCCAATGTAAAAATAAACTTTAGCATTTATATGTCGCCATATCCACTAAACGTGCTCAAGGCGCTTTACAAGGGGTCCCTAAGCAAAGGCAACAATTAACAGATTATCGGACGAGATATGACGCCTATTGGCAACATTATAATTTTTCCTACTGACACAACGCTGTTAACAGCCAGGTACTCATATTACACCTCAGGACGGTGAGAGAATATTAGTAGAGAGCCTTTTCCAGGAACTCAACTATGCGCCGCTGAGAGCGGGACTCGAACCCTGGACATTCATGTCCAAAGACTAGCATCATACCACTAGACCACGTAGCCGATATTATGATACCGTTTCGAGGTAGTTGATCACATATTCCAAACCAAAAACTCAAGGGAAATTAAGTATTATTAGCGTCATATTTTTATTGCGGAATAATTACGAATTCCGGGATTTAGGTTTTCATCGGTAGGGAATTTTATACATGTTGCCCCACTTGATTCAGGTTTGTTTGAGTACCTAACCATAGATATTGTATAGTAAAATACATGGAAACTTAGGAACTGTAATGCCTGCCGGAAATGTCAGGCAGCTCCAGAGACTAGCGATCACATCGTCCTCCTCTGTCCAGTAACTAAACTTGAAGGTGGCTACGAAACAGTTCTTAGGGCGGAGGAAGACTTTCGAAGTTGGGTTGACGAAATGAATTTGGACGTGTAGACATACGCTACTACTACTACTACTACTACTACTACTACTACTACTACTACTACTACTACTACTATTACTACTGCTACTAGTACTACTGCTACTACTACTACTACTACTACTACTACTACTACTACTACTACTACTACTACTACTACTACTGCTACTAGTACTAGTAGTAGTAGTAGTAGTAGTAGTAGTAGTAGTAGTAGTAGTAGTAGTAGTAGTAGTTGCAGTAGTAAACTACAGAACGCATTGAAGACAACATTGAATGACATGAAACGGATAACATAAGATGGTTTAACCCTCTCCTTACCACCACCAGCAAAATCGTCCCATTTATTACGACACAATATACATTTTTCTTATTCAGATTTATTGTGTACATCACAAACTTTGAAGAATGGTCTTTGTTTGATTAATAAGAACATAAAGTTGTTTTGTAGAGAGCTTGTTTGAGTTTGAAAAATCAATTTTTTTCTGCTGGGTAAGCCTGCCATTTTGGGAAAATAATGAAAAGGATCGAGAAGGAACGAGTTAACGAAGGAAAAGCACGAAGAATTGGGAAGCTAAACATGCAAAGGCCTCCTGATGTTCGACCCCCAGTCGAGGATGTTTTTTTCCCCTTGAATTTTGCTTTCTTGTTTTGTGTGGCACTGTTTCATATGAATAAACGTAGAGAAATAGCAATTACTGCAATCCAAAAAAAATTCTCACTTATTAATTAAAAAGGACGAGATGTATCGGTTATTAAATAAATAAGACCACTATTCTTTTCTTTGACGGACTTTGTCACAGAGCATCACCAGTTCCCAAAGTGGGCGGGTTAGCCATCCCCTTCCAGAGAAAACCCTTCATTAAATGTGATTGGTCTATGGGGGGGGGGGGGGGGCCCTGTTGTTTACGTTCCTGTTTTTCTATAGATGACACTAAACCGACGTCACTCAGATGATTGTTATTGTTTTCATACAGCCATTTTAATGATTAGTTATCACTAAATTGCATCAGATTAAGGTCACACATACTTTTCTGTAATGGTGCATTATATCGTGCAGACGGATATTGTGAGTATTTCACCTAAACGCATAGCATCAATATCAAATCTTTTACGGAAAGACTGAAAATCTTTCAAATTCTTGTTCCTCCCACTAATTGTTTATACAGATGTATCCTTCCATTCCACATGTGACAGAATCACCATTAATGCTGAACCATCGACTCCAAACGGTTTTTAGTTCGGGTGAACAATATGCCAGACAAAAATCGATTTTAAAGCTAAACTTGAGCTTTTATATAGGGCAATATCCACTTAAACGTATTCAAAGCGCATTACAAGGCGTCCCTGGCCAACAGCAATATTAAATTTTATTTTGGGACAGAGACAACGCTGTTAACGGCCAGGTATTCATTTTTTCACCTGAGCATGGTGAGAGAATGTCAGTAAAGAGTCTTTTCCAAGGACTAAAACTATTCGCCGAGCGATCCGAAAGTGAGTGTCATCACAAGACCACATAGCCGAACAATAAATGTGTGGAATATCTCCAGAAATTTGAAATTTAGTGGTAGACGTCTATATAGTAGAATGCAATATCCTAATCTGGCAAAACATTAACATTTTTTAAAGTCTTTTGTTTTGGCTATGTGTTAGTAAACTGCCCTGGACTGTCATAGGAATAAACAGAAATGAATATAACAGTTTCAAGAAAAGAACAAAATACCAAACATTGAACATTTCGGTCTCAAAACCATTCTTCAGCCAACAACAAAAAACAACAAAAACATAAATACATTACGGGCCGAATAATTATTTGCCATCGTTCTGGTATTTTAGGAATGTATTTATATTTTCATTGCTGTTTGTTGTTGGCCGAAGAATGATTTTGGGCTCGAAACGTTTCGAATTTATTTTTGTTGTTGTTTTGTTTGTTTGTTTGTTTATTTTTAAAGCTGTTATATTCATTTTTGTTTATCATATTTTGTCTATTAACACAGCTTTTATCATCTAACGTACAAGTGAAACTGTTTTAAGGAGATTAATCCCATTAATAATTATTGTTCTCAGCACACTTTCCCGGTCACGTTATCATAACGCCAATATAATATATTTTCAAAACAAATTAATTGACAATTTCCAAACTTGCGTCATTTGTTTTATACTGAACTTTTATATTAGATTTGACCTCGGGGTTAAATTGACTCCAGGTTGGAAACCTCTTTTTCTACTCCTAAATGGTAGAACACTGGCTTTCGGATCGGAAGGCCCTGGGTTTGAGCCTCGCTTGACGTATTGTTGAGTCCTGAGAAAAGACTCTTTACTCACATTCTCTTACCATACTCAGGTGTTAAATGAGTACCTGGCCATTAACAGTGTTCTTTCTGTCTGAAAAAACATAAATGTAATATCGCCTAACAGGCGTAATGTCTCGTTCAACATATTACGTGTTGCTGTTGGTCAGGGGCCCCTTGTAAAGCGCTGTTAACACGTTTAGTGGATATTGTGCTATATTAAAGCTCAAGATAAATCAGTTAAAATCCCGCTAGACGCCGTCTCGTCTCAGATGCTATATGTCTGGATTTTAAACGATGTATTGCTGTTACGGGTGGTTTTGTTATTGACTGAAGAACGGTTTTGAGCCCGAAGCTTTCCGTGTTTGGTATTTTGTTCTTTTTCGAAGTTGTTGTTTACAGTTTTGTTCATCACTTTCAAATGAATCATTAGGAATGTTTTGATACGCTAATATGTAACGTCATCTTCAAAATGGAACAACCTTTATTAAAATCATTAATTCTATTCCTTACATAAACATCAATCTATAAAACGATCGAGCAGGTGTGACTTTTATTGAGATTTACATAATGCGACTGATTTGATGTCACCTTCCCAGGAAGGTAATTAAACAACCCCTGGATGAGGCCAACCACTTGTAACAGTATTATCGCTTTCGAAAATAATTGAATAAGAATTTATTGATATCTTAACTAGGGGGGGGGGCATTGTACTGTGACCCAGAAGATCCCGGGTTCGAGCCCCGCTTCAGGCACTTTCGTTTTCTTCCTTGAGCAAGATTATTAACCCCAAATTTGCTCACTTAGACAACATGGGTGATTCCTGTTGAAATCAGAAATCTTGTTTGATGAATTATCTATATTCCCTCATGGAATGCCTAGGCGACGATGTCTTATGATGTCGTGGCAGAAGGGCATAATTATTTTTTTAAAACTAGGAATATATCGGGCTTACGTCCCTTCTTCAGACAGCAACAAAAGCGATAAAAATGGCGGCAGTCTTTTAATAGAATCCACAAACACAGGAGAAAAAGGTATTTTCTCGTCTTAGTGGGATTAACGATGGCGATTAGTAAACAACAATGTTATTGTGCTGGGTATTCAAGCGAGAGAGGAAAAAAACAACATTTTTTTCAAATTATCTCATTTTCTGTTATTTGAAAGTATTGGATTGTGTGGTCATCAACATCATCATCATCATCATCATCATCATCATCATCATCATCATCATCATCATCATCATCATCATCATTGCCTTTTTTCACCCTGGGTCAGGGTATAGGCCACAGACAAACAGTTTCCATCCTTCTCTATCCTGAGATAACTTTTTATTTATCTCATTCCATGTCTTACCACTTCTCTGTATATCAGCTTCTTTAATTCTTCTCCATGTTCCTCGTGGCCTTCCCCTTGATCTGGTACAACACAAAAAAAATATTTTAAAAACCAGAAAAAAACTTGAGCTTTGGGCTTTTATATAGAGCAGCATCCACTAAATGTGCTTAAAGCGCTTAACAAGGGGTCCCTAGCCAACAGCAACACTTAATCTTCTTCTGATTATTATTATTATTATTATTATTATTATTATTATTATTATTATTATTATTATTATTATTATTATTGTTTTTATTATTGTTATTATTATTATTATTATTATTATTATTATTATTATTATTATTATTATTATTATTATTATTATTATTATTATTATTATTATTATTATTATTATTATTATCATTATTATTATTATTATTATTATTATTATTATTAATACTATTATTATTATTATTATTATCATTATTATTATTATTATTATTATCATTATTATTATTATTATTGTTATTATTATTATATTATTATTATTATTATTGTTATTATTATATTATTATTTTATTATTATTATCATCATAACTATCAGTATTATTATCATCATTATTACCACTAGTTTAATTACTTTTTTTTAGCCTATTACAAGAGCTGTAACCTAACAATAATTACCTATTTGGACAATAAAGATTATTATTATTATTATTATCATCATTATTATTATTATCATTATTATTATTATTATTATTATTATTATTATTATTATTATTATTATTATTATTATTATTATTATAATTATTATTATTATTACTATTATTATTATTGTTATTATTATTATTATTATTATTATTATTATTATTATTATTATTATTATTATTAACATGCAGGACGAAACATGACGCCTGTTATTATTACAATATTACCATTTTTTGACCGAGACAAAGCTGTTAACGTCAGGTACTCATTTTACACCTAGATACGATGAGACAACGTGAGTAAAGATCCTTTTCCAAGGACTCAACTATGCACCGCTCGGAACGTGACTCGAACCCAAGACCTTCCGATCCGAAGGCGATTTTCATACCAATAGACTACATAGCCGCAGGAGTCTGTTGGTTCCAAGACCGTAATGTGATTTAACACATTGGACAATAAGTGGTCTAGTGGTTGATATTTGTCTTTGGGTTCAAATCATAGCCGGCTGGTTCTAGTTCAATGTATAAGCATTACATTTTCCCCCTTGCTACCTTGTAGATTTAATTACTCTCTCTCTCTCTCTCTCTCTCTCTCTCTCTCTCTCTCTCTCTCTCTCATAGAGTGTAAAAAGCCTTTTTTATATTATGACCCTTTGAACCTATATTTATAGATCAGGGTGTCCCAGAAGTCGCGCACCATGTAGATTTATATAAAAACAAATATGAATATCAATGAATATCAAATTTATTAATCAAAATCACAATAGATGCTCAAATTGTTCACCTTCAGCCTGAATACATGCATCGGTTCTCTTTATAAAACTATCTTTTACTCTAATGAGGGTTTCAGTGGTGATTTTTTGACATTCAGTTATTATCGCATCTTTCAAATCATCAAGAGTGCGTGGACGATTCTGGTAAACAGCATATTTAAGATATCCCCAAAGGAAATAATCAAGAGGTGATAGATCTGGTGATCGGGGTGGCCACTCCACGGACCTCTTCGCCAAATCCATCTTTCTGGAAAATTTTGATTCAGGTAGTCACGCACACAAATAGCAAAGTGTGGTGGAGCTCCATCTTGCTGAAATATGAGGTTTTGTCGTCTAATTACAGGAATATTTTCTAGGTATTCAAACAGGAAGGTCTGTAAAAGCTCTAAATAAGTTTCTCCGGTGACATTGCTAGTATTGAAAAAATAAGGACCAACGATTTCCTCCTCCCATATTCCAGCCCAGACCATTATCTTAGGGTTGGTCTGATGATGACCCTCCTCATGCCAGTTAGGATTTACTTCTGACCAATAGCGCATATTGTGACGGTTTACTTGCCCATTTAAATGAAAAATTTCTTCATCACTAAATAATATTGAAGAATCCAGGTGATTACACATCCATTCATAAAACTCTAATCGCCTATCTGTGTCATCGCCATGTAGAGCTTGTACAAGATGCACTTTGTACGGGTGAAATTTCTGTGTTTTATGAATAGATGTACTGATGATTTGCTAATCGTAAGCTTCTGGCTTATTTTCCTCACTGATTTCACGGGGTTTTTAGCAACATTCGCCAAAACCATAGTTGATGTTTCCTCATCAGTTGCACTCTTTCGTCGACCACATCTCTCACGGTCAGCAACTGAACCTGTTTCTTGGAAACGTTTGATCAAACGGCAGACAGTGGTATGGTTCAATGGTTTTTCTCGCTCGGGATGAGTGCGGTTGAATTCTTCAGCTACCGAGCGGTATGTAGCCCCATCTCTTCCAAACATAAAAATCAATTTAACTCTTTCTTGCATTGTTAGTTTCTCGCCCATATCGAATAAAATCTGAAACAAAACAAAAAATAATATTTGGTGCGCGACTTCTTGGACACCCTGTATATATATATATATATATATATATATATATATATATATATATATATATATATATATATATATATAACCTAACAATAATTGCATATTTGGACAATAAAGATTATCATTATAATATATATATATATATATATATATATATATATATATATATATATATATATATATATATATATATTCCGCTGGTCTCCTACTTATCTGGAAACCCCAGATCTCTCTGCCCGAGACCTTCTTTGAAGTTTGAAATATCCAAAATAGTGCTAGAGTGATATAGAGGTATATTTATGAAACGAAATTGACCTCACTAACTCTTTGTTGTTGTTTTCGCCTGATATATTTTATGAGTAGTTCTCACTAAACTATATATTAATCCGACTATAAACGTTCAGGTTGCACTTTGTTTTGTGTGTTGGTACGTTATTTCCGGTTGGCAATATTATGAGGGGTTTTTTAAAGTACACGATCAATAAACCAGAATGGTGAGATTGAATTTCAGCCCAGTATGAATAACCAAAGCCAAATGATATTGACCAACTCCAATGGGAGTACACCCCCCCCCCCCACCCCCATCCCCACCCCCACAGACAACGAAATAAAAACAAACAAAATTTAAAAACGGAAAAAAAGTGTGTATGGATCTGGTGACACACTTTTTCACGTTTTTAATTTTTGTTTGTTTCGATGTTGTTGTCATTGGGGGTGGGGGCTGGTACAAACCCCTACAACAATCATTTTTGAGTTCCATGGCGTAATGTTGACTTGGAGATGCTTTGCTTCTCTCAATCACTCACTATCCCACGTCGTCCTCATTGACGTTGGCTGCCCGACTTCTTTGTGATAACAAAAGTCCGCCATTCCCTTCGTCTGTTGACGGTATCATTCATCTCTGTCCATTCTAGGATGTTTTTTCTATAACTAGGCCTGAGTCTTCCCCTTCTTCTTTTGCCTCCATTTCCCCCTGTATCACATTTTTCATCAGCGTGCATGGGTTTCGGCATATATGATCGAAAAAAAAAGAGTTTTCTCCTTTTGATTACATTTAATAGCGCTGGCATGACTTCCAGCTCTTCCAGTATGCTTTTATTTGTTCTTTTTTTTCCCTCCAGCTTATCCTCATCATCCTGTAAAAGTAAATTTTAGCAGAGTTTATACGTTTCATATCTTTGTTCTTAAGGGTCCATCCTTCTGCGCCGTAGGTCATCCCTGTCCACACCAATATTTTTGCTTTGCTTCTCATTCTTACATCCATGGTCTTCATAAAGCCACCGTTGCTTGAATTTTGACTTTTAAAAAAAAAAAGAGCCACGCCCCCCCCCCCTTCTCTCTCTCTCTCTCTCTCTCTCTCTCTCTCTCTCTCTCTCACACACACACACACACACACAATTATTTGGAAAATGTAGAAGGAATTAATAAAGATTACCGGGCCCAATTTTTTAAATTGAAAAGCAATTTGACTGGAATCTTCCAATTTAATACATTATAATTAATCTGTGAAACTTCAATATTGAATCATATCTAATTGTGAAATATGTTTTCTATGTGAAAACAAGTAATGAATGAAATCCATGACCATGGATGGAAATAATGATTATAACCAGTTTATTGTCATTGTCTGGAAAAACACCTATTCAAAACTTTGGCCAGAAACTCGTCCTTCAAATAGTATAGATCGAGTTAAAAGGCTTCGCGAGGTCCCAGATTTCAGAGTTTTTGCCAAGATGAGGGTCATTTAAATCAACCAATTTCTGAGGTACGATTTTTCTGGCCAAAATACGTGTTTTTCCAGACAACGGCAGTAAGCTGGTTAAATGACATCGCAATGGAGCAACAGGCTTATAACAGACCAGACAGAAAGTGTTAAAAGTTATCAAATAACAAATCCTAACATGTCGCCCGACAATCAGTTCACTTTTCAAGGCCCCATTCATACACATCTCTTAGCCTGTCTGAAATTGTAAATATTGCCCAGTAAGTCCAATATTGTTTACAGGTACTTTGTATTGATGAAATAGGTTTTTAAAAGGATAGACACAAACAAAATACCATTTTCTATTTCTCGCCCATCCTCCCTCTCTCTCTCTCTCTCTCTCTCTCTCTCTCTCTCTCTCTCTCTCCCTCTCTCTCTCTATCTCTCTCTCTATCTCTTTCTCTCTCTCTCTCTCTTTCTTTCTTTCTTTCCTCCTCACCCCCTCTCTCTCTCTTTCTATTCTTTATATATATTAATTTTTCTCTTTTTTTTCTTTCTCCATCTATCTATCTATCTATCTATCTATCTATCTATCTATCTATCTATCTATCTATCTATCTATTTATCAATCTATCTATCTACATATCAAGCCATCTATCAATCGTTCTATCTATCAAGGCAACTATCTACCTATCTATATGACTATAAATCTATATCTTAATATATCTACCGTTCTATCTGCTCATCTATCTTTTTTCTATATCTTTCTGTCTTTCTGTCTGTTGATCTTATCTATCTATCATCCCGCTGTCTATATTATCAATTTATCATCTGGTGGTCTACCTATCTCTACTTATCTTTCTGTCTATCTATCCATCTATCTATCTATCTATTTATCTATCAGTCTATATATCTGTATATCTATCAATATATCTATCTATATATCTCTTTGTCTATCTATCTTTCTATCTACTTTGCGAGGTCCCAGGTTTGAGTGTTTTTGCCAAGATGAGGGTCATTTAAATCAATTAATATTTTAATTACGAGCCTTCTGACCAAATTTTATACGAGTCTTTCCAGAGTGCGCAGTTAACAGGTTAAATATTGATACCAGCGTTATCAAGACAAGACAGAATTTCGGTTGTATCGAAGAAAATTTCAACATTCCATTTCCAATAAATATTTCAAGCCACTGTCTGAGTACGATGCTATTTTTAATGTAATGTCACTATTTTCGTTTTAGTTTTATACTTGTATAATTGTAAAACATTTTTTTGAGCGCGCGCTCTCTCTCTCTCTCTCTCTCTCTCTCTCTCTCTCTCTCTCTCTCTCTCTTTCTTTCTTTCTTTCTTTCTCTTAGGGGATCTAACTATTTATCTATCTATATTAAGATCACAGTCGACTGGACTTTTCCAGCGGTCTGATTTATTCATCGACCTTCTGCCCAACCAAAAATACGTTTAAAATCTTTGGACAGAAAACTCGCCTCTTAAAAAAAGACAATTGATTATCAATTAAAATTTGAAAGATGAGTTTTCAGAAAAAGAAAATTTTAAACCTGTTTTTGTCAGGGTTTGATAATTTGTTCATTCAACAAACTCCATCCACCTCCACCCCCGCCCCTCCCCCTCCCTTTAATCAAGCGACCAAATCTTATTTTGAGTGATGACTGTCTGGTTAGGAAAAAGGTAAAATCTATTTTCACTAACGAACTCGAATCGCTGTTGAAATTACTTAAGCCCAAAATATGCTGACTAAATAAAACCAATCTCTCTCTCTCTCTCTCTCTCTCTCTCTCTCTCTCTCTCTCTCTCTCACTCTCTCTCTCTCTCTCTCTCTCTCTCTTTCTCTCTCTCTCTCACTCACTCACACACACACACATACTCTCTCTCTCTCTCTCTCTAGCTCTCTCTCCTTATCAATCTATCTATCTATCTATCTATCTATCTATCTATCTATCTATCTATCTATCTATCTATCTATCTATCTATCTATCTATCTATCTATCTATCTATCTATCTATCTATCTATCTATCTATCTATCTGTCTGTCTATCTATCTATCCATTAATCTTATCCCCTTCTCCTTCTCTCCTTGTCTTTCTCACCAACTCTTCCTTTTTTCTCCGACACACTCACACAAATGCGCGCGCATGCTCACACACTGATTGTTTATCTAAGTAAAAGCATCTTTGGATCCTATAAAAATAACTATAACCATTTTAAAAAAATGTTATGACTTATCAACAGAAAGATTACAAGGAGAAAAATAATCAGAAAGAAAGAGCGTACCGCTGTCATCACATAAAGGGATATACTGTGAATGTCATATGCCTGAAGTTAATCATCATCATCATAGCGATTATGTTAGCAACTCTCATGATTACCAAAAAAATCACAGAAACTTTCGAAGTATTTAAAGAGAATTAAGGAGTGGGCCTATCTAAGGAAAACATTTGAGATAATACACAGTATTCCATAGAGACATTTATGGAATTGCACATGACAAAGGTCATGAAATTCCACAAACGGAAAGAGATGCACGCCCACTTTGTTGTTAAGAGTCAATTCAGGTCAATGACTTTCCCCATAATCTTGCCTATTTTATGGACATGACAAATCAAGCATGTTATTGGTATGTTATATAGTTTGCCTTTTTACACCATCTGATGGGGTTGGATTGAGCTGTGGTAAGATGAAGGACGAATGGTTTCGAATGCCGGTTGACCTTAATCAGAACGAATTTGTCTCATCGTTGCATAAACAGTTGATGTGTTTTACTTTAGGTCGAGGAAGTTTTGTAGTGGTTAATTTTCGACAGTCTCCTCAAACAATGTCATAAAAAGAATTGCATCTGCCCACATCGGTTTCTATTCCAATTTTGTTCAAATACAGGCCTTGAGTGACTTCATAGGGTAGCCCTTGTACTACTCGTCTAGTACTCTAAAAAAACGTTTTTGTCAAAAACTTCCAAACCTGGGAAGAAATCATAAAACTCGTCCTTCAAATAATATCGATCGATTTAAATGACCTTCATCTAGTCAATAATTGGTATGAGAATTTGTGAAAAGGTGAGGGTCATTTGAAGGGTGAGATTTCTTGCCACACTTTTTAAATGTAAATGTTACTGCTCGAAGATCGAAGAAAGAAATAAATTGAATATAAGCTTCAATTTAATTACGAAAACAGATAAAACGGACGTTTCGGATTTCTCCTTTATCAACAAAACTGGATGAATGAAACACGACAGACGAATGAGATAATGTGGTAGTGGCGTTGTTAACTTCTGTAGTGTTTCATTCATCCTGTTTTGTTGATAAAGGGGAAACCCGAAACGTCCATTTTATCTGTTTCCGTAAATAAATTGAAGTTTACATTCAATTTCACATTGTTATTTATCACAATTTTTTTAAACGTGTTTTTCATAGTTTGGCATCATAAACTCACTTGATTGGCTTTCTACAATAGGAAACCCCCCTTGACAACGTAACACGATAACGTACAATATGAAATGAACTCCTCATCGTACGTGGTAACAATGCTAAATAATGAGAAGGGAATTGAATATTGATAAACAAAGGTACTCCTCAATTAATAAAGCACCAAATAGCTCAAGATCGATCGATATCTTGTAAGAGTATTATTTTCTCCAAAGGTAATACAGGTATATCATTACACGCTCCAGGTATGGGTTTTATCCCAAGGGGTGGAGTCAGTTATTGGGGTTGAACATTCTGTTCTTTTCCTTGGGGTGGGGGAGGGAGGGGGAGAGGGCTGTAATTCAGCAAGGTGAACATGTAATTAGTCTGCCGGTACAGGACAATACACGTTTTTACAATTTGGTCAGAAAACTCACATTCGATGGATTGAAATTCGCTCAAACTTATCAAAAATTATCAAAGGAGTCTTTGGTTCAATAATTTTGACAAGTCAGGAGTCATTTTAATCCCATCCATAAACATGGATTGAAAGTTTTCGAGCCAGATATAATAAAAAAATTTTTTTCCAGCGCACGACAGGCTTGGCGTTTGGCTCTCGTGACTTCCTGATTGTAATTATATAAGTCGGGCATCACCTATTTTTTAGAATAATATGCTACACAACTCCATAATTACAAACCAATTCTGACGCCTACTACTACTAGAACATGCAAACCCAAATATAAACGTACACAAGAAATAGATCCAAACTCTGACAAATATAAAAGTACACAAGAAATAGATCCAAACTCTGACAAATATTTGCCTTGCTATCTAGCATCACCCATATTATGATCATCAAATTTTCAAAACGATTCTCAGTCGTTTTTTAACAATAATGACTGCGACATTCCATGAATTATTTATTCATTACCACCAAAATGGTTCATAATTCATCCATCCGAACAACAACAACAACAACAAAAATAAAGAAAAGCAATGAAAAAAAAAAACCCAAAAAACTTCATTGCTATAATCATCTAACGATTTCTTTTTCTGATTGTGCCCATAAATCATTATTTATTTTATAAATTATAAATACAGATAGACAAATAAGAATTATCTGAAGCCTCCCCTCCTAGTCCTAAAGATCGCCTGTTTAAAATAGCAGGAATAATTCCAGCTCTCAAAACGTTTGTTTTTCCTCATTACGTCGTTTCCCATTTTTAGTTTCTTCAAAAATATCTCGAGGGGATCGTAGACATATACATTTATACATTAATTACTTCAAAGCCGTTCATAATCAATTTTGAAAACTGATATTTCCTAATACCGAAAGGTCAAAGTTCTTGTAAATGTTTCAAATGACATACATAGGCTGGAGGTTAAATTCCAAATATACAGAAATTGATGGAATGTCTTTTATTCAGAACTAGGGAGGTAGTTGAAATAGAAATGTAACGTGCGGCTATATGGTCATGTGGTATGACACTCGCCTTCGGATCGGACGGTCATGGTTTCAAGTCCCGCTCTGAGTGATGCATAGTTAAGTTCTTGGAGAAGGCTCTTTATTCACATTCTCTCACCATACTCAGTTGTAAATTGAGTACCTGGCTGTTAACAGCGATGTCTCTGTCATAGAAGAAAGGTAATATCGCCTAACAGGCGGCATGTCTCGTCCAGCATGTTAGTGTTGTTGTTGGCTGTAAGGACTCTCTGTTGGCTCTTGTGAAGAGCTTTGAGATATTTCGCTCTATAAACCCTCTAGTTTTCCTTTTTCCCTTTTTTAATGTTTTAGTGACGTTTTGATGAAGATATGTATATTTGAATATATGTAGACAAATTGGTAGTAAATTATTAAAATACTGAAAAAAAAAACACCGAAACAATCACAGAATTTGTCCAAGTTGAAAATCAATCGAAATTCATCACGGCTGAAATAAGTTCAGCTGCCAAAGTGCGCAGTATGAAGATCATGATTGTGAAAGTACGAAAACCAAGTACAACTAATAAGTAGTATCTAGGCATTGGTCATAAAGTCACATGTGTTCTCGTCTTCCTAGATTAGGAAAATGCTAACGACATCATTAAATCCCAAATAAACCATTTGGGAATTCTTTGTTGAGCTCTGTGCGTTTAAGCGGAAGTTTGTTTCCACTCCAATCCTATTTCAAACTGAATGTGGACCCTTTGACAGCTAAACGATTCATTTCCTTCATCAGCTTGTCTTGACCGCCAGACACGGACAAAAAAGCTTTTGATCTTATGGACAGAAAACAATGGTCAAATGGAATGAACGATTCAATGTGCGTTGTTTCTGTCCGAAAAAAAGTATTGTAATATCGCCTAACAGGCGTCATGTCCCGTCCTAAATGTTAAATGTTGCTGTTGGCCAGGGACCCGTTGAAAATCGCTTTTAGCACGTTTAGTGGATATTGCGCTATATAACAGTTCAATTTATTAATTTATTATTAAATTAATGTAGACAGATAATTCAGACATTTCGGGCTTTCCCCTTTGTCAACCAAAAACGATGAATGAAAAACTAAAAACGAATATGAGATGGGAGAATGCCAGTCTTTAGTGTTTCATTCATCATGTTTTGTTAAAAAGGGGAAACCCGAAACGTTTGAATTATCTGTATTCGTTTATTAAATTGAGCTTCAATTCAATTTTGTTTTTCTCTGAGCCTAAAATGCTACCGCACTTATCTCTTCACACTCTGCTTTAAGATTTTAAAAAAAATTGTTGTAAACAAATGATAAACACTGGAATTAGACAAATGATAAACAATGGAATTAGACAAATGGTAAACACTGGAATTAGACAAATGGTAAACACTGGAATTAGACAAATGGTAAACACTGAAATTAGACAATTGATAAACACTGGAATTAGCCGAGTGTACTCCAGTCATCTTCGGCGCTCAGAGAGTAGCTGTAATCCATTCTTAACTTATTTTAACCAGTCAACTCTGCCTTACTCTGGGAAAATACGTACTACGTATCAAAAAATTTGGACAGAAAACTTGTCCTTCAAATATCGATTGATTTAAATGACCCTCATCTTGGCATAAACTCCCAAACCTATGGACATCGCGAGCTCCCAGGTTTATTGTGCGGCTATGTGGTCTTGTGGTATGACACTCGCTTTCGGATCGGAAGGTCCTAGGTTCGAGACTCGCTCGGCGCATAGTTGAGTCCTTGGATGAGGCTTTTCACTCAGATTCGCTCACCATACTCAGGTGTAAAATGAGTAACAGGCCGATAACAGTGTTGTCTCTATTATCCTAAACAATTGTAATATTAATATAGTCTAAAAGGCGTCAGGTCACGTCCTACATGTTGGCCAGAGACCCCTTGTTAACGCTTTTTGGCACGTTTAGTCAATACTGATAAAGAACTGATTAGTGTGTATGAAAGGTGCCTGACAAAGCAAGAAAGAAACATACAAGAAAAAAAACAGTCGACCTCGCATCAGTTCTTTATCTTACACAGGTGCCTGCTCCTTAATTTCTTAATTTAGTGAATACTCCGCTTAAAAAAATCGAGCTTTCTATAGGGCAATATCCACTAAATGTGCTCAAAGCGCTTTACAAGGGGTCCCTGGTCAACAGCAACATTCAACATGTAGGACGGGACATGACGCCTGTTAGGCGATATTACAATTTTTCGGACAAAGACAACGCTGTTAACGGCCAGGTACTCATTTTACACCTGAGTACGGTGAGAGAATGTGAGTAAAGAGCATTTTCCAAGGACTCAACTATGCGCCGAGCGCGAGGCTCGAACCCAGGACCTTCCGATCCGAAAGCGAGTGTCATACCACTAGAGCACATAGCCGTACTACATAAAAAAGCTCAAGTTAAGTATTTGAATGACACGTTTTCTGGCCAAATCTTTAAATAGATCTACAAGAAATGAAGTGAGTAGGAAAGTGCCAAAGACAGCAGACAATAAAAATTTCGCAGCTGCGATGGGGGGCTCGAACCCGCGACCTTACTGGTACGACAATAACTCCGCCTGGCCGGGGAGATCGTGACTCTACCGTATGAGCTACCCACGACCCCCCAAAAAAGTCGCTCCAAAGCTTAGTCTAACTAGTGCGGCTATGTGGTCTAGTGGTATGACACTCACTTTCGGATCGGAAGGTCCTGGGTTCGAGTCTCGCTCGGCGCATAGTTGAGTCCTTGGAAAAGACTCTTTACTCACATTCTCTCACCATAATCAGGTGTAAAATGAGTACCTAGCTGTTTACAGTGTTGTCTCTGTCCGGAAAAAAATCTAATATTACCTAACAGACGTCATGTCTCGTCCTAGATGTTAAGTGTTGCAGTTGGCCAGGGACCCCTTGTAAAGCGCTTTGAGCACATTTAGTGGATATTGCGCTATATAAAAGCTCAATTTAAAAAAAAGATTTTTAAGAGCCTAAATAGATCTACATGCCATTCCAGAGTACGACTGTTGACTGGTCAAGTAAGGGTTTCTGTTTTCAACGTTTTTCAAATGTTAACTTCATTTTTTTCACTGGTGTTTGTTTATTTCTCAACTCATACGATAATAATAATATATACCCGCCATTATTATGAGGAGAAGGCAAATATTTTGAATTATTCGACTTCAATGATGTCGCACCGATGCTGTTTGTTCTCGTGAAGCCTAGAATCTAACCCCGCCTTAAACAGTTAACTGCCGCACTCTGGGGAAAAACAAAACACGTAGTTAAAAATTTAGGCAGAAAACTCGTCCTCCAAATATCGATCGATTTAAATGACCCTCATCTTGGCAAAAACTCTGAAACCTGAGACTTCCTGGGGGTTTTATCGGACTCCAATAAATTCACCAAACAGTTATTGGGAGGCTGGGCCTCTTGGTTTTTGAGGAAAGCTACTCGCGCAGGTTAGGGTTGTATCAAAAGGGTAGCAAGTAATTGTTACTGTCCGCCTCCCACTACAGAACAGGTATAAACTCTAGCTTCATGAGTCGTATTGTTCTGAAGGGCAACTTCTTTTTCTGTAAATTTTATATCTTTTCTACTCGTTTCGTAGTGATTGTCCTCAACATGCATCATATAAACTTAGTCTTATTCATTAAAAAAAAAATTCATCAGCCCATGGAGACGGGTTTATACTGTTTTTTTTAAAGCATCAAACTGACAATATCAATTGTTTGATTCCAGTTGGATAGAGCGCTAGTCTATCTCAAAGTACTTTCCACCAGACCCAACTACTGCTGGAAGGACAAAATCTCGACTTCACCTGTGATTGAAATGGGTCCCTTTGATTGTGAACCAAGCGCTCTACCAACTTACTGAGCTATCTAAATTGGGGTGAATGATCCTATTTGGTGCCAATGAGTAACCTACTGAAGGTTGTTTTATTATTATTATAGGTGAGGAATACATTCTAGGATTAGTTGGGTTTTTTTTTTGTTAACCAGTTAACTGCCTTTCTCTGGAAAAAACGTGTATTTAAAACTTTGACCAAAAAACTCATCCTTCAAATATCGAGCGATTTAAATGACCCTCATCTCGGTAAAAAAAAATATCTTAAACCTGGGACCTCGCGACGTCCCAAGTTTGAGACTATTTGCCAGGATAAGGGTCGTTTAAATCGATCGATATTTGAAGGACGGATTTTCTGGCCAAAGTTTTAAATATATGTTTTTTTTTAGAGAGAGAAAGACAGTTCACAAGTTTATTTCCCTTTTATCATTGCCAAAACTCAGGCTGCTATAAATGGCTCCACCGCCTCAAAGAGTGGGTGTAATAGCCTTCAATTATCAACATAACGCAAAACACCTCGAGGTTATTTCCACAATTTTTTTTGTATTGTTTTGTTTTGGTTTTGTTTGTTTTGATTATTTCTCATCTCATAATAGAATATCTCCGCCAGTTAAACAAAATATCGCGATCATCGCGAGGAACACTCGTATTAATGTTGACGATGCAATGTTTTCAAATGAAGAAAATAAGAAGCACGGAGACTTCACGCTATCCTTTTGCCACAAGATTTCTTGTTATATTTATTGTCTCCCCTTATCAAAAAAAAAAAGAAAGAAAAAGAAAAACAAACAAACAAACAAAAAAAACCCACCAAAAACAAAACAAAAAACAAAACAAAACGCATCACCTTTTGAGCTCTTGATTAAAGCTTTTATTTTCAAAAATAGCATTTATTTTTACAAAGGAGTGTTTCGTTTATAATTGAATAAGGGAATATATGAGAATTTTATATTTCACAATTATGGGAATAATTTAAATCCCGTAATCCAATTCTTCAAGAATTCTTCGGTTGTGTCATCCTCTGACCTTCAAAAGGTTGGGATGAGCAACCTCTAGGATACCACAAGTTTCAAAGTCACCCGAGTGTTTTACATTATAGAATAAAGAGTAACTGGGGTAAACACAAGTGATTTGGACCCAATACTCCATATGAGCCATATATGGTTCTGCGCACGCCAATGGCGAGAATTCTACACAAGGAAAGAACCGCCAGTATGTTTTCTTCTACTACAAGTCTGGGGGCTGTGGATAAGTTTAGATCATAGCTCAGCGATTTCCCCGCGTCGATACACAAATATGATTAACTCTCATACTAGTCATGTCCATTTATTGGAGCCTACCGACAAAACTGACAATTAACGTCGCCGTGTGCACAATAATAGATCGTCTCGGGAATGATTCAATTCCCAATGGATCGCCTTGGCATGGGCCAATGGGCGTCTTGTGACACTTTTCCCCTCTTGGTGCCCGATCAGATGCATAATGTAACCATTCTAATTGTTATTGTGTTAGAACAATGGATATATCTGGGGAACGGTGCATTATGGGATACGTCGTCTAAGCACCTTTGCACGTTACAACAGTTATTAGCTACCAAACCCGCCACCTAACGCACAGCCGCTGCCTAATGTAATGATGATATAATATGCAATAAGGATCAATTAAAGCCCGTCAGCCAATTCTCGCGTTGTTATCTTACCACGTGACCAATTTATGACCAATGAAAATCTTTCCCATGAGATAAAACAATACAGGGGTTATCATAACAAGGTTGACATCGAGTCGAATGATTTATTTCCTATTGTTATATACACGAGGGAATCATGTGAGCAAACTAATGTTATTACGACATATAACGTTCGTTCAGAGATAAAATCTTATCGTTCATTGAAGTATAATATGGTTTGTGTTAAGACAAAATGGATTGGGTTCCTGGATGGCGATTCTATACTGGTACCTTTGTTAATTATTAGAGTCCATGCTTTGCTTCCGAGTCATGTCATGTTATGGCTCTAACTTTAGAATAAACTCAAGAGGAAAACCAAAAGTACCGATGAATTAATCTCAAATATTTTGATTTGCATGATTGGACCATTTTCAGAAAGTGATAATAAGTGAATTTTCTTTTTTCCTTCCAGATTGTACAACATGATTTATAAGGCACCCTCAGTATCTTCTCCGTCGCTCAAACAACACAAAGCAATGACTACTTGTTCCATGATCGTTATCCTCACGTTACTTAGTACATTCGTTGATTCAACAGTATCAATTTCATCGTCATCGTCATCATCAGCAGCTTCCTTACCAACATTATCTTCATCCTCGTCGTCATCAACATCGTCATCATCATCTTCGTCATATGCAGATTCCGAAGTATCACTGGGACAACCTCTAGAAAGATTGGTAAGTCGTTATTGTTGCTGCCTCCTCCTAATCCTTCTCCTCCTCCTCCTCCTCCTCATCCTTCTCCTCCTAATCATCATCCTCCTGATCCTTCTCCTCCTCCTCCTCCTCCTCCTAAACCGCCTCCTCCTCCCCTAATCCTCCTCCTCCTCCTCAACCTTCTCCAATCCTCCTCCTCCTTCTCCTCAACCTTCTCCAATCCTCCTCCTCATCCTCCTCTTCCTCCTAATATTTCTCCTCCTCCTCCTAATCCCCCTAATCCTCCTCCTCTTCCCCTTCCTCCTCTTTCTCCTCCTCCAAATTCTCCTCCTCCATTTTCTCATCCTCCTCCTCCTCCTAAACCTCCTTCTCCTCCCCCAAATCCTCCTCCTCCTCTCCTAATCCTCCTCCTCCTCCTCCTCCTAATCCTCCTCCTCCTAATAGTTCTCCTCCTCCTAATAGTTCTTCTCCTCCTCCTCCTAATCCTCCTCCTTCTAATATTTCTCCTCCTTCTCTTCCTCCTCTTCTTTCTCATCCTCTTCCTCCTCCTTCTCTCCTCCTCTTCTTCCTCCTCCTCTTCCTCTTCCTCCTCCTCCTCCTCCTCCTCCTCCTAATCTTGCTTCTCCTCCTCCTTCTCCCAATCCTCCTTTTCCTCCTCCTCCTCCTCCTACTCCTAATCCTACTCCTCCTCCTCCTTCTCCTCCTAATCATCCTCCTCCTCCTCCTACTGACAATTTCGTATTATTTATACTATATCCCCGGCAACGAAAAAAAAAAAAACGTTCTCTTTCTCCAATAAGCTTAACGGTCGCTATATATATATATTATTGCCAGTTTCGACTGCCTTCTTATTACTATAAAATCAATGTCGAACTCAAGTAAGAATACAAAGAAGAAAAATAGGAAGAAAACTGCAGTTCCCCTTCAACTGAGCAAATATCTCCAGGTACCCTTTCATACATACTAAAACTGTCGCGGGTATCTTGCAAGGAAATGGGACATTTATACAGTGTAAGCTTATAGAGTTGTCCGAGGCATTAAAAGTGAACAATAGAATATGAAAAAAGAAGAACGGTTGGATCTAATGTGAGATCTATATGAAAGTGATACAGATTAAAAAGCTATCCAAGGGGTAACTAGCAATTGTCTTACAATACAAAACTCGGACATAAAGTCAAACTCCCTGGCTTTGATCCCTGAATAACCACTTTCCAAAATAGTTTAAGGATCACTGAGTATTCCATAAAATGACATTCCCCTCCCCTCATCCCATTTTACCTGACGTGCATTTTGAGAGCCAAAATCAAACAGAAATAATTTCAAAACCTCACAAAACAATCTCCTTTATAATGATAGATCATAACAATGTCCACACCAATCTCCCATTCAATGACAAAACACATATTGTACATTCTGCCAGAAAACGTTTGCCTCATATATCAATAGATTTAGATACCCCCCCCCTCCTCCCAACTTATCAAAAAACTTAATCTTAAAGCTGAAACCTACTTTGAAGTCTCGGGTTGAAGACTTTTTTACCAAGTTGAGTATTTTTCACAATCAGGAATCTGTCCATACTGAAAGCAACAATTTTCTGGTCAAATTTGAATAAAATGTTTTTGATCGGAGAACGGCACCAATGTATCTGGCTGGACCCCATCAGGTCTGTAGTCCACAGTGCTTACAGTCATAGACAGAGGGCCCACTAAACCATGATGGGATATTCACGACTTTTCCTTCCCCAAAGACACAATAAACTTAGATTGGAAAAAAATTTGATGGGAAGAACGACCAGCCTAGTCCTTTGTTTGGTGGCCATTAAAGAATTCTTGTCGACGTCATTGGGATGGACATGATTACTGACCACAGGAAGTATGTGGACATGATTATGGACACTTATAGACAACATTTCCGGGGTCTCACCATGTTAAGGGCAACTTGGCTCAGCGGTACGGTCTTTGCTTCGTACCCGAAAGGTACCGGGTTCGATCACCTGCCTTTGCGCTGGGTGGCTTGAGCAAGTCACCTCGCCCTATCTCAATTTGCGGCGCTGCACTGCGACTGACGCCTGGGTTATTCCATCGTTCCCTTGGAATAGACATTAGAGACAAATTTCCCGTATGGGATTAATAAAGGGATTTTTAAATTATTATTTATTATTATTAAATGTGTTTCGCATTCTCATATCGCATTGTAGACTTCTTGGCAGCATTGGTTACGTGATATTTTTATAAATAAATAAAGTGGTTTGCATCAAAAAGGTTTTCCTTTAAAAAAGTAAAGAACCAATATTTTCAGAGTGACCTAACTGTGTCAATTTTCTATTAGTCGTCTAGATGAAGATAATATAAAATCGGAATGATCAGATTTAGGAAATTGAAGTTTTCTGTAGATTTTAGATAACTGATCATTTTTTTATGTTATATCCCCTTTTCCCCCCGCAAGTTTCACCCCGACATAGTGCCAAGTTAAGGCGATGGGCCAGCCACATATCACAGGATATTGGTTCTTCCGGTCAGGGGACGATTGCTCACTTCTCTGGATGGCAACATCTTTTCTTGAAAATGGTCTTAAAATAGAAATTAGTTTAGTTCTCAAACCTGACCAACCGTCTCTATGTGGTGAATATCGAATACATAGCCACACATTTCAAACTTTAGGTTCAATTCTATTCTTTGTGGCGGGGAATACATATAATTGTTTACATTATTGGGCATCGTGGCTCAGCGGTGCGGCCTTTGCCTCGTACCCGAAAGGTGCCCAGTTCTAATACTCGCTGCTGCGCTGTGTTACCTTGAGCAAGTTACATCGCCCTAGCTCAATCTGCGGCGCTGCCCAGACGTCTGGGTTACTCCAGACTACCCTTGGAGTTCACCCTTAAGACAAATTTCCCCTATGGGATAAATAAAGGGAATTTTATTTATTTATTTATTTATTTATTTATTTATTTATTTATTTATTTATTTATTTATTTATTTATTTATTTATTATTGCATTGCAAAAGTCTCAAAAGTTCGTGTTTATTTTGTTATTTTGATTCTATATTCACTTTTCAGAATTATAGTCTTCCCGACAATAAACTGTTTTGAGACGTTTGGTCACAAATATTATAACTATAATTCCATCAGCGTTTGGCCATCCTTTGATGTGTCGGAACTACAAGATTTCAAACGGTGTGTATGGAACATATCCACCTTTTTCAAATCTTTATCTTACACCAGTCAATGCCCTCTAGATAATTTGTTACTTTGATGATCTTTCCATAACTACAGGGGATCGTTAGTTGATTTTTTAATTTATTTATAGATTCAACGATAAGAATAATCCAAATTAACAAAATTATGGAAGCTGTCCTTGCTTAACTCTCTCGTTACCATCTATTTTTAGAATGCCCCCCGAACATTCACACCCACCTAGCACAAAGATAGACTTTTCTTACTCAAACAAAAAGTAACAAGTGAGCTCTACAACACAGTGTTAAATCAAAGAATTTCTTTAAATTTCTTGATGTACAAGAGAAATCATAATGAGAAAATTGTTGGTTACATCGTAACGAATGTGACGATTTTCCTATAGGTGGTAAGGAGAGGGTTAAAGAGTTCAATCAGAATGCTACTAAATTAGGAAATAATGGTACGTTGGAGGCGTTTTAGGACTCTATTTAAGTACATGTGAATTAACGTGGGTGGTCTGCCTCTAGATATCTTGTGTTCAATGGTGTAAAAAAAAAGTATTGGTGGCTTTATTAGCTTTTGAGTATTTTATGTCCTATAAAGTCGCCATCTTGACTATAGAATTTGAGATGATGGTGGGTCGCTTTTCCTCAAGTATTTTGTGGCTTATTTTTGTGGGTTATCGGGTATTTATGAATCTTTTAAGTGATTTTCTGTGATTTCTCTAACTTTTGTTCTTTGGTTCCGGTTCTTGTCCGCCAATTCCGCAGTTGTACATAAGCACGGATTCTACAAGGGAAGTGTATTTTAGTGTACATTTTAATCTCATTTTTCTTTCTTATCGAAAGGTTTAATCATTTGTTAAGTTATAGACGTTTTCTTCTTTCTACGTCTTCCATGACTTCAATTGGTCATCCTTCTTTTTTCACCAAAAAAAAATATTGATGATAATGATAACAATAATAATAATAATAATAATAATAATAATAATAATAATAATAATAATAATGATAATAATAATAATAATAATAATAATAATAATAATAATAATAATAATAATAATAATAATAATAATAAAATAATAATAATAATAATAATAATAATAATAATAATAATAATAATAAATAATAATAATAATAATAATAATAATAATAATAATAATAACGACCGTCCGATGATCAAACCTCACGAAAAACAGCACTGTCTCTGTCGGGGAAAAAATGGTAATAGCTCTTTACAGGCGCCATGTTCTCCCTACTTGTTTAGTCTTGCTGCGGGCCAGGGACTCTTTGCAAAGTGCCCTGACCATGTTAAGTGGATATTGCGCTATATAAATGCTCAATGTTCTTTTTTTGTTTTTAGTTTTTGTTGTGTTTTTTATTTGTTTGTTTATTTGTTTTTGTGTTATGTATTTTTAAAATGTTTTTTTTTTTGCCATTTCTTTTTTTTTTAAAAAGAAATCCAAAGATCTTTGTTGTTTGTTGGACAGGAAGGGGGGGGGGGGGGGTTAAATGGTGGGATGGTATCAGGATATCATCCATCAACGTGTCATGGGATGACGTGATTTTAAAAGGAGGATTGACATGATCGAACTTTTTAAAAAAAATAGAGATAGGGAGAACAGGTGGTTGGAGATTTATCTTTTTAAATAGTTACATTCTCTTTACAAGTAAAGCATAACCTGGAGATAATGGGTTTGAATTTCAGTCGCATCTTGACTTTAGAAATGGACAATTCAGCAGCTGTGATATTTATGGATGCTCAAAATTATAGAGTCCAATGTCAAAACAACCCTAATAACAGTAAATTGAAATATTGATTTTGTAGTTAAAAACACAATCATTCTTTTAATCTACGAAGACTCACAATACATCATTTCCATGACGTATTTTAATGAATACGCAAATACCTTATATCAGGAACACGAACATATGCGGGAATGAAGACATCCACAGACTCTTAGTTTCAAAGTTCAATCCAACTGAAAATGAAAAATAAGCCATGGCATAGGTATTACAAACAAAATAGTAAATCGACCAAAGTCTTCAGCAGTATAAGGGATGCCTTAGTCAAAGAAAATGTCAGAAACACGTCGAATCTCTCGTAAAGGAATTTAAAGGTTGCCTCTAGCCCAGCTGAAATTCAACAACATCTTGTCCAAAGCGTGCTGATGAGCAGGGAAACAGAAGAGAAGTAGTACACAAAAACAAGATTACTGTCAAATACTGCATGACTTATCACAGCAGCAAAAATAACTGAGACTTGACATCAACAGCTGCTCAAATACAGATGCTAATAACAACGTGAAGAGACAAAGAAATGAAATCATGCATAAAATTAAATCTCAATCAATAAATAATCACAAAAAGAAAATAGATGAGATTGTGACAGAAATAAATAGTACGAGTGACAGTATGAAAATGTTCAAAGCGGCGAATACAATCAAACGACAGAAAATACATAATAGACTTTTAATCAAAGATAAATGTAATAAGACCTTATGTAATGATAAAGAAATTATAAACACTATAAGCGTGTACTACACCGAGAAATACAAGGGTATTCAAGAAGTGGAACCATTCGAGTCTACCAATTCAGAGTTTGAAACTTCTATAACGTCCCAAGAAATAAGTGATGCCATACAAAAGCTCAATAACAACAGATCGCCAGGTGTAGATGGTGTTAGAGCCGAAGAACTAAAATGCCTTGACGACGAAGGCATGCAAATACTAGCTAATATGTATAATACGATATCTAAGACAAAACAAGTTATCAATCTTGGAAGTGTAAAACTCATTCTGCTAAACAAACTAAATAAAAAGAAAGACCATTTCGAAAATTTGCGACCAATCGTTTTATAATCCACGCTAAGAACGGTTTTTAAGCACAAGCACGCTCCACAGGATTAGAGAAAAGGTAGAGGAATATCTTTCACCATCACAAAGTGTGTTTAGAAGAGATAGAAGCACTGCGGACATAGTATGGGACCATCAATGGCTGAAAGCCAGAACGGAGAAATATAAGGAAGAATTTGCCATACTTGGAATCAATAAGAGTTCAGCTTTCGACACCATATGTAGAACCAAGTTGTTATCAATCCTTGGCTCATTCTTGGACAAAGATCACGTGAAGCTCATAAGATACCTATTATCAAATACTACATTACAATTTTAATCCGGCAGAGAATTAACAACAATATCAACCTCAATTGATCCCCTCACGGAGACAACTTGAGTCCAATTCTATTCACGATATACCTAGCATCGGCCATGAAAGATCTAAGACCAAACATACCACCAATAAAGAAGATCACTCGTGAATTGATATACGCAGATGATAAAGGCCTAATCTTTGAGTCAGAGCATCAAGCGAAAATATACACGCCAAAAATATCAACCACCCTAGAAGCATGGAATCTAAATGTGAATCAATCCAAAACAGAATATAGAAAAATCAACAGAAATTTAAATGAATGGAAAACTGTACGTAAACTAGGCAATTTGATGAACGAAAATGAAGACATCAGTAAACGAAAGCCTGGCCACCAATGCATTCAACCAAATCCAAAATGTATGGAATAGAAATAACATAATCAATGAGAACAAACGAATTCAGATTTAGAAGGCACTGATTATTCCGATATTGACATATAATTGTGGAACCTGGGGCCTCACAAAAAAAAAGGACTTAGAAAGTCTCGATTCATACCACCGAAAACAATTACGTCGCGTAATCGGAATCTATTGGCTAGAGACGATTACAATTACTGATCTCCATGAAAAACCAGGGTCCAACGCCTGAGAACAGCGATTGAGGCTAGTTGGTCACATCTTACGTCGAGAAGATAACATCCCAGCTCACACTGCAATGACAGAATATTTCCTTCATGGCAACACATATTTAGGGGAACCACCGACATCTGGATTCAGATGAGGCCGAATTAATCCCTGAAGAACTAAAAAAAAAGAAGCAGTCCCTTCCGTATTAAAGTCACAACAAGATCTTGACAGCCTCAAAACTCTGGCCAAGGACCGTGACCAATAGAAACAATTAACAACATGGATGGAGAGAGCAGATATATTCATCGATTATGACTGAATCACACAATTCACAGCAAGCGTCATTCGGACTGTGAGGCTTACTCTACTACTATTTTGATCGCTTGAAAGAGGATAGCGCAGCACTTCTCCGTCTACATTGAACTCTGGACTAACATTAGAGGTTTGATCATCTTGAGACTAAAGAATAAGAGTATAAGTTGACATCAGAGGTTAGATTAGCGAATTGGCAAAAACGCTACTTCAGAGGTTAGATCAACGGGCCATCGTAATGATGATGACCAAGATGATAATAATAATAATAATAATAATAATAATAATAATAATAATAATAATAATAATAATAATAATAATAATAATAATAATGAACAATGATAACAGTAAAAATGGCAGCACTAATGATGGCTATCGACACAATATTATATCATCATTAAGAGTTCACGTAAGTTTGAACAATCATTTCCTTAGCCATTTAATATTGATTTTTCAAGTTTTATTTAAGCTATAAAAATTACTTCCGAAATGATTCATTTAATCTTTGTTATTACATTGATATCCAGGACGTAAATGCAACAGCTTCATATGACAGAAATGAACAAATACGCTGAAAGTTCAAGAAATGTTTTATGAAGTGGGCCATTTTCGGCACGGTAGTTTAGCTTTTCTTCGTCCCTCGCTGTTTGCGGATCAAGAGCAGTAGTGTAATTTCAGCAGCATATGAAGTTTAAACTTAGACACAAATATTTCTAGACTAGATATTAGATATTATTATTATTTTGGGTCGATGATTGCAGAGAACAAACATGTTTTGAGTGTGATTTTCTTCTTCTCTTTTTGTAAATGGTGACATTGTAATCACTTTCTTCACATAACACTGAACTTGTAGCAAGCAACAACCTTAGGCACAATCTTACTTTCCTTTTTAGACAAACAGATCAACCCCCCCCCCCCTTCCTTCAGCAATTTAACGCTTTTTGAACGCATCACACTTTACAAGATTCTCTGCATTCCAGACAATTACAACTTATTACTCTCCTCGTAGGGTGCCTCATAAAACATATACTAGTTGCGACAGAGTGTCTCCTAAATCTGTAACAGAATCTGACACATTGAAATGTCTGATCATATAATTGTCCGAGTATTTATCTTTTGGTGTATTGAGGTAATTAACCTAAATACTGTCTGGCCGATCCAAGCTCAAATTCCCTTTATTCATCCCATAGGGAAATTTTGTCTCTAGAGTCTATTCCAAGGGAAGACTTGAATAACCCATGCGTCAGCCGCAGTGCAGCGCCGCAAATTGAGCTAGGGCGAGGTCACTTGCTCAAGGCCACACAGCGCAGCGGCGGGTGATCGAACTCGGTACCTTTCTGGTACGAAGCAAAGACCGTACCGCTGAGGCACGCTGCCCCCATATATATATATATATATATATATATATATATATATATATATATATATATATATATATATATATATATATTATATATGCACCCACACACACACCCACACACACACCCACCAAATGTGATTATTATCATTTGCCTTTAAATGATGTACCACATCTACTGCTCTGACTCATGACAAGATAAGATTCATTATGGAAAGACGATTTACAAATAGTTCCTAAAATGCTATTTATATTATAATCCCCATTCCTCGTCCTGTTGTAGAAGTGCGTCTTCTAATGTTTGTTTGCTGTTTTGAAAAACGAAGTGACTATTTTCATCCCCCTAGTCTAGGATGCTAGTCTTCATAATAGTAGTCCACAATTGTTGTATGTTTAATCCAAAGGTTGTAATGCAGTAATTTGTTAAGTTTCTTGTCACAAGTTGCACAATTAAAAAAAAAATCAATCAAATCCAAATCGCAAAAAGACGGCGACGTTTTTTTCGTAATCCAATCGGCCGGGGGGGGGGGGGGGGGGGTGATGAGAATAGAGGCAGCCTTTGAAAAATTATATTTAACGTAACTCAAAGCAGCAGATCAATCAGGGCGGGCCCAGCTGGAATGTTTAAATAATAACACTTGCGCAAGAGCTAAACTATTTTATTTAATGAGAAGAAAAAAATGAGCTTTTATATTGTGCAATACCCACTAAACGTGCTCAAGGCGCTTTAGAGGGGTCCCTGGCCAACAGCAACATTTAACATGTAGGAGAGGGATATTAGGTGCCATTACATTTTTTTTTTCGGACAGAGACAACGCAGTTAACGGCCAGGCACTTATTTTACACCTGGGTACCGTGAGAGAATGTGAGTAAAGAGCCTTCTCCAAGGACTCAACTATGCGCCGAGCAAGGCACGAACCCAGGACCTTCATGTGTCATACCACTGGACCACATAGCCGCACAAAAGACAATTAAACTGGGTATAGAATTGAGTATCTCAGAGTGCATACATTTGGTCAATTTTGGGGTATTCTGCCGTACTCTGAAAAAAAAAGCTTTAAAAATTGTGGCCAGAAAACTCTTCTTATTATTATTGATCGATTAAAATGACCCTCGTCTTTGCAAAGGTGGCCGTATTAAATATGGCTTTTTTTTTCGAAGCGCATCAATGGATTAATGCGCTCCACGTCAAAAATGAAATAAATCGATACAACATAACAATTAAAAGACCGTATCAACCATGATTTGCAAGCACAATTTATATGATTAGTGTTTCTAAACTAGATAGATCTATGTGCTTTTTGAGATTTTTACTTAATTATATTTTCAAAGAACTCCAATTTGAAAAATGAATGCTGAAACATTCGTCCAATAACTCTTAGACTTGGACAAGGAAAGATAATTGTGTCGGAGCACTCTGTTTTTCCTTTTGTTGAGGTCAAGGACGTTATGTATATGGCACTAATCTGCCCTTAGTTGTGATGAATCTTGGAAATAATTATTATGTAAAAATGAAAATGAGAACTGTTTACAAGTTGGAATGATTTGTTCTATCTAAAGTTTTTGTAGTATTGAATTACCCTCATACATGTAGATTACTTCCGAGTCTTAACGCTATCACATAACATAAATTTTATAAAACACAGCGTCAGGTATCACATATCTCTTGACCCGCTAATTATATTTATGGAATGTATTTTTTATAAAAATGTCTGAAAAATATCAGAAATCGAGACAAAAGAGAATTATTGCTATTTGATAAGCATTGACGTGCCTCAGGTCTTGATTTGTTGTAATTATTCATTGACACCACCAATATGATTCACTAGACCCTTGTAACACTTCCTTCTCCTCATGATGAGAGGATGGGTAGATGCAACAAACGTGACAACATGCTGCGATTTTGTTTGTTTGCTTATTTGCTTCCACCGTTACGCAAAAAAAAAAAAAAAAAATTAAAAAAACATAGCCCTTTTAATTGACTGAAAATATGATAGGCCTATTGATATGATACATGATGCTAAAATGTGGTATGTGGTTGGTGTCTCGCTGAAACTCTCTACATAATATTATTTGTCATAATTTCTATTGGCCGCTGTAATTATTCGTCTGGGGTCAGGGGTCATAATCGAGAAGCAATTGTATTCCCGCGGCGCACCACAATACATTATTATGACCTTTGTGCAATTGGAGGTCTCTCGCAATCCCATTCTTGTAAATATAGTAATCTTCTTAGAAACCTGCAGCCAGTGCACGTACGTATCATTGTACTCAATGACGTTAAGATTGGCCTTTGATTACGCCAAGAACAACCGAATTTCCCACAAAACAACAACGCTGTGCAAAACAAGTGTCAAAGTGACCCCAACCATGCCCATCTGGTATTAAATCGAAATGAACTAGATAGATGAAGAAAGTTGAATTGAGTTGGATGTCAAAATGATCAAAATTAAACTTAAATTTGAGATTCTATATAGCGCAGTATTACAATTTTTCTGACAGAGACAACGCAGTCAATGGCCAGATACTCATTTTACACCTGAGCACGGTGACGGTGAGAGAAGATGAGTAAAAAGCCTATGAAAGATGCCAGACAAAAAAAAAGAAAGAAAAATACGTCTGATCGGTAACCAGGAGGTCTGAGGTTCAATCCCCACACTGATTTTTGGGATGTTTTTTTTTCTTGTATTTTTCGTTCTTGCTTTCTGGCCCTTTCATCTACACATATTATTCAGATAGAACCGATGGAGACATACTACAGCCCGTCGCTCACTCTCCGTGTATCTTCCAATCACGTTATGCAATTTTCAAGACATATAATACCTATATTCTCAAGCTTAGAGCACTTGAGCGCCTTCTTATTATAGTGTTGTAAAGAGGGTGGATGGGTGGGTAGGTGGAATTGTGGGCGGAGGATGAATAGGAGGATTAAGATAGAATTTCATCAATGAAATGATACTGCTGGAGTAACTTTGGCATTTGTAGGTTCATGTGTATGATTCTGTCAAATTACAAAAATAAACTCAATTATTATAGAAACAAATACAATCCAATACGTGTAAAAATTATTGAACAAAATTCAATATAACAGCGTGTTAACTCTCTCCCTGCCGATGCTTTTCAGTATTTTCCCAAAATGGCAGGCTTACCCATCAGAAAAATTGATTTTTAAAACTCAAACAAGCTTTCTACAAAAACACTTTATGTTTTTATTAATAAAACAAAGATCATTCTTCAAAGTTTGTGATGTACAAAATAAATCTGAATAAGAAAAAAATGTATATTGTGTCGTAATAAATGTGACGATTTTGCTATAGGTGGTAAGGAGAGGGTTAAAAGGACAAAACATTTAACAAGAAACGATTGGGGTTCAAACTCTATCCTCTGTCAACAACAAAAACAACAGAAACGGTGATGCTTCACGAAGATTCCAGATATTATTATTATATAATTTATTGGAGAAAAGGCCTTAGCAGCTGCAGTCGAAATAAGCGATGGAGGATTTTCAGTATGATCTCTGTCTGTTGCTTCTCCTATTGATGCTATGCGTTTATGGAAAATACTCACAACACCCGCAGCCGACTATAACGTACCAACACAGAAAACTATAAGTAACCTTAAACGTTTATAGTCTGAGTGAGAGAATATATTGAGAACAAATCATTAAAAAGGCTGTCTAGAACAATAACAAATAGCTGAGTGACGTAAATGTCGTTCCATCTTTAAAGGCGGCCAGCATGGCGCCGTTCCGATAAGCTCCCATACATCTTGTAACGGTGTTTTGTTCCATGGAACATGTCAAAATAAAAGCCACTCCTACTCCTTGTCAAAGACAATGATATTATTGAAAGAATACCTATTCATTGTGGTCTTTGTTCGTATATCCTTATATGAGGGGTAATGTAAATGTTGCTGCTCGAAGCTCGAAGAAATAAATAATAATGTGAAATTGATTGTAAGCTTCAATTTAATTACAAAAACAGATCAAATGAAGGTTTCGGGTTTCCCCTTTATCAAAAAACAGAATGAATGAAACACCACAGATGAATGAGATGATGTGGTAGTGGCGAGGTCTTAGCTAGATTATAAAATAATATAAAAATTATTATTATTACTTTTTTATCAGTCAGTTATTGTTTTCAAAGATTTTTGTGAACATTTTGAAAAAGACGATTTATAATCTAAGTAGTCTCGGATTTAGAATTCGTTTTATTTTAACAGGTTTTGATTCACCTATTGTCTTGACGTTGCTAACAAAACATCGTTTTGCAATTTAGCTGAAAAAACTACAACTTTTACTCCTATCTATAATTTAGTTTGATGTTTCGGGCTGGAAATATTTTTATTTATTGAGTTATTTCAGTCGAATGATTGAGAAAGTATTAGTTTTCTCGCCAAAATTTTCAGTAAATTTGTATCTTATTGGGTAAATTATAACACGTCTGTACAAAAATAATTTCCTTTTTGGGATGCAATAAAGTATTATCATATTATTATTATTATTATTATTATTATTATTATTATTATTAATTATTATTATTATTATTATTATTATTATTATTATTATTATTATTATTATTATTATTATTATTAAATTTTTATTATTAATATTATTATCATTATCATCATTATTATTATTATTATTATTATTATTATTATTATTATTATTATCATTATTATTATTATTATTATTATCATTATTATTATTTATTAAAATATGTAAAATAGCGTTTTTATCAATGTAGTCATATTTTCTTTGAAAGGTTTTATCATGACAATTAACGATTATTGTATTATTGTATTTACACTTTTCAGTCCAATTGTTTAACAGTATGGTATTTGTCGGTGTGTGACATGACAGCTTACTACTGTCCTACAAAGCTGTGTCCGAGTCACTGTTTCAACTGTGCCGCTGTCAAACAGAGGTGTTGCCTTCCATATAGGAGATATTATGTTCCATATCAAGGTTGTTAAATGAAATTCTATGAGCTGAAATCGGGACGGAGTGTTGTTTTCTAAAAGAAATATCATCATTCCCCCCCCCCCCCTCTCTCTCTCTCTCTCTCTCTCTCTCTCTCTCTCTCTCTCTCTCTCTCTCTCACTTGTTCACTCTTTTACTTTCCAAATTGTCAATACTTTCGTTTACTTGCCGTCCCCCCCCCCCCCCCCCCCACTCTCCCAACCGCCACTCAGTCTAATCAGCTTTGAGATTGTTTTTTCTCCTATTCAGAGCGCAGTTATGAATGGGCGCTAGTAATCAACATATCTCAGAGCATTGATTTCGTAGTTATTTTGAGAAATTCATTGTTACGATTCTCTCATTATCTGCTTTCTATAAATGCTGAAACAACACTGTAAAACACTCACTTGTCCCTGTCGAACTCCCTTTGCGATGACAAACGGTTCGCTTCTCTCGTCAAGTCATTGTACCCTATTGACGCCTGTACAACATTTTGTTGGGATGAAACAAGTGTCTTGGAAAATCCGTAATGACCATGGTCTTGAAAAATGGGTCGAGTGCCATGCTGTCAAAAGCACTGTTGATGTTAATGAATATAATTACTGTGTACGGCTATGTGGTCTTGTGGTATGGCCCTCGCTTTCGGAACGGAAGGTCCTGGGTTCGAGTCTCGCTCGGTGCATAGTTGAGTCCTTGGAAAAGGCTCTTTACTCACATTCTCTCACCGTACTCAGGTGTAAAAAGAGTAGCTGGCCGTTAACAGCGTTGCCTCTGTCTGAAAAATATGTAATATCGCCTAACAGGCGTCATGTCACGTCCTACATGTTACGTGTTGCTGTTGGCTAGGGACCCCTTGTAAAGCGCTTTGAGCACGTTTAGTGGATATTGCTCTATATAAAAGCTGAAGTTTTTTTAAAGCCCAAGTCTTCCTTGCATATTCTTCTTATTATTATATGAATAGTATCGGTTGTTTTTCAACAAGTTTGTTAGTTATTCTGTCAGACAATAATAAACCTCTTTGTTTTCCTTCATATCGCTCCATATCTCATAATATAGTATTAGGTTAGGTCTCTTCGATTCCAGCTACTAGATCTAGTAGGACGCAGACTTTGTTGTTTGTCTTTGATTTGAAACCCTAAATGATTTTTAATATGTTTGTTCCAGAATGAATTTGCCCGTACCTTCCTTTGTCTCTATTACATATCATTTAAAAGATCTCTGTGGTGTTTGAGTCTATTCAAAGTTTGTGTGATGATTACGGTTATTTGTTATTGTTTTGTCTGCCTTCACCGTTGATCATTTCATTTAATCATTTATAATTATCTAAAGTTAAGAGAAAAAATGACATAGATTTAGTCGTAAGGTCAGTGTGAATATTTAAGACGTGACAGTGTGACAAATCGTCCCAAACCGGTATCCTATCGGGTAATGTAAATTAAATTGAAGCTTACAATCAATTTCACATTATTATTTATATCCTATCGGGGCAAACCTGGTGGATAAAATTATATTTTTAACCAGTTAACTGCCGTACTGAGGAAAGACACGTTTTCTTAACCCTCTTATTGCCAACTATAGGAAAATCGTTACGATACAACCAACATTTTTCTGATTCAAATTTCTCATGTACATCATAAAAGTTAAAGAAAATTAACTTAGTGTTGTAGACCATGTTTTGCTAAAGAAATATTATTTATCGCAAGAATTTACTTCTATTGTATTTGAGTGATAAAAAAATATATTTTTGTGTTAGTTGGGTGTGAAGTTTTGGGAAAAATCCTGAAAATGGCTTGAAGGAGAGAGTTACATGCCAAAAAACAAAACCCCCCAAAAAAACCTCGCCCTCCAAATATCGATCGATTGAAATCCCACTCATCTTGGCAAAAACTCTCAAACCTGGGACCGTGGAAGCTCCTCCTTAGTCCCATGTTTGAGAGTTTTTGCCAAGATGAGGGCCATTTAAGTAGATTGATATTTGAAGGACGAGTTTTCTGCCAATATTTAAAATACGAGTCTTTCCATAGTACGGCAGTTAACTGGTTAAATCCTACCTTGAATTCATATCGATCCCATTAAATATCTGTTCAATGTCATAAATATCATATAACGTTATAACAAGTGTAACTAAATGATAAATTGCAATATTTATGGACAATAAAGATCTATTATTATTATTATTATTATTATTATTATTATTATTATTATTATTATTATTATTATTATTATTATTATTATAATCATCATCATCATCATTATTATTATTATTATTATTATTATTATTATTATTATTATTATTATTATTATTGTTATTAATATTATTATTTTGGCTTAAAACTAAATCTTTGTCATCTAGTTCATTATAACAAATCAATTTCACTCTGTGTATTTTATATACGTGTAGTGAAAAAACCACCATGCTCTCAATTTTCATGTAAAATGCATACAAATTACAATCCCCAACCCCTCCACTTCCCTCCAACAACACCCCCACTCTCTCTCTCTCTCTCTCTCTCTCTCTCTCTCTCTCTCTCTTTTTTTTTTTCTCTCTCTCTTTCTCTCTCTCTCTCTCTTTCTCTCTCTCTCTCTTTCTCTCTCTCTCTCTTTCTCTCTCTCTCTCTTTCTCTCTCTCTCTTTCTCTCTCTCTCTCTCTTTCTCTCTTCCATTCTTCTCTCCCTCTCCCCTCTCTTTCTTTATGCCTCTCTCTCTATCTCTCTCTCTCTCTCCTTCTCTCTTTATCTTCTGTCAATCTATCTACGTATCTATCTGTCTTTCTCTCCATCCATAAATGTGAATAAATCATTCAAATTGGGATTTTGTCAGCTTCACGATGTAACGTAGTTTTCAAATCTAATTATCTACCTAGTTTTGTCTATTTTCCCCTCTCTCCCTCTCTCAGCTCTCTATCATTCTCTATCTTCCTATCTTCCCTCTCTCTCTTCCTCTATTAATCAGTCTATCTATCTATCTACTCCATTTTTTAGAACTTAAGACTTAAGAAACAATCCAATTCGCTCCCAGTCTCGAAACGCCTCAGACAAGCTCACCATACAATGCTTCCTTTCACTAAAACTGAGCAATAATTCATTCATTTCATTCATTCAATCCTCCATTCAATCTTTCAATCCTACTCCAATTTGTAATTAATACAACATTGTTAATGAACTCCATGATCGCATCCTAGTGTTTTCTGTCATGATGATGAACGGCCAGTGATTAATAAATGAATAGACCAGCATTCACTAGCACCATAGAACATATAAATGATAGAAATCCCAGCCGCGGGGGACTGATGACACATAATGTCAGTTCCAAAATCAGTTTGTTTGATGTTTGCATTAATCAAAGAGTTAGGTAAATGTACAGACATTTATTTGCCCACCCCCCCCCCCCCACCTCCCCCAACCCCAGATCCAATTTGGAATATTGTCGAAGTGAACCAGGCACCAAAAAGTGATTCTATGTTTAAAGGTCATGTGTCTTTACTATCATTATATAAAACATATTCTAATGAAGAAAAACATACATAAATAGGATAATTCCAATTTCGTAGCTTTCAGACTTTAAATTCAATTTAACGCCACGAGGTTGCAATGGAGTCTGGATTTATGGAGGTCTATTGAGTGTGAAATGGACGGTGAAAAAAACTTGATATTCTCCAAGTCGTCATTCAATGCATTGGTCATAACATTTTATTCGAATCACCAATTCAGTCTCTGCTGGGTAAACAACAAGAAGAGACCCGATGGCCTCGTCACAAATGACGTACACTGACTTTAGATTCATTATGAATATTGTAATATTGGTTGGATTAAGCTGGACCCCAAGCGTGTCCAAAAAAAGTTGAGATTTTGTATAAATCTCTATCCACTAAACGTGCTCAAAGCACTTTACAAGGGGTCCCTAGCCAATAGTAACACTTAACATTTAGGACGAAACATGACGCCTGTTAGGTGATATTACAATTTTTGTAAGAGACAAAGCTGTTCACGGCCACGTACTCTTTTTACACCTGATTACGATGAGAGAATTTTAGTAAAGAGCCTTTTTCAAGGACTCGACTATGCGCCGTTCAGGACTCGAACCCAGGACTTTCCGATCCGACTTTCCGGTCCTGAGTTTGAGTCCCGCTCTGAGCGGCGCATAGTTGAGTCCTTGGAAAAGGCTCTCTACTCACATTCTCACACCGTACTCAGGTGAAATATGAGTACATGGCCGTTAACAGCTGTTGGAAATAGTGTAATATCGCCAAACAGGCGTCGTGTCTCGTTCTACGTGTCAAGTGTTGCTGTTTGCCCTGGACTCTTTGTAAAGCGCTTTGAGCACGTTTAGTGGATACTGCTCTGTATAAAAGCTCAAGTTTTTCTTTTAATTTAAAATATTCCGTCCCGTTTGTGCCGTCAATTCTTCATTATGTTGATGGATGTCTCATGTTTGATATATCGGTTTAGTGCAAAACGGTAGGGGCTGTGGTCGTGAAAATACTAACGAAAGAGTGAAATTGCAGAGGCTTCGTATAGGAACGATACAGACATTGAACGTTTCAGGTACAAACCCTTCGTCAGCACAACAATACACACAATAACATGGAAATAAAATAAAATAAAATGCAAAATAACTTGTATCGTCTGTACTCAATGGTGGTTGCAATACGAATGCAACGATAGCGTGGCCTTGGTAGTCGGTACGGGGTGTCCCAGGGGAGTGATCCGGTTGGGAAGAGAGGTCAGCGTGTGAAAGAGCAGGAATCTATCCTTTCGTTAGTATTTTCACATATCGGTATTAAGGAGGGCGGGGGCGCAAGGGTAAATCATTATTTTGAATGGAAACCAATTCCTAAGAGTAGGCTCAATGGCCCCAATATCATATCATATATCATATCTTTTGTCATTATCACATCTAATCAGGGACGGCTGGTAATAATGGGCAGGGTGGGCAAATACCAGCCTGTTTTTTCAAGTTATATGCTGTATTACCAGGTCCGAAATAATCAAATCTAAATTAGATAATTTCAAAAGTTACTACTTAAAATTGATACTTTGCACTGAAATCAATTTGTGTGTATTTTTGATAGATTGCGAATCACCATGCATCCCGTAATACATAAACCAGGATACGCTCCTGTTCTTTTTATCACCCCCCCCCCCCCCCCAACCACTCCACTCCACTCCGCCCACATCGTCATCTCATCGTCACGTCGCCTGACGGTGATTTTGCTGTCTGGCCTCTCTAGTACTAGGTCGGGCTAATTCAAATGAGCCCACCTTATTAACCAGTGTACACTAAATAGAGATTTTGGCAAACGAACTTTTTCTTATTTATTGCCTTACTTGTGCTGGGAAGGTTCCAGTATTGAATTAAATTTATTAATTTACTAATATTATATCAATTTAGTATTAGTTTG
>NC_088369.1:31632721-31652721 GCF_034508935.2 Berghia stephanieae | reverse complement strand
GGCTTCGTATGTTCCCGTACGAAGCTTCTCCGTTTTCACTCTTTCGTTAGTATTTTCACGGTCACCGGCTTCAGGCAGCCCCTGCCGTTTTCTCCAATAAACTAACAATTCAGAGCATTATAATATTGCGTAATATCAACTCACATTTCGTCCAAAAGGGTCGTTTCGACACTGGAGGCGTCTCTTCAGTTGTGCGATCTTCTGTGATGGAGGGTAGATTCGAGGTAATGATGTTCATTTAGGGTGTTGTGTGGTGCGTGAAGGCGCGTAAAGACGCACATTGGTGTGAATGGATGTGTAGGTTTTTTTTTCTGAACATGAGAAAAAAAATAGGGGCGGGGGAGGGAAGGGAGAGGGGGAGGGGGGAGCTGTTACATTGGGGGGGGGGGGGGGGGTTAATGGGGGAAAGAGGGGAGGGGAGGAAGGAACGGGCGGTGTGGATTTTTAGGTTGGGGATCGTTTGAGGATACTGAGGATAGGATTCGTCCAAATAAGCTACAGCTGCCCAATACAACATGAAGCAGATAATCACGAACCACAACAAGCAAATTCTAATCATCCCCATTGATAAAACCATAACAATCAATTGCAATTACAGGAAAAAGAACGATTGCCCCCACCAACAACACCGCGGCACAATACATTGGCAGCACAGAACCACCATCCATTCCAAACCAGATATGACAAAACGACTATGAATAACGAAAACAGAGCCAAGAGAACGACATTAACAATGCACTACTGGTGTAAGAAAATAAAAACAAAACGCCATCAGTAACATGGGAGAGCAATCTGTGTCTCACTGAAAAAATGGAAATACTTGTAAACAGACATAAACATAACATCCTAAACAAAAGATCCGAACTTAGGACAATGTGCAGACACTCAAAAACATTCAAATTAATAGCCCAAAATAAACCATCTCCCACGAACACCCCCCCCCCCCAATATACGTCACCTTCCTCCCCTCTCTCCATTCCCCTTCCCTTCTCCCCCCCCCCCCCCTCTCCTCCCAAATTTCCTGATTTCCTGAATATCCCGAAACGTTCTCCAACAAATAAACCCACACCTTCCGGTTCATTCCCTCCCCCCGCCTCTCTTTCCACCACTATCCCTCCCAATGTCAATGTGAATGCTCCCTCCTTCCCCCCCCCCCCCCCACACTATTATAAAAAATTTCATGACTTAAAAAAATAACTTACACGCGCCTTCACGTACCACACAACACTCTAAATATGAACACCATTACCACGAATCTACCCTCCATCAAAGAATTTCGCACAACTGAAGAGACGCCTCGAGTACGAAACGAACGTATTGGACAATATATAAGTTGATTTTACTCATTATACAATGAGTAAAATTAACTCATATATATATATATATATATATATATATATATATATATATATATATATATATATATATGAACTATGTATATGTAGTTCACAATGAACTGAGATAATGATGTTGTTTCCCATTCACATAGAGCTTGTTTTTCGGCAAATACATGATGTATGTGGCAATCAATACATACGTAAACAAAGTTGCAATTGTCATAGAATTTATTAATCGATTCAGTAAACAAAGTGACAGTTTTTCCTTTTTTATCGATGTTGGATTCGCATAAAATTTCATTTTGAAAATAAGAAGCCATGTCGAAAGAGTAAATATATTGACTTCAATGCGAATCAAGTTGGATAAATTTAGCCAGTGATCAGATAAAGATGAATATAACATTTGCCATTAACATTGATATTAAAAAGCTATACACTGCAAGTTTGTCCTTAGCCAATAAAAAAAAACAATACAATATAAGCCGTAATACTCATTTGAGACTGAATAGCTGGAAAAGATCTTTGCATGAATTGTTCCGTGTTTCATTTTTTTAAAGCTGAAACAGTCCACAACTCTAAATAGCTTAATATTTAATTTGATCAGTCGTTGGATGCGAACTTTGAGACCACGGCATTTTGTATCTTTGTAAAGTTATATGCACTAAAGTATGAATCTGTGCCTGACTACTTTCTGGCCCGACAGGATTTGTTTGTGTTCTCGCAGTATTACTTTCAGGTTTGTTATAGGTTATTCTGGGGGTAATACATTCAGGTTGTTTGTAATAACTTGCTTTAGGGGTATTACCATCCAGGGCGTTTGTAATAGGTTGTTCTATGAGCATCATCTTCAAGGCCTTTGTAATAAGTTGCGATATGGCCATTATCTCCAGACGGTGTGTAATAGGTTGTTCTGTATGTATTACCTTCGGGGCGTTTGTAAATATGTTGCTCTATGTGTATTACCTTCGGGGCGTTTGTAATAGGTTGTTCTATGTGTATTATCTTCGGGGCGTTTGTAATAGGTTGCTCTATATGTATTACCTTCGGGGCGTCTGTAATAGGTTGTTCTATGTGTATTACCTTCGGGGCGTTTGTAAATATGTTGCTCTTTGGGTATTACCTTCGGGGCGTCTGTGATAGGTTGTTCTATGTGTATTACCTTTGGGGCGTTTGTAAATATGTTGCTCTATATGTATTACCTTCGGGGCGTCTGTAATAGGTTTAGGTCATTTGTGACCTATTATCCCAGAACGGTATTATTCTGTAGGGATGAAAATGGTGTTTAAAATTGAGTTTTCAGGCAAACGTATTAAGTCTGTGTTAACATTAATGCCACCATTAAGAGGAGTGAGTTTTGTTTCTTAAACCTCAAGATAATTAGATTTCTTTATTCTGATCATTGCGATTTTAGAATTGAATTTCTTCATCCGGTTTATTCTGACATAATACGAGGTTGACACATTGAAATTGTGTCACATTTCAGCGCCAGTAAAATTGACGCCTCACAAGATAAAGATTTAGTGTTAATTTGTGCTTAAAACACACATAAAAACATACAGTAGAGCAGTCCGGTTCAAGTAGTGGATAGAAGTGGATATCAAGTAAGAGCATCATAGTAATAAATTGGGGAGCAGGCACTGATGTCATATCTCTCTCATGTAGTTCCATATCTGAAGCAGACGTCGGAGGTCATCTTCCGCCAAGCTGATCTATCTCTTGCCAATTCTATTAAAGCAGCGCCACCTTTCTCAGCTTCATCTGTCTAAGTTCTTATCCCTTTCAAATACGTTATTCTTTGTCTTCCTCTTATTCTTTTTCCATTCATCTTTCCAGTCAAGGCGAGTATTTCCAAACCAGGGTGGCGGATAATGTGTCCTAAAAATTCCATTTGGCGTTTGATGATTTTTGTTATCAGTGATCTTTTTCTGTTTGCCATTTCTAAAATTTCTTCATTTCTTTTCCTTTCCATCCATGACACCCTCATCATTCTTCTGTAAAACCACATTTCCACTGCCTCCAGTCTTTTAACCATGGTCTTGTTTATGGTCCAGCTCTCACAACCATATAGCAGCACAGACAGTACATAGCAATCCAGGACTTTGATTTTTGTTTTCATGCTAATATTCCTGTTTTTCATAATTGTATGCAGCTGGTTGAATGCATTCTTCGCCATACCTATTCTTTTCTTTATTTCACAATCTGATTTTCCATTGGATGTTACATTGAAGCCTAAATATTTGAAACATTCAACTTGTTGTATTGTTTGTCCTCCGCTTGTTATTACACAGGCTGGTGGGTTATTATTTTTAGATACCGTCATACATTCTGTTTTAGATATATTCAGTTCCAGTCCCATATTTTCACTACTCCTGACTACAACATCCAGTAATTCTTGTAGTTCATGTTCAGATTCTGCCAGTAGAACCGTATCATCTGCATACCTCAGATTTGTTACATTCTTTCCTCCAATACACACCCCCTTCTTATGTTCGATATCTCTTAATATCATTTCACTATAGAGGTTGAATAAATCTGGAGACAAAACACACCCCTGCCTAACTCCTCTTCTAATAGGTGTAAAACTGCTTAGCTCGTTGTCAACACGCATTGCTGCTTCTTGATCCCAGTACAAATTCCGTAATATTCTTAAATCTTTACCATCAATGTCCAAGGATGAAAGAATTTTGAATAGTTTTTCGTGTTGTACTTTATCAAAGGCTTTTGAATAGTCGATGAAACACATATACAGATCTTTATTTACTTCAATACATCTGATGTCATATAAAAATCTGAAAAGATGTGTATGAAACAGTGCCAGATAAATACAAGAAAAAATCGAAGTTTGTACCTCCTCTCCTGATTACTGGTCAGGTGTGCTACCATGTTACCACAGTGGTTACCCGGCAGTATAGATAGAATGAAGTTAACGTCACTCGGGTCTTTCTTATTGTTTTTTGCCAACCTCGTTTATGAGTAATTCTCACTGAACTATATTAACCAGACTATAAAAGTTCAAGGTTACACATAGTTTTGTGTGTTGGTGTGAGCTTCTTAGCCAAGCGCAAACTATCTTTTGATAGACGGCTTATTGCTCATATTCTTCACCCTCTCTCTCTCTCTCTCTCTCTCTCTCTCTCTCTCTGTCTCTCTCGTATTACCATCACTACCACTACTAATACAAAATGTTAATGATAGAGCTTTAGGTCATGATAAAATGCCGAAAGAAACTGACATCTTTCCCTTTTTGTAATTTATCAAGGGAGATCATGAAAAGCATCAAACTGCGTGACCTGGTCAAAGTGACAACCTCGATTTTCTTTTTTTAAAAAGCCTAATACAAACTCGCTAACCCTAACAACAATGTTAACACGTTTGTCTCAGTCGTACTTGTATTTAAAATCAAGTGACGATAGTTCAAGGTTATTCTTTTGAACATAGAAATACAATTAATTGAAGTGCGGCTATAAGGTCTAGTGGTATGACCCTCGCTTTCGGATCGGAAGGTCCTGGGTTCGAGCCTCGCGCTCGGCGCATAGTTGAGTCCTTGGAAAAGGCTCTTTACTCACATTCTCTCACCGTACTCAGATGTAACATGAGTACCTGACCGTTAACAGCGTTGTCTTTGTCCGAAAAATTGTAATATCGCCTAACAGGCGCCATGTCCCGTCCTACATATTAAATGTTGCTGTTGACCAGGGACCCCTTGCAAAGCGCTTTGAGCACATTTAGTGGATATTGCGCTATATAAAGCTCAATTATTTATTTTTTTATTTTTTTATTTTTTAAAAATTCTGATCATAGTGTGCACCTTGAAGGACTACTATATTATTTGCACAGCTACCTCGGCATAATGGTCGAATCAGCGTTGGCCTTGTGTGTGCTGTAAATTAATCAATTCAATGGTTCTATTTTTTCAACATTATAATAATTGATAGAATCAACAGGGGAAAAAACAAAGATTGACTTACACGCTCATTTGCCGCAATTGTGCTTAAAGTTCGAATTAGCTTAAAGGACTATTATCAGGCTAAGAGAAATGTTATTTTCAGATAAAGAATGTTTAGTGAACATCTTTTGTTTTACTAGTGGAGAGCCTGCAATGTTTGAGGGGGAATTAAGGCTATTAAGAACAGGTACTTATCTTTTCTAATTATTATACAAGTGTGTTGTGGAAATTAACAAAGATCGAGACGACTTTTTTAGAGTTATCACCACTCAAAATCGGTCTGGCAATAAAGTCTGTAGGTGCTCGCAAATGAATCTGGCAACTAGGCGGCCAGCTGGCGATTCTTAACGTCAAATGACCGATCTTTATGCTCAAGCAGATTTTCTAAATAGTCAATTGAGTCAACAGGTGATAGAATTAGCCTTGATTAAAAAAAAAAAGATTTGCAAGTTCTAACTTGTATATCAATCTGTTTAAAATAGTTTTATAATGTTTACATTTGCCAGTGATTCTGTGCTCGTTAGCAAAAGTTTAACACGGGCTGAACAGAATAATTTGACTCCCAATCCTATATTTAAAACGAAAGGAGTAAATATCAACCGACTAATTGAGAGAAGTGACAATAGTATGAGCCCCACCCCAGGGAAACCCACCTTAAGGTAACATATAACAAATTGACACCGTTTCATTATGCTCAAAGTGCTGAAAGCTGCTTTGACTTTGAAGGATAATAGACACATAGATACAGGGACGGCTGGTAATAATGGGCAGGGTGGGCAAATACCAGCCTGTTTTTTCAAGTTATATGCTGTATTACCAGGTCCGAAATAATCAAATCTAAATTAGATAATTTCAAAAGTTACTACTTAAAATTGATACTTTGCACTGAAATCAATTTGTGTGTATTTTTGATAGATTGCGAATCACCATGCATCCCGTAATACATAAACCAGGATACGCTCCTGTTCTTTTTATCACCCCCCCCCCCCCCCCAACCACTCCACTCCACTCCGCCCACATCGTCATCTCATCGTCACGTCGCCTGACGGTGATTTTGCTGTCTGGCCTCTCTAGTACTAGGTCGGGCTAATTCAAATGAGCCCACCTTATTAACCAGTGTACACTAAATAGAGATTTTGGCAAACGAACTTTTTCTTATTTATTGCCTTACTTGTGCTGGGAAGGTTCCAGTATTGAATTAAATTTATTAATTTACTAATATTATATCAATTTAGTATTAGTTTGTGTTGTTTTAATATATTTGTTTATCCATTTAAATTATTTCTTTTTTTTTTCCCCTCGTTTTCTTTAGTGTTTCTCAAAACTCATTTATTTAAATTGTTTTCTTATTTGTTTGTTGTTGTTGTTGTTGTTTTTTGTTGTTGTTTTTTGTTTTGTTTTTTAACAAATTAATTTGTTAATTCTTTTTTTTTATTATTATTCTTAAAGTAATTACCGCTGTATTTTTATTGCCAGACTAAATATTTTTGCAAAACAATGTAATTTTCTATTGTATTCCCTCTAATAAAACAAAACACTTTTATTCAAAAGTCACGACTAAATAAATATATAAAATACAACCACCATTTTGGTTTTCTCAACAATTGAATTAGTATACGAGAAATACTCTTCTGAGTAAGGAGATAGTTGAATTCTAAGTTATAGAGGAAATACGGAAGGGTGGGCAGATTCCGTACTTGCCCGTCCTGAAGCTAATACATACATAAGATGGTTCGCGATGAAAAGGCGGGAAGCAAGGGATTGGTTGGGTAAGGAGCAAAGATAACACGGTAATTATTGTGACGATAGTCAAACGAATACATGAGGAGAGATTGGTAACATTATTTTGTCTTAATTATATTGTATGAAGTATTGGCGAAAGCCTAATATTAAATAAACGTTGTTTTTGTTTGTCTTATTTTGACTATGGAACTGATACTGATACTTGTCATAGCAGACCTGCCTACTTTAGATAGGAAAATAAAAATCGTAGTTTTCAGGGCTAATAAAATCGTAGATATTTTAACTACCCTTTTAAAAAATCACCGGAATTTTCGTCTGTTTTGATAGATATCAAATTTTAAAAAACGAGAAAAAATAATTGGAAACGTAATAATGATGGTGATGGTGGTATAGTGGTAGCGGTGGTGGTAGTAGTAATGATGATGGTAATATTATTATTATTATTATTATTATTTATTATTATTATTATTATTATTATTATTATTATTATTATTATTATTATATATTATTATTATTATTATTATTATTATTATTATTATTATTATTATTATTATTATTATTATTATTATTATTATTATTATTATTATTATTGTTATTATTATTATTATTATTATTATTATTATTATTATTATTATTATTATTATTATTATTATTATTATTATCATTGTTATTATTATTGTACGTATTGGTGGTATTACTATTGTTGTATTTTTTTTTTGGTGGTTATTAATGGTATCAGTTTATTGTTTGGTCCCATTTGCCATTATTTTCCACTTTCATGTATGTGGTCATCAAATTGTATGATTAATTGGCGAAAGCCTAAGATTGAATAAATTTTGTAATATCGTATGGTAACCATCATTGTCGACGACATCGTCGTTGTCATCATAATCATCATCATCATCATCATCATCATCATCATCATCATCATCATCATCATCATTAACAACAACAACAATATTAACAACAAGTACAACAATAGAAATAAAAACAATATCAACATCACCATACAATTTCCGTCATCGTCTCCACAACTATCATTCTAACCAACAGCACCACCAAAACCACTACCATAATTACCCCTCACCGCCTCGTCTTCCTCCTCCTCCTCCACCACCACCACCACCGCTACCACTATTCCAACCACTACCACCACCGGCACAATCATTCTGACCACCAAGACAGCAGTAAAAATTATGCAATTTGAGCTCTGAATGAAACTCGAGTCATATCGCTGTTGTTGCTTCTCCATGAAAACTTTAAGGTTACTACGTACTACTGAAAACCAGAAATATGTAAAAGCAATATTAATATCGCCGTTGAGGGATTAAAGCATCTCTTTAATTTTTCGAGTGAAGGAAATGGACTTGTATTGTCAAGGTGTTGTCGCATTATGTCTCGTCGCTTTATTTTTTAGTTGTATTCTCTTTCGTGATTCATTTTTGATTACGTTTGGAAGAATTAAAATCTACTGGTATTGTCATTTCATTGTGAATGTGATTATTGGTGGTTGAAATATTTTTTGTTTAAAGGCGAAAAAAAAATCAAAAAAATTTTTTATTAAAAAAAAAACAAAAAAATAAAAAATAAAAAATATATATCATATATATATATATATATATATATATATATATATATATATATATATATATATATATATATATATATGACCGAATCCTCTTTGCCCAACCACTGTAAATAGGCTAGAACCGCCACTGCATAGATAACCACGCCTCTCGGACAATCATCATAATGTAAACAATGAAAGTGATTGGTAGACACAGCAAACTACTCAGGTTTTACTATCGATGTTATGTGTTTAAGTAAAATACCCACTGTTGATCAATAGGACCGACACAGAAAGCTATGTGTAAACTTAAACGTTAATAATCTGATCAAGAAAGATGTGTGATAACTCGTCCCCCATTTGGCGTTATAAAAACAATAACAATGATAAGAGAGAGGTCGATTTCATTCACGTAACTGTTTATAAAAAAACAACTATGTTTGTCCTAGCACGTGTGAGGGTGTGTCACAAATTCCATGTTTTGATTGGTCAAAAATCTACCGATTAATTATCTCTACGAAAAGCCATGTTTGACTGGCAAGTACAATACGGCTTTATATTCTAGATGAATATAGTTTCAGGGTATGCCAACCGCTATGTAGATGGAGCACTGTGGTTACGGTTTTGAAAGTGTTCATGTTTCGGTATCATTTGTTGAAGTAGGACTAAATGTTGGTTATGTCCTCACTGAGTGTACACTCGGAACGGCCTCAAACGTTGCTCTGGCTAACGAGGGCAAAGTCTTCCGCATATCCCAGCCTTAGGAGGACGTGTTCAGGATGTCGCTAATATAGAAATTAAACAACACTGGGTTACCATTCCTCATTTTCCAAACTTTATTCGTGGCGTCTCCTTGGGCGAAGTGGAGTTGGCTCTCCCCTAGTACAGAGGAGATAGAACGTCTTTAAGGTCTTTTTTTTGGCACATTATGATCTTTGCAATTTTCAGCATGAGCCACTCGCACCAGACCGTATCATAAGCCGCCGATAGGTTTATAAATACTGCACCCGTACGGAATCTTTCATCGAAGCCTGGTTCAATAATCTCTGGTAGGGCAATGACCTGTTCCGTTGTACATCTCCCGTCCTTCAGACCCTCCTGCTCAGATGGCAGACCTGCGTCTCTGACAGGCTCCCATCGGTTCAGTAGCGATCGTTCCATAATTTTGTAAAGTGATATAGGTCTGTAGCTACCCGCTCGCGTCGTCGGTTTCCTTGTCTTCATAATGGCAACTGTCTTGGCGTATTCCCACACTTGTAGGAGCTTTCATTTTCAAGGACTTTTCCTCTGCCAAGAGGTCCGTCCCTACCGGGTCCAGGTGTGTCCTCATATTGGGAATTTTGCCATCACTGCTTTTGGTCGCAAACACTTTTTAGGACTGAACGGTGACACCGCGCTCGAAAACTCGATTCGGGACCTGTTTGTTATGTTTTGGTAAGCATTTCTCGACCGACGTATTAAGTGTTTCTATTGGATTTGAACCCCGTGTAAAGTACTCTAAGCACATTAAGTGAATGTTGGGCTATATAATAATCCATGATCTAAAGACAATGCCGTCTGTTTGTCTCTTCTAAAGCCGGAATGTCGAAACACTTCATGCTTTGTTTTGTCATTTTACTCAAGATATTAAATTTTCATAAATGATCATTGTTATTAATGACATTCTATCTCGCTTATATTTTTATGTTGTCTGGTTTTTGTTGTGATGTCTATGCATTCATAGTGTGTGCATATGTTTTTCCTCTTTTAATACCATTTTGTCTGGATCAATGTAATTATTCGGAACAGCCACACTAATGAAACAGAATTGACAAACACATCTCTCTATTAAATTAATTTCATTGGCTGGCAGTAGACAATTGACAGTTCATGCGGTATCCAGTTTAGATAAACAACTTATTTGATTGATCACAATATATTTACATTTCTATATCTAAATATGACTAACTTAATTAAAAATTGCGAAATTAATATTCCCATCATATCCTTAGACAATGACATGAATTGCGCATTCAATTATATTTTATTTTGTTATTGTAACTCATTGTCTAGACAGGAGTAACATGACATAAGAACGATCTGAATCTGGTTCTGCAAAATGTATATCTACCCCCTTCACCCCGGTGTTTCCGCCCCCACCCCCTATCTGTCTAGAATACTATATGGGTGCCATATTCTAACCATAACTCTCTCAGCACTTAAGCCGTGACGTTTTCTTCCTGTTCTTTCCGACCTTTGACTAGTGCTGTGGTCCTTTGTATGGAGTGCCAGTCGGTTTGAGTCTCTGTCTTCTCAACTATTCTGCGCCACCACGAATCCCATGTCCACTGTCCACCCTAACGCGACAAGACGTTTCCTTCTCTCCTTATATTATCATGTTCAATCTAATACAATTTCATTCTTTTTACAGTTACACCAGCATTTTCAGTTTTTCCATTCCAATACCCTCCCAATTTAACATGGTGGTTTTATCTTGTCCCCAATATCAATTTTACACATTTGTTTTGTTAGCCGTCTATAGCTTTATTTTATACGTATTTTTTTCAACTTCCTTGTCTCTGAACCATAAAGAAGCACAAAATGGGGCCATCTGCATATTCTCCGACGGTTTATTGTTTTTCAAATTCCTGGAATGTATCACTAAAACATGCTTTTTTTCTTGTGTATCAAATTTATCTATTGTATTACATCGAGCTTAAAGTACATGAAAGGATGTTTTACAGATGCGCTTTAATGAGAGAGGTAGCCGAGTTGTTAAGGCATCGCACAGTGACCCAGAAGGTCCCAGGTTCAAGCCTCGCTATTCCCACTTTCTTTTTTTTCCTTGGGCAAGACGATTAACCTCCATGTTGATCACTTGAGACCACATGAGTGGTTCCCGTTTACATCAGACATTTGTTTGATGGATTTCCGATATTCCCCCATGGAAGGCCAAAGAAGGTCGTAACATTTTTAAAAAAGTAGATACGGTTGGCGGTATAGCAGGTGAAACCAAAAGAATGTCGGACTAAAAAAAACCATTTAAAAGAAAAAAAAATTAGCATTCATATAGGGCAATATCCACTAAAGGTGCTCAAAGTGCTTTACAAGGGGTCCCTAGCCAACAGCAACATGCAACATGTAGGACGTGACATGACGCCTGTTAGGCGACATTACATATTTTTCGGACATAGACAACGCTGTTAATGGCCAGGTACTCATTTTACACCTGAGTACGGTGAGAGAATGTGAGTAAAGAGCCTTTTCCAAGGAGTCAACTATTCGCCGAGCAAGGCTCGAACCGAGGACCTCCCGATCCGAAAACGAGTGTCATACCACAAGACCACATAGCCCACATAATACAAAACGGCATCGTGTTTGAATATTATTTTTGACTGAAGGTCTGATCCTTTGATGTGGCATCAGATCATGTCGATCTTATGCTCTACACGCTTCTCTCCCAGGAAATGAAGTGAGTAGGAAAGTGCCAGAAGACAATAGAGTATAAAAATTTCGCGGCGGCGATGGTGGCTCGAACACGCGACCTTCCTGGTACGACAACTCCGCCTAGCCGGGGAGAGCGTGTCTCTACCGTATGAGCTATCCACGATCCCAAAGAAGATCGCTTCTAACCCTAGTCTTTATTAGAGCCTTCTCTTCCTGACTTCTTGAGGTCACGGGTTCAACACACACAAACCCGGCGAATTTGTTGGCCAGCATTAAAGCTTCATAGCCACAGGAACGAATTCAGTTGATGTAGGAGATGTTAGGATTTTGCTATCTTTAATTATTTCTGACAATACGGAGATGGCGGCATTTTTCTCGTCAGTCAGGATTGTGTTGTTTTGACCTTGGATCGTTGAACTCAACGTTTTCAATAATTCATATAAATATGTGTGAGGGCGAGATGTTAATTCAATTTTGTGCTCGTCTCCAGTAATATTATCCTTGAGGGAACAAAAGATTTGTTTCTCCAAATAGAAGACCTACAGTGTCTTGTGGTAATTTGAAGTCTATCACATCACACTAAATTAGAGAAGTAAGTCCAATAAGAACGATCTGGAGAGACTGTTTATATATATATATATATATATATATATATATATATATATATATATATATATATATATATATACATAGTAGCAGTAAACAATGAATAATAAGTATGAGGGAGAAAGAGATGGATGGATGGGTAGATAGACAGATGGATAGATATATCGATAGATAGATAGATAGATAGATAGATAGATAGATAGATAGATAGATAGATAGATAGATAGATAGATAGATAGATAGATAGATAGACAGATAGAGACATAAAGAAATGGAAAATCATCCACAAGGAGAAAACAGAGGAGGAGTAGGGAGAAGGCAATTGGTTTTAACTCATGAACGTGGATGCGACATACTAGATGTTTTATGTCTACCAAACCATAACTAGTTTACGCTTGACGCTATCAAGAGTCGTGGATAATTTAAGAGTTTCCCCAAGGCTATGTAACAATTGCCCAAAGCACCTAATTGTGTTATCACCGTCGAGACTAACTATCTGGCAAATGAGGTGGCGCCAATAGCCGAGTCAAAACAATGTCTTTCTTATGGAGCAATTGTAGAGTAGAGCTTTCAACTCACAAATAAATGGTGAGGTTTTAAATCCGGGTCGAGCGATGTTTTTGTTTTCCTGACTAAAAATGTCCTTTGAGTAGTGATTTCATGTATGAGTTTTTTTTTTTTTTTAATCTGACTAAAAGTACCATCCAATTCACTAGCGTCTTATCCAAAGTATGACATGCAAATGTTAGAATCTCAATTAAGTTTAGATAAACTCGAATAAACTGACTTCATAAGTCGCATGGCTTTAAAGGGACTACATGAGACCGATGGGGTTAACAGGCTACTTACGGCCATGGTAAGTGATTTATACTAAAGTTAATTTTTTATGACCCCAGTGGCTATGGTTAATATGCCTCCACGTTTTGGGTTTTGTTTCTTTGCTCGTTGGTTGGCTGCTTGGTTGGTTTGTTGTTGTTTTTATTTTTATTTTTGTTTTGTTTTGTTTAGTTTTGTGTTCCTTCTGTAACTTGTGAAAGGCACACTTTGACAATTTATTAGAGCACACTTTGACAATGATCAAATAACCTCCATAATATGGTGAGAGAATGTGAGTAAAGAGCTTTTTCCAAGGACTCAACTATGCGCCGATCGAACCCATGGCCTTACAATCCGAAAGCTAGTGTCATACCACAAGACCACATAGCCGCACTTTTTAAACAAGCTGAGTGTTTCATAATGTTATTCAAATCGCTCACAATAATGGATTCCATTCACGTTGGACTAAATTAATCATTATGTTTTCTGGGAAGAAAAGGATTTCACAAGTAGCTTACAAACTCGCTTTGTCATAAATGTTTGGGTCATTGTGATTGCCATTAATTCTGACACAAGCAGACCAAAACAAGATGCAATTAGATCGGTCAACCTGCATGTTCCACAGATCTGACTCTCAATAGATTAATCCCGAGTAGCCTGTCTGTTGAGCAGCTCTTATCTAATACATCTGCAATGGCACAGAAACGGGTCAAGCTTTTGGCTAAGCTTGTAAGACTCTTACGTCGCCGATGGAGAATTAGTAATTATTCCCTTAAGAGAAGCCTGTGGATATTGGTAGATGAGGCAATGCGTGGCCCATAGTGCCGAGCGGTACCGGCACTGAGTACCGGTAATACCGGTAACAGCCTTACCGATAATTTATCGACACTAAGCGCAGCCCAGTCTCGATACTCCGACACGTAAGAATGTATATATTATCGTAATGGAAAAATAATAAACAATATATGACATTAACAAACAATAAAGTGAAAACATTGAATTATAAGAGAACAAAAACATTAAAACTGAAAAAACAAACAAACAAACAAAAAACAAACAAAAAACAACAGAGCTCTCCAAACTCTGCATTGTCGATAACAAATCATCGGCAATGAGAATTATTATCGGGAATTACCGGTACCGGTATGGGTCTCGAGAACATCGACACTGGCTAAGGATTACCGGTAATTTATCGACAACGAGAAGAGTTGGTACCGCCCGGCACTAGTGGCCCATCACTTTAACGGTGACTATGTTGAAATTAAAAACAATAAACGGAATGGACATAACCTAAGCTTTGTTTTGATTTCTTTGCCAATTTCGTATCTAATTTAGTTTTGAATATACAGGAGCTGCGTCATGACTTTTCAGAATCTATTATTCATTATGAGTCCACCGAAGGACTGGTTATATACTCACTCCAAAAAAGTTTAGAATCGGAAGAGGAGAAGATGTCACATCGCTACTTATTCTCTTCCCTATAATGTATCTATCTCGAGGGTTTATTTATGTGCATACCGTATATAGATTTTGTTTTGTTCACACCACAAATAACACCTCTAATAAACCGTTCGCGTATTTTTTTTCGTGCTGCGTGATACGTGCTTTTTAATAGATGCTTACAGTAATAACTCTCTAATGACATTCAAGTTCAAGTGTTTGTAATATTGCATATCGATTATTGAACATGACATCCGATTGCAATTAGGTTAAGATCTTGAGATATGAAAACATTATATCACATAAATATATATAGGCAATCAATTTAATCCCAGATCATTTTATATTTGTATACCAAAACTGACAATATATAAAATCATTTGATAGAGAGGGGGAGTGGGGGGGGGGGGGGGGCTGAGATATGGAATGAATAATGTATTGTACCAACTCGGTTGTCCTGGGTTTAATCCCGATGAAAGTTAGTGTGTTTTCCACATTTGGCACGACACTAGACTACAGTACTATGTAAAAATAATAACAAAACGTTTAATTTCAGTCCCAAAACTTCTTCTTCTCATATCGATATATTTTTTTAAATCTTAAAGCGGAGACGTTATTGGACACGTCTCGAATTTAATTCTTCTATTTTCAAGCTGAGGATCATTGAGTCCGATATAGCTATCGATAGATGAAGCAACGATTTTCTGGTTAAATTGAAGAAAATGTGTATTGTCATTGTGCGGCAATACAATTGACTCCTGGTTTCCCTGGACGTTCTTAGCCGTATGTGGTGCTGCTCCGCCCTGTTGTAGCCATTGTAAGTTTACATTTTCACCAACACGACTCTCTAACGCTTTCCAAAAGTTTCTCCAAAACGCCGATTTAACCCTCGCTAGTAACGGATGGTGGTGTTTCTGTTCTCATCCATAACAGATAAGGACCGGTGACCCCTTCATGTCCAATTGTACACCAAACAGTCACTTTTTTGGTCATGCAAGCTTTTCCAGAATACTTTGTCCGATTTCTGAGAACCCCAGAATACATAGTTTTTCTTGTACACATAGCCATCAAGTTAGAAATGATCTTCGTATCCTGAACCAATTTTTTAAAAACAAAATTAGGCTGGCGTTGGATTTTATCTAGCATCCATTGTCCCATGGAACCCTTTCCGTTGTGTGGTGGTCAGTTAGTAAGTGATGTGTTTGTACTTTGTATGGTGTCAGTCATGGAACCCTTTCCTTTGTGTGGTGGTCAGTTAGTCAGTGATGTGTTTGTACTTTGTATGGTGTCAGTTATGGAACCCTTTCCGTTGTGTGGTGGTCAGTTAGTCAGTGATGTGTTTGTATTTTGTATGGTGTCAGTCATGGAACCCTTTCCGTTGTGTGGTGGTCAGTTAGTCAGTGATGTGTTTGTATTTTGTATGGTGTCAGTCATGGAACCCTTTCCGTTGTGTGGTGGTCAGTTAGTCAGTGATGTGTTTGTATTTTGTATGGTGTCAGTCATGGACCCCTTTCCGTTGTGTGGTGGTCAGTTAGTCAGTGATGTGTTTGTATTTTGTATGGTGTCAGTCATGGAACCCTTTCCGTTGTGTGGTGGTCAGTTAGTCAGTGATGTGTTTGTATTTTGTATGGTGTCAGTCATGGAACCCTTTCCGTTGTGTGGTGGTCAGTTAGTCAGTGATGTGTTTGTATTTTGTATGGTGTCAGTCATGGAACCCTTTCCGTTGTGTGGTGGTCAGTTAGTAAGTGATGTGTTTGTATTTTGTATGGTGTCAGTTATGGAACCCTTTCCGTTGTGTGGTGGTCAGTTAGTCAGTGATGTGTTTGTATTTTGTATGGTGTCAGTCATGGAACCCTTTCCGTTGTGTCGTGGTCAGTTAGTCAGTGATGTGTTTGTATTTTGTATGGTGTCAGTCATGGACCCCTTTCCGTTGTGTGGTGGTCAGTTAGTCAGTGATGTGTTTGTATTTTGTATGGTGTCAGTCATGGAACCCTTTCCGTTGTGTGGTGGTCAGTTAGTAAGTGATGTGTTTGTATTTTGTATGGTGTCAGTCATGGAACCCTTTCCGTTGTGTGGTGGTCAGTTAGTCAGTGATGTGTTTGTATTTTGTATGGTGTCAGTCATGGAACCCTTTCCGTTGTGTCGTGGTCAGTTAGTCAGTGATGTGTTTGTATTTTGTATGGTGCCAATTTCAATTGTTCTCTGAGGATTCGACGCAGTGACTCACAGGGTATATCAAGCTCAAGTGATCTTCTACGAATAGATTTATTAGTTCTTTCCTGAACTGATTGATGAACAATGTCCGCGTTTCCTGGTGTTGTCTGTGTCTTTGGTCCCTTGCTGTGCAATGCTTTCAAGGGCTTTGTTTAAGTTTTGAATCAAACCTTAGTCATTGAAGTGGGAAGACCACCTCCAAATGGTGGACTTACTTGACACGCTGCTCTTTTATCGCCTGTTCAAACTAAACTCCTTACTCAACTATTTGCCAGAAAGCTTTAACTTCATCATATCTTTATCAATGGATTAGAATTAGTCTACCTTTAACTTATTGCAAAGTTGAAAATCCGAGTTTCTAAAGTAGTTATGAGATGTCTAGTTCCACTCAATCTTAATCGCTATGATTGTATATACATGACGTAGTCGTGGTGACTGATATCCCACTGTTTTCCAACACAACCACAACGTTCATCAATCTCTCATTTTTCTTCTTTAACTTATACCTTATATTTGGCCCTGGGGTGTCATATAGGTATTAACGCAACTGAATAATAACGCTATCGAGCAATTAATTGTGATGAAAATAGAATAAACGAGACGGGGAAGAATCTTTCTCACGGAAAGGGATATTGATCCTTACAGTTAAATGTGTATATTATGATGTGATTGATGTTGCTATGAAGTCAGTGCAAATAGGTCTTATCATACATTCTGACATGGTTTTGGGTTTTGTAACCAAAACATAAAGAAAAAATAAAATAATCTGACAACTCTTAACTCTGAAAATAAAAACAAGAACCTAGCGTAGTAACGAGATTCAATAAAAGCAACAAAAAAAAAACAAAAAAACTTGAGATTTTATGTAGCACAATATCCACTTATTGTGCTCAAATTGCTTTTCAATGGGTCCCAAGCCAAGAGCAAGACATTGCGCCTGTAAGCCCTACTACATTATTTATTAGGAAAACGCTGTTCATTGACAGGCTCTCATTTCACACTCGAGTAGGATGAGAGGACGGTGAGTAAATAGCTTTTCCAAGGACACAACGGCGCCGCCCAGAGCAGGACTCTAATTAGGCACCTACATGTCATGGCGAGTGTCATACCCCAGGACCACAAAGCTCTCAAAATGTTGCCATTTTCTAAAAAGCTCAATTACTATTATCTGTATTCTGCTTTACGGTCTGTTCAAGTGACATAAAGGGAATTCCAATACCAGTAAAGCTGTACTCTCTCAAAACACATATTTAACATTTTGGCAAGAAAATTCGTCCTTCAACTATCAATCGACTAGACTTACCTTCACCTTGTGTCAAAACTCTCAATCCTGGGACTAACGTGAAGTCAAGATGGGGATCGTTTTAATCGATCGATATTTGAAGGACGAGTTTACAGCGTTGTCTCTGTCGGAAAAAAAATGATAATATCGCCTAGCAGGCGTCATGTATCATTCTACTTGTAACGTATTACTGACTGTTGGTCAGGGACCCTTTGTAAAGCGCTTTGTGCACGTTTAGGAGATCTTGCACTATATAAAAGCTCGATTTTTAAATTATTTTTTTTTGGGGGGGGGGGGGGGGCTATGTGTATGGGCCGGAAACGTTGGTGATTTGTTTTGTGCCCTTACAGTATAAAGCTTTGAGCTTTTATATAGCGCAATATCCACTAAATGTACTCAAAACGCGTTACAAAGGGTACTCATTTTACACCTGGTGTACGTTGAGAGAATATGAGTAAAGAGCCTTTTTTAAGAACTCAGATATGCTCCGAGCGAGTCAGGAATCCAGGACCTACCGATCGGAAAGCGAGTCTCATACCTCAAGACCACATAGCCGCACTTACAGCCCATAATAATGATAATAATAATAATAAAATTGATAATGATAATAATAATGATAATAATAATAATAATAATAATAATAATAATAATAATAATAATAATAATAATAATAATAATAATTCTATTTCGCCTTTCGTCGAAATTTCAAGGCGCTTTCAAGAAAAATAAATAAATAAAATAAAATAAAATAAAACATTGTTTTACCCAGGATCAGAACTCCCTACTTAATATTTCAGACATTCGTGGTTTCCAAAAAAGAAAAAGATTAGAAAAAGTCTCAATAAATAGCTTTACGAGTCAATTATTTGCCTTCAGCATGATCTAAAAAAATCCCTTTATTCATCTCATAAGGCAAATTTTTCTCTAGGGTCTATCCAAGGGAAGACTGGAATAACCCAGGCATCATCCGCAGTACAGCTCCGCAAATTGATCTAGGGCTAGGTTACTTGCTCAAGGCCACACAGCGCAGCGGCGGGTGATCGAACTCGGTACCTTCCGGATACGAAGCAAAGACCGTACCGCTGAGCCACGCTGCCCCATAAATAATACTCCAAAGTCATATATACAGTTTCTAAGCAACTAAATTCTTATTTTCAACAATATTGATTGAATACATAATGATTATGCAGTTCGGTAGCTGGAGAGGAAAAAATTCAAAATTCTCCGAATTTTTCGTAGCAGGTTTGCCTAGGATATAATAACTGAGAGATCAAATTGACCAATATCAAAACAATAAGAGAAGTTTTTGACAAATAGTCAATTCTTAGGATTTCTGTTTCCTATTCTACCCATCATCAATGTGTCAGAATACGGTGATTAATGCTCTCAACGCGTGGAAACTATTGATTGGGGTGCTTTGACGTGTGCCAAAGATGGCCTTGATATTCTAGTACAAAGTGATTAAATCATGAGAAATGACCATTACTTATGAAGGCTCAGAATTGTAATAAATCATCCTATAACTTAGTGCGTAGGTTTAATGTTTCATCTAGTAATGAGACATGAATTCCTTGATTGATGAATGGGTCTGGTAGCTGATATAAAGTGTAAACACAATTTTAC
>NC_088369.1:31482721-31620221 GCF_034508935.2 Berghia stephanieae | reverse complement strand
AGGTATTCCTTTTACACATGCGTACGGTGAGAGAATATGAGTAAAAAAAACTTTTGGAATGACTCAACTATGCCCCGCTGGGAGCAGGACTCGAACTTAGGACTTCCGATCCGAAGGCGAGTATCATACCACAAAACCAATATAGCCAGATGCTCACATTAAAGTCGAGGCGAAGAGTAATGTGAGTAGGTTGGGTTTTTTTTTTATCACGGACAATGTCGAGGCCTACGTTTTGCAATCATCTTCAACCTTCCGTGCAATGACCACACTAATCATTGCGTTGCCTTCTTACGGGATGAGACACCTTTCAACTCGGTACGGACACCAAAAACTAAAGGGCACATTCCAAGCAAAACGCGTAAACCGTCTTGATACTAAAGTTTCCATTCTATGCCCTTGAATGTCATGTCACCTTAAAGGTCATCAAATGATTTCCTTTTCATCCCATTTCGCTCGTAACAGGTTTAAGTAGATTCGGAAGAAAATAATTAACACTAAAATAATATGATAAGAATCATGGTCAAGTATGTTCTTCGCTGGATAAAGTTAACTCTTCAAACTGAAAAAGAACATTTTCTTTCAAATTTTCGTCTCAAATAATACATTAACAAAAATCTCACTCAATCCTTGAGATTTTTGCTACTTTTCAAAATTGGAAAAATTTATTTTAAATGAGCATGTAGTACATATATAGTTTTGTTCAACTATCATTAGCACGCAGAAACTAGAAAATAGCATTAGCTTTGATACTACGCCTATAATTACTCGTAGTTTCAGAAAAATGTAATAAATAGTCATGGGGTAAAAGAAACCCGGGTAAACTACGGATATAGTTGGTGTTAGGGTTGAGTGAGTTAATATGAAGATAATTGAAAAAAAAAAAAAAAGAATTAACTAAAAGATTTAGTTTTCAACACTTAATTTCTCAGTTTTAATAATCCAAAAACCCGAGGGCAAGTCAACAAAACGACGTGCACATATTTGCAGGTCTGATTAAAAATTAACGCAATTGTGGGCTTGTAATGGACAATTTTGTGTGTTGGTATGAGAGTATTTTCATGACAACAATGAGCCCATTATAAGTTGGGTTATCAGATCTGCAAAGAAGTACAACGCACCAAAACAAAAAAGAGCTGAAAAAGCTTATCAAAGTATTGTTAACAGTGCCGTACAAAGTATTACACTTATCTATTAGTCATGTTGAGATCCTTCCTCTGCTACTTCTTTGGGGTGAATCTCTGGGATTTTTTGTTGTTACTGTTGTTGTTGGGTGGGGGGGGGGGGTGCAGAGGGGTGGTCATTTGTCATTTTCAAATTCAGAGAAACTGATGAGGCCAAATCATTTAATTTCTTTAATTCTTTGAATCACTGGTTATTGATTTTTGTGTGTGTCGAAATGTTTTGAAAATGACCTTTTATTAATATGATTTTCATCCACTGGCGATTCTCGTGCAATCGAAGCCATTGGGCGAGATGAATAAATTGGATAAGTGCGAAAGTAAATGTCATGAATACAAAATGAACTTTATGCGATTCCTTCCGACATGCTTGCCAACCAATACCAACGACCTTTCATATCATCATATATCTTGCCACAAATGAGTAAACATTGCATTGCCTTATACAATGTCCACGTACTGAGAGACATTATATAATTGATGCTATGCGTTTAGGTAAAATATTTTGAGCATCCGCCATTTGAAATAATACACCAACACCCGAAACTATGTGTTACCTTGAACGTTTCTCGTCTGATTGGTATAGATAGTTCGAATTTGACGTCACTCATGTCTTTGTTATTGTTTTTTTTTTTTGCCATCCGCGTTTTTTAGTAAGTCTCACTAAACCGTATTAACCTGACTATAAACGTTCATTGTTACACACAGTTTTGTGTGTTGGTCCGTTTTACTTTCAGATGGCAATGTTGTGAGCTTCTTAGCCAAGTCCATACTATCTATAAGTTAGTGAGAACTTATAATTAAAATGTCTGTCTAAAAAAAATAACAGAAGCTGAGTCGCGTCAATTTCATTCCCTGCGTTAAAAAAGTGTGATTAAAGCTCAAAAACTAAAGGGCCACCGGACATGGTTGGCAGGCATGTTTTGAAGTTGGCTATGATTTTATTTCATTGAATAGTAATAGACAGTCAGTTAGATAACCACGCGTCTCGGACAATCGTCATAATGTAAATAATGGCAGTGATTGGTGGACACAGCAAACTGCACAGGTTTTACTATCGATCGTTTGTGTTTAAGTAAAATACCCACTGTTCTGCCGCTTGATCAATAGAACTAACACCGAAAACTATGTGTAAACTTAAACGTTCATAATATAATCGAGAAAATTGTGTGATAACTAGCTACCCATGTGGCAGTATAAAAACAATGACAATGATCAGAGAGAGATGTCGATTTCATTCACGTTACTGTTTATAAACAACCAACTATGTTTGTCCGAGCACGTGTGAGGATGTGTCACAAATTTCTTTTTTTTTATTGGTCAAAAAATCTACTGGTTAATTAACACGTATACCTTTGTTTCCCAAAATTTCCAACAGGACCTCCCAGTATGTCAGTCAACGAACAGTGTGTGTTCGTTCGTCCGACCTCAAAGTCAAACGGGAATGACCCCAGTGTGTGCGTGCAAGAACAATGTTCAGTGTGGACTAAAACCAGAGGATAACAACGCTGTTCGGATCGGGGACAACGAATGGTAGGTTGAAATTAATAGACACCTAGATAACCACGCCTCTCGGACAGTCGTTATAATATAAACAATGGCAGTGATTGAAAAACATAGCGAATTACACAGGTTTTACTATCGATGATATGTGTTTAAGTTAAATACTAAATACCTACTGTTCTAGTGCTTGATCAATAGAACCAAAACAGAAAACGGGTGATGACTAGCTAGTCACTCATCTGTTGGTATAAAAACAATAACAACGATCAGAGAGAGGTTGATTTCATTCACATTATTGTTTAGAAGCGACGAAATATATTTGTCCGAGCACGTGTGAAAGTGTGTCGCAAATTCCATCTTTTGATTGGTCGAAAATCTACTGGTTAAATCTCCAAGTACTATACCGTAATTGACGATCTCTTTTATTTAGGCACCCAGACCTGTTGTCAAACGGGGAAAGGCGTGCTGTTAACAAATACCATATTCAATTGCTCATTATTAAGCTAAAATAACACTCACTCTTCAAATATCTGTCTCTGCCGATAGTTTTGGTACTCATTTACACCTATGTCGAATAAGAAAAGGTATATTATTATAGTCACTTTGCTTTACTCAGCTACTTTCTCGAACATATAAACCATTCCGTCACTGACCTCGCTAAAATAGCTTCATTTTTATCATTTTACCAAGCAAGCAGTAACTGCGATGCAACTCGATTTATGAGGCCTGAAAGTTTAATTAATGATAAGACACTCGGTTTATGACAGCAGGTCAAGAGTTCGAGACCTGTTGTGGATGGCGTAACTAAAACTTTTCTCTCTTTTAGTCTTTGGAGATGGCTCTCACTCACATTTTCTTACCATACTCAGATGTAAAATGAGCATTAGCCGGTTACAAAGTTTTTACAGTCACATAGAAATTATCATTTTTTTCTAATAAGTGTCTTGTCTCATTCCACATGTTCAGAAGTGCTGTTGGTTTGGGATTCTTTATAAGCTTTCCGAGAACATTTAGTGGATATTGCGTTATATAAAAATGACCGTTATTCTTCTCTTTCGGAAAACCATTTTGTAGTCTCCCCCCCCCATCTCTCTCTCTCTCTCTCTCTCTCTCTCTCTCTCTCTCTCTCTCTCTCTCTCTCTCTCCGACTATATCCGTAGTTCACCCGGCTTACTTTTACCCCATGTCTATTTATTACATTTTTCTGAGACGTAGTATCAAAGGTAATGTTTTTAGTTTTTACATGTTTATGGTAGTTGAATAAAACTATCTATGAACATGCCCATTTTTAATACATTTTTTCCAATTTTGAAAAGTAGCAGAAATCTCTAGGATCGAGTGAGTTAAAACCTTGCGCTCGTTTTGTTTTCAAGATATCGACTTGTGGTTTGTACCATCAATTAGATAAATGATTTTTCTTTAATATAATTTAAAATTAATACGTTCTACCTTTCCCTTTACGCTCGCAATTTTGCATTTTTTGAGGTGTATAATTTTTTTTTCTGATGGTGGCCCTACTTTCGACACCTACGTCACGAGTTCTATACATGCACTGGCATATCCTAACTTGGGTAAAAGGTCCACTGGTTTTTTTTCTCTCATTCTTATTTCAATATATTATTTTTACCTTTGTACTTAAGTATGTATTACTTCTTCTTCTTCTTCTTCTTCTTCTTCTTCTTCTTCTTCTTCTTCTTCTTCTTCTTCTTCTTCTTCTTCTTCTTCTTCTTCTTCTTCTTCTTCTTCTTCTTCTTCTTCTTCTTCTTCTTCTTCTTCTTTTCTTCTTCTTCTTCTTCTTCTTCTTCTTCTTCTTCTTCTTCTTCTTCTTCTTCGTTCTTCTTCTTCTTCTTCTTCTTCTTCTTCTTCTTCTTCTTCTTCTTCTTCTTCTTCTTCTTCTTCTTCTTCTTCTTCTTCTCTCCATCTATATATCTACCTATCTATCCATCTCTCTATCTCAGTCTCTCTCTCTCTCTCTCTCTCTCTCTCTCTCTCTCTAATTCACACACACAGACCCACACCCACAATACCCACTCACACAACAACAACAACAACAACAACAACAACAAAGGGTTTGCAATTCGATACATTACATTAATGTGTGTCGTTTTTGATTGGAGAAGTGTTGGGTTGACAAAGTCAGTCTGGCAACCAAAGAGTTCATCCATTGACACAATTGATCGCATTTTCTAAAAATGATTTGAACTTTGAATAACATAACGGGATGAGAGGTTAACGCAAGCTTGATCATAAAAATAGTTTTATATACTATCTCAAAATAGAAATAGCAGGGCTATTGTATTTCGCTTGAAGTAGCTCTTTGATAGTGAAAGCCAAAAGGAAATTTTATGTTAACTTGATAATACACTTCCTTGCAAAGAACCCTGGCACGTTTTGACCTTTGCTGCGTTTCACTTCCTTCCGTTCTGACATTTGTAACCTTAGTCCTTTTTCATGTCAGAATTTAGGATGCCTTCCATTCCCTTCACTTGTATTTACCATCACAGATAGGCTGATGGGATTATTCCTTTTCTCATTAAAAAAAATCCCAAAAAACGTGAGCATTTATATAGCTCAATATCCACTAAATGTGCTCAAAGCGCTTTAGAAGGGGTCCCCTGCTAATAGTAACGCTTAAATGTAGGACAAGGCATGACGCTTGTTAGGCGATATTACATTTTTTTCTCAACAGAGACAAAGTTGTTAACGGCCAGGTACTCATTTTACACCTGAGTACGATGAGAGAAGTATGTGAGTAGAGAACCTTTTCCAATTACTCAACTATGCGCTGCTCACAGCGGGACTCGACCCCTGGACCTTCCTGTCCGAATGCGATTGTCATACCAATAGACCAAAGAGCCGCACGCTATCTAAGTTATATTATTTAAGAGAATCTTGCATCTAAATGCAATTATTTAATTAGGTTTAAGATTTCAAACAGTTTCAGCCAATAGATTTAAATCAGATATTAATAGTAAGGCCATCCTGTCATGTCAGCCCGGATATGACGTATTAACGCACTCTAGAGACATAATCATCATACGTCACAATATAATTTGATCTTTCTGTTTCATTCGTTCTTTATTATTTTTAATATTAACTTCGTATTTTCATCAATTAGTTCATGACAATATATAAATCTGTGCTAATATAATGATGAATGGTGTGTAACATTATGATAATTTCCTTTCAGGATCGCTATCTTATCTATACTATGGTATCATGTTCATAGTGGATTTCTAATACTGTTTTAAAAGTCACCAGATACATAGAGCGGGAGCTTCTAAATGGTGAAATGGATAGTGGTGAAGTTTTCACTTGCTATTCTCTAAAAAGAACCCAAGAGTATCGTATAGTTTGTTTTTTTTTTTTCTAGTTAATCAATCTAGTGAAGAACCCTCAACATTTACGGAGAAATATTATAGGCTATATGGAACAGGCACTCATCCATTTTAAGTATTATACTTCTGTATTGTGGAAATTATCATATATATCGAGTCGAATCTTGTTTAGCCATCACCGATCAAAATCGATCCGTAATTAAGTCTCTGGGTGCGCGCAAATGAAAGTGGCGACAGGGCGGCCAGGTGGCGATTCCAAACGTTAAATGACCTATCATTATGGGTACCATCTTCGTGCCCTAACAGATTTTATAATAATCATTTGAATAAACGAATAACAGAATTATCCTTATTTTAAGAGGTTTGCAAGAAACTCCTATGTCAATTTCTTTAAAATTGTTTTATGATTTTGCGATTTGCCAATATTTCTGTGCTCTTTGGCAAATTTTTATCATGGGCTATAAGGAAATATCATAGTTTGCTTTTAAACATTAATAACATGAGTGCCACTCTGTATATTCTTACCAGGTACGGCGTGTGCCGCAACACCAACCAGATCCCAATATGTCGGACCGATCAAATTGTCTTTGTGACTAATGTCTCGTTAGTGGATGACGTCACGCTAAGAAACCATGACATGCAGGTAAGTATTAAAACATTTTAATGACAAAAAAACAAAGGGATAAGTAAACGAGACACATCTATATGAACTCCGAAAAAAAATATAGACAAAGACTTTATCTTTTAAAATTAATACAGACGATTTCAGACAATAAGTAACATTACATTTTCATTGAAATATTACCATTTTCATGTGTCAACGCCTTAATTTATACATTATCTAAACACATACACGCACACATACAAGCACGCACACACTCACAAATATATATGTATATATATATATATATATATATATATATGTGTGTGTGTGTGTGTGTGTTTGTGTGTGTGTGTGTGTTTGTTTGTTAATTCGTGTAGTGGAGATGGCCTGAGATATGGGAATAGGGAGGGGAGGGGGGGGGGGGGGGGGGGGGGGGGGAGGGGGGGGGGGGAGGGATCAAGTATCGGAAATGAAAAATTAATTGATTTCCACAATACATACTTGTATATAATATGAATGGTATTAAAATTTTCATGTTGCAAATCAATAAAATGAACAATTCTATTCGTCTCTTTTCATCATATTGTGATGCAGCGCATGGGAAAACGAAGACCATTTTTAAAGATCTGTGAATGATTTCATTGATTTCCTTTTCTTCTATCTTCAACAGGTTCTATGTTTGTGTCACAACGGAAAGCATCTCCTGGACAACCGAATGGAAGTGATTAGAAACCTGGATACAAGGGAACGACTTATTTTGATTTATTGCGACGGTGAGAACAGACGATAAATAGAATGAAGCTGACGTCACTCGGGTCTTTGTTATTGTTCTTTTATGCCATCCGCGTTTATGAGTAATTCTCATTAAACTGTAATTAACCAGACTATAAACGTTTAGTTAAACATATTTTTGTGTGTTGGTCCGTTATACTTCCGGTTGCCAATGTTGTGAGATTCTTAGCCTAAGGATTTTTTCAGTTTCTTTTTGAGATGTTTCTCCTCCAAATGGAGACTTACCTTATTCATTATTCAACTTTGATCTGAGATAAGAAGCTGTGATTAAACAGCATAAAATGAGCTCATTACAGCTCTGTGAGCCATTGATTTATTACTAGTACCCTCCACCATTGCCCAGTTGGCAATCAGTAATCACTCGCTTCACATGAGATCGACCCCGTCTGCAGTTGAGATTTTTTTTTCTGACCCCCTGTCCACCAAGCATTGATTGTGTAGCTGATCTGGCGGAAAGCACATTGTTATAATTTAGGGCCCTATCAAAAGGATAGCAAACATTTGTTATTGTCCGTTTCAAACGATAGCAGCCGGGATAAACTCCGTCTCCATGGGCCTATGGACTCTGAAGGACTACTGCTATCCACCAGTCAACATTTCTTGATTTCTTATGATCATATCTTATAATATGTATTAGAAAGGTACGTTTATAAATTAAAAAAAAAACGAATATTTGGAATCTAAAAATCCAATGTCCTTGGGCAGGCTGTTCCAAACTTTGCCAAAATGAGGTTCGTTTTAATCGATCGATATTTGAAATACGAGCTTTCTGGCCAAAATCATCTAAATTTAAATATGTATTTTTTTTCAGAGTCACGGGCCTAATATAGTTTTAACTTTTAATATGCTCATCTGACATATAAGCTACGTACTTGCTATACATGAATTTCAGAATGATTTTTTTTCTTCTTCTAATTTGGTATTCACGGATTGAATTTCAGTTTTGTCAAGACTGTGATGGTAGTCGTCATAGTTGTTGCCATGTAAAACGTGACCCATCACCGCAAACCGGTATAATGTCGGTGCAGTTTTAAATTCTAAAAATGGAATCCATTGTCAAAACTTTGAGACTTGGGTTACGTTTTTATATTTTATTGAGAAGTACGAATATAGTTATATTGAAACAATTTAGAGTTTCACTTTTTTCTGGTCTTTCCAAATTCACATCAATTTTTTTTTTTTTTTTTTGCATCTGGTTTAAATCGATATAATACTTTTATGAAGCAACAGGTCACTTGTTGTGTCTTCTATCCCCAGTTTGTCTGTTTTTCGAGTTGCTTTCCGTCTTTGTCTGAGAATGGGATTACTTAGTTTTGTCATAGCTCTAGCCAGAGTCCTTGACTGAGAGGAAAACAGTCAAATGTATAGCTATAGTTTTGGGAGATGATAGTTTTACCTTGTAAATCATCTATCTGTTATGTAGTGTGTTACATTTTTTAAATTTTAATATATAATGGTTTGTAAACATCTGAGTGTATTCCTCATACTGGGATCAAGCGCCTGCTTCTGGATGAGGCTTTTAGGTGATTTCAAATTAAGAACACTGATAGTGTGCACTTGGAATCTACATCTGTTTCCTATTTGAACCATTTTACTATCCCGTGTTTTTCCTTTTCGCTGGCGCTGAAATAGCCTAATTGTGTCGCAAGCGCCGTAAAAACCCTTAAAAACCAAAAAAAAAAAAAAAAAAAAAAAATCCAACTTTTTGGACACAAAGAGTGCTGGATATTGAGACACATGAATCTAAATTAGTTTTATAAATTCCTAATAACTTACGAAGTTGTCTCAATTGATAGCAATAACAATTAGCTATGAGAAACCGTATCAATTAGCTAAAGAAAAAAAAGTAGCAGCACTAAGAACTTGATTGTATTATTTTAACAAGTTCTACTCTTTACTCCGACCAGATGAACAAGTTGACAATGAAGAGGAATCCACAGCTGATGTCGATGATAATGATGATAGTGATGACAAACAATTACAATACAGAAACAGCAGAATTAGCAAACGAAGCACAGGTATCAGCGCATTCTACAAAAGGAAAAGCGGTGATCCGAAAGACAAGGAAAACGGTCAACTCTCAGAAACAGGAGAGACAACTCCACCTAGCGACTTGGACAATGATATTACAATTGATTATGTCCCTTTAACTATCGACGAATTCAAACTCTTAGAATCTCAGATCGGCAAACGGGGAATGTCTAATCTTCTAGCTTTTTACAAACGTGCACCATTTTACAAGCGATCGGACGAGAACTCTCCTAAAAGAAGTTTCCAACCAGGATCCGTCAGTTCCTTCTATAAACGCGACTTCGACAATGGCCTATCATCCTTTTACAAAAGAGGCGTTTCCGGCATTAGTTCTTTTTACAAAAGAGCCCCATTCTACAAAAGAGCTCCATTTTACAAGAGAGCCCCTTTTTACAAGCGTGCAGTAAATGGAATTCAGTCGTTCTACAAAAGAGCGCCGTTTTATAAAAGAGCACCGTTCTATAAAAGGGCACCATTTTATAAACGGGCCCCTTTCTACAAAAGAGCACCGTTTTACAAGCGTGGGATATCGAATATACAGTCTTTCTACAAAAGGTCACCAAGCGGCTTACAATCCTTCTACAAAAGATCGCCTTCTGCATTCAGCTCGTTTTACAAGAAATCGGCCGATAACGCGCATGCCATTGATGAGCGTTCAACATTCAGAGATCTTCAATCTTTTTATAAAAGAGGTTTTCAACCAGTTAGTTCCTTCTACAAACGTGGCATGCCCAGCAGCCTGTCGTCGTTTTACAAACGAGGACTTGCAGGAATCAGTTCTTTTTACAAACGAGACCCCAGTGATCAAGAGCCAGCGCAGTCGCGTCTAGAAAACGAAGATGACGCTTCAAATGATAAACGGAGTTTTAGAGGAATAAGTTCGTTTTACAAGCGAGATTACCATGACCTCGACGAAAAAGACTCTTCATTTAACAACGGGGACGAGAAAGAAATACTTGACAATCTGCTGGAGAAACGAAAGACAAAAATAAGCTCGTTTTACAAAAGAGACCAGGTTGACGAAATGAAAAGACAAATAAGTTCCTTCTATAAAAAACGTGGTTTTAACTCAAACTTAAGCTCCTTCTACAAAAAGCGGGATTACGGATCTGGGCTCTCCCGTTTCTATAAGAGGAATTCAGAAAACGGTCCTTCATATGAACAAAACAGTAAACCCCACATCCGCCGGAAGCGAAGTCTTGCGTCATACGGGAATGTCAGTGCCTTTTACAAAAGGGAAAATCTTGGGGATACTCTAAGCACAACTGATGACAATCTTCTAGATTTATATAAGAAATCATTTGATGGCCCAAGTAGCTTCTATAAAAGATCGTTTGGCAATGATGGCCTCTCCTCTTTCTACAAAAGAAATGGTCCTGGACAATTGTCAAGCTTTTACAAAAGATCTCCAGGAAATATAATGAGCTTCTACAAAAGATCTCCGGATGGTCTAAGCAGCTTTTATAAAAGATCATATCCTTCAAATCTCAGCAGTTTCTACAAAAGGTTTTCGGGTAATCTAAGCAGATTTTATAAAAGATCGTATCCACAATTCGACATTCAGAGTTTCTACAAAAGATGGGCAGGAAACAGCAACGGAGTTAGCAGTTTTTACAAGAGATCTCCTAACAGTATAAGTAGTTTTTACAAATAAAGTGTCAGTGACAGTAAATTTTGATTGATAACGCTGAAATCACCATAGCGTAATGCTGGTTGTCCAAATGATGTTAATGTGATCACGACGAAAACCCAGAATCGCTCGAGGATTGGGGTGGTTTTTCAAAGATTATCCAAAGTACACGAGCAGTTAAGCATCTATTTGACCATGTGTTGCTGAGTGCCACCGGATTGATTGTAGAATTGTATTGGGCCTACTACCGTAAACCCAGAAATCAGCTGACGTGTAATCAGGGTGGTCGATCGTTTTGGGTTTCCGTCGTGATCGCAGTGTCTTTTAATTGTGACCTACCTTGTCAGCCTGGTATTATATCTAAATAAACTGATAGTCGAAAATTTAGTTTCATGTCCAATAAGGAAATTGGAGCTTTTTGTGTTAAAGAAAGCAAAACTCACTCGCCTTTGTAATGGCATTTATTTTAACCCAAGTCCTTTAAATTAAATATAAAACTGAATTCTAAGCTTCATGGTTAACCAGATATAATACCGTGTTGACACGATTGGTCGCATTTATTAACCGTTCTTTCTGAAGATAATAACAAACTTGCTGACACATTTTTAAGTGACTCATGAGATTTGATGACAGTTGTTGTAACGAAGAAAGCCATGATTATTGAATAGCGTTTGTTTTCCTCCTTACAACAGAGATAGAAGAGGATTAATGGAACTTAGGATCTAAGAACTTTTTCCTGAAAGTAACTTTGGCAAGATTGATTTTTAAAGATCGTTCGACGAGTAATTTAAGATTTTTAAAAGATGAGCTTCCCGAAGTTATAGTCTGAAAATGTCACGCCATGCTCTCTAGTATTCTGTCGTAATCTGGAACAAACACGTATTTAAAATTTTGGCCAGAAAACTCGTCCTTCAAATATCGTTCGATTCAAATGACCTTCATTTTCCCAATTACTCTTTTTTTTAGTTTTGGACAAGATGAGGGTCATTTCAATGGATCAATAATTGATGGATGAGCTTTCTGCCAACAATTTAAACAAGTGGGTTTTTTTTTTTTAGAATACGGTGGTATTGGTCAACATTGGTTTGCTAATCCATTGTCTGGTGTCTCGGAGCGCAATATAAGTTTTCAGCTTTATATCTTAAATGATTAATGTCCGGCGGAAAAGAGCAGTAAATTGAAGTCTAAATCATTTTCAGTCAATTTTTATTCAGTTTTGTTTTTGTGACTTAAATTTGCAATAGGTATATTTTGAAACCAGAACCCGTTTTAGATCATTTTAGTGTGTGCTGCAATGCTTGTTGAGATCCAAAGATTTTGGAAATGCAATATGTAAACTATGTCATTGAATAACATACAAATGAGCAAATGTGTTGTTAACAAATGTCAATTTTCCCACATTAAAAGGTCCTTTTCAACGGAAAATAAAATTTAAACTCTTTTTTTTGATACAATTCTGTCAGGTCCAAGGTCCACAGCTCGAATCACCAAACCAAAAGTGTGTGTAAAAATATAAACACAAATCACTACCGTTCTGGAACCTTTTTGTGACAATCTAGAAGAAGAAGAAGAATATAACTCTCTAAAATTCTTTGTTTATCATTTACTCATTTAAATCGAAAAAGTAATGAAAATTGTCAGTCATTTCTTACCATGGCTTACTTCCAGTTGACCTGATTTCCTATATACCCCCAAAAAATCCGCTCATGCAGGAAAATATTACGAAGATTCATTACCGTTTAATGACGTATTTTAAAGAACAATAAGAGTCGATTAGCTAAACCTAAAATACAATATAAAGCTTCGGGCCCATCCGGTTATAAAACCGTTTTCAGACGATCAGTCATAAATACATTTTATCAGTGTGCGGTAGGTGGCTTACATAAAGATATTGTTACAAATTGATAAATAATAAGCAAAATAATTTAATATAACAGCTTCAAAAAATCACAAAATAGGAAACATGGAACGTGTCGGGCTCAAAACCCTTCTTCAGCCAGCAACAAAAAAACAATTAAAAAATAGATGCATTACGTAAAACCCAGATTATTATTATTATTATTATCATTATTATTATTATTATTATTATTATTATTATTATTATTATTATTATTATTATTATTATTATTATTATTATCATCATCATCATCATCATCATTATCAATTATAATTACCAGATCTAATAAAGGTAAGCAAATTTGGGCACACGTGATGTATTTTATTTGACCAGAAGTAAGTAAATACCAAGATTAGTCTAAAATAAGTAAGGATAAAGACGACTCTCTGTCACACAATGACAAAACGTTGTACGTTTTACATTTACTGCCGATATCAGCCGATTAAAATGAGACAAAAATTCCAAAACTCGACATGTCTGGAAAAAAAAACAACACGTATAGTGGTTAAAAATGTGGTCTGAAAATTTCAAATATCTACACTCAAACCTAGGAGCTCGCGAGCTCATTTAAATCGAACGATATTTGTGAAGGACGAGCTTTCTGGCCAAATTTTTAATACGTGTCTTGCGAGAGTATGGCAGTGAACTGGTTTTTAAAAAAGGGCTTTGTGTACGTGTTTGGTAAAGATAGGCTACAGCGAGGATTTTATTGAAGCAAATATTACATGGTCCATGTCCGCACACTGGCAAACACATTAAGTCTGTGAATCTTGAAACAATATAAGACAATTGTATTCTTAGAGATGGCTTAGAGTTAAACTCAATTGTAATATGACCTTGATTAGTCTGAAATCCGTTTGTTTTATTCAATTTTATATCTATTATTTTCTGTAGATTCCCACGTGAATTGTTAGTATGCCAAAGGAATACATACCCATTATTGATATTGTATCAATCACAGATACTGGGAGGGGCTCGATGGATATGAAATAGTTTTTTTTTTTTTTTAAGTTTGAAGAATTCACCATTTTGTAAAAACGAAATGTATTTTGTCATACTCTGACAAAACACTTTTGAATCATTTGTCCAGAAAACGTTGATATAAAATGTGACCCACCGACTCAAAACGGTATCATGTCGGGATGAATCTGACCTCTATAATGGAATTTATAACTAAAACGCTTTAAATTCTTTGTGGTTGTTATATTTTTTTCAATGTAAAAAAATTGTATCTATTCTCTGCTATAACGAATAAAAATGAATGCCAAGTTTCATATTTGTTGCTTTAAATTCAATGCCCAGCATCTTATTCCTCCTGACATAACGATGGCACTCAAATTGCCCAATGGTTTAAACCTGTGACCACTTTGAAGTAAATAACACACTGCTTTGAGTTGTGGAATGAACTAAGTATTGAACGAAAATAATAACAAAATACTTAACTCAGAAAGTTTGGAAATCAAAACCCTTCTTCAGCCAACAATAAAAACAATTAAATCGGTAATACTTCACGTAATATCCAGAAAAGCTTTGTCAGGACAAACGATAACAGGAATAGAAGTCTCGGGTTTAAGACTTTTTGACAAGATATGATGCTGTCTTCGTGAGAGTTTAAAGTCGAAGCACATTTTGTCCTGCAAATGGAAATGTCAAAAGCAATTCCACTGCGTGGCTTTAATCAAAATAACCAACCATAAAAACCTGACGGAACGAAAAGCAAAATAGAGATAAAAGCAATAAAAAGCGCCTCTGAAAACAAAAGAAAACGAAAACAAAACTCATTTATTCATCATAATAAATAACTTTCTGTGTTAATCGATATAATATAATAATGAGGTTTTAGAGGCCTGAGAGTTCTAGCAGGATTTAGCAGGGTGGGTGATGAAATCGTTATCATATTCTTTAAATTCACTTTCATTGACATTTGAATGAGGCATAATTAAAGTATCATAAAACCAAAAAACATGTGTGTTTGTGACTTGTTTTTGTTATGAAGACATGATGTGTTATTTATCAATTTGTCATTTATGTTTTCATTTCGACCAGGAAACTTTTATTTCCTCTATCGATACATTAAAATCCCCTCGCCCCCCCCCCCCCCCCCAACGACACCCACCCACCCACACACACACCCATCCACTTTTCAAAATGTCTTAGACCTGGGAAAAACCGTAGTGTAGAAGTCTCAGATTCATGACTTTTTGACAAGCTGGTGTCACTTCCTTGTATCGATAGATGAAGTCAAAGTTTTCTGGCCAAGATGAACATAAAACATTGTAAATAGTCAATCGAAAAATGAACGTCATTTGAGAACCAGTGTTTCGAGAAACGTCTACTCCTGGTTGTTTTCCTCACCAAACCAAGAATACATATTATGGACTATGATGAAATAGGATCTTGTAAGGTTTCAGTTCTAAATCTTGCTTCAGAATTCGTATATTTTCAACCTGCCATAAAGTGCCACTCAACTTGCTTTTCTACAATTTGCAAAAAGAATTCAATTTCCTATTGACTATAAGAAACAAATTTAAGAAATCAATCCTACGATGGGCTCATAAAATTGTACTTTCTGGGTCCCACAAAAATCAAAACTCAAGTCAATTTAAAAAAAAAATTTTGTGTGTGTGTGGGGGGGGGGGGGGAGATCCCGATAGTTCAGTTGGCATAGTACTCGCTTCACATCCGAAGGGAACGTGATCAATCTCGGGTGGAGTCGAGAATTTTTGTTTCATCCCTTTCCGCCATCCCCTTCCCTGTACCTCCAGCAGTGATTGGGTAGCTAGGTCTGTTAGATCTGGCGAGAACTACTTTGGATAGCGTCTTACCATAAGGGTAGTTAGCAATTGCTATTGTCCGTTTCACGCTTTAGACACCGGTATAAACTCCGGCTCCATTGACCAAATGGCTCTTAAGGCCATTTTTTTTACTAAGTCAAAGTTTTGGGTAGTTCAAAGCGGACGACCATTCACACAACGCAACCACTAAAAGATCAACGGTTTCATGAATCTGTTACGAACAAACCAAGATAACCAACACGTCGTCGTTCTCTTGGTCATGTCATTTTGAGAGAATTACTACTTCGAATTCTAATGCAAGCTTTAGAACTGAAACCATACAAGATTCAAATACATTAGAGATTGACTGCCGCTAATGACAAATCTTGAGTGGATACGTATTATTGGTTTATTGGGGAAACCAATCAAGATGAGACGTTCCTCTAAAGAACCGGGTTTTCAGATGAGGTCCATTTTTATGCAATAGGGCATGTCAACAAAAGAAAATAAATTACGGGGCACAACAAGATGAAATTTATCAGAAATACCTTCATGATCAAAAGATCACCATTTGGGCTGTAATTGGTCACCAGGGCATCATTGGGCCTTTCTTATTTGTTGACCAAAATGACGATGGACCCGCTGACCTCTATCTTATTATCCTATCAAAGTTTTGGTAATGCTTTGGGCAAAATTCGTAAGTATCAACGAGAGAGAACGCCAGTGATTCCAGCAGGACGGGACAGTACCCCCACGTTGCCAAAAGAATCGTGCGGTGGATCAACAATTATTTTGGAGGCAGGAAGATCAAGCTTTCCATCAAAAATCAAGTGGACTCAAATCTGGACTATATAGGATCACTTCAGACAGGGTGATAGCGCCACGACCGATTTTCCTGTCTCCAATATTTTTATCCATAGGAATTTCTACATAGCAAGCTGTGTGCTAGAGCTTTCAATAGCATTCAAGGCCTGAAAGATGCCATTATTGTTGAGGGTGTGAGAACAATGTCAACGCGTCAATGATAACTGCGTGGTAAAACTTGCATTTCTTGCAAGAGATGCATCTGGGGGGGTCAATAAGTTCCACAATTTGAACTTTTCGAAATATACTTTAAAAAAAGGAAATGGCGTCAAGCATATGCACTCCAGTACCATAATTGTATCTCCATTAGAAAAGAAGAAGAAGAAGAAGAAGAAGAAGAAGAAGAAGAAGAAGAAAGAAGAAGAAGAAGAAGAAGAAGAAGAAGAAGAAGAAGAAGAAGAAGAAAAGAACAAGAAAAAATAATAATAATAATAATAATAATAATAATAATAATAATAATAATAATAATAATAATAATAATAATAATAATAATAATAATAATAAAAGAAGAAGAAGAAGAAGAAGAAGAAGAAGAAGAACAACAACAACAACAAGAAGAACAAGAAGAAGAAGAACAAGAAGAACAAGAAGAAAAGGAGGAGGAGGGGGGCGAGGACGAGGACTAGGACGAGGAAGAAAAAGAAGACGGACGAGAAGAAGGAAGATTTTTTTTTCATTTCATTCAGTCATGTAATTGAGACATTGGCAAATTGAAATGATACGATTTTGCTTGGAATGTCTTCTAAACAAAAAAAACGGGCCATCAAAATGGTCTGAGTCATAATGAACTCAAAGATGAGTAAACCCTTAGTAATTTCCTTAGTGGTCAAACCTGATAGCAGAGGGAGCGTTGAATGGATGTCAGGAAAGCGATTATAGAACAGCGTGCCATCTTGTCTGGAGCAATGTATCTGATGTCAGTCAAGCTATTATAGAACAATGCGCCATCTTGTATGAAGCCATGAAACGGATGTCAGTAAAGCAATTATAGAACAGCATGCCATCTTGTCTGGAGCAATGACACGTATGTCATCAAAGCGGTTATAGAACAATATGCCGTCTATTGTGGAGTACAGAAAGTGTCTGAAATAATTATAAATAAAAACAACTTTTTCTCACTTCTCTGTAGGTCACGATTTTAAGAGTAACATTCTTTGCCGGGGACAGCGTGAGTCCAATTCTGTCCACGATATACCTCGAATCGGCAGTGAAAGAACTGAGACCAAAATTGCCATCAACAAACAAGATTACACGTGGATTAATTTACGTAGAGGATGCAGACATAATCTTTGAATCGGAGAATCATGCGAAAATATACACGCAAATAATACCAACTATACTCTAGAGACATAGAATCTAAATGTGAATCAAACCAAAACAGAAAATACGAAAATCAACAGACATTTAAATGAATGGAGAAGTGTAAGAAAAAGAGGCAATTTGATTTACGAAAATGTAGACATCAGAAAACGAAAGCACCTAGCTAGTCAACAATGCATTCAACCAACTCCAAAATGTATAGAATAGAAATAACATAATCAATGACAATAAACGAATTCAGATTTACGAGGCACTGATAATTCCGATATTGACATATAATTGTGGAACCTTGGGCCTCACGAAAAAAACTTAGAAGGTCTTGATTCATACCACCGCAAGCAATTGCGTTGCTTCATCGGAATCTATTAGCCAGAGACAATTACAAAGAATTCTCTTTGTTGAAAGAACTAGGGGCCGACGCCTGAGCACAATAATAAAAGCACATAATATGTGGAAGCTATAATTTGGTCACATCTTACGTCGAGACTATAAGATCTCAACCCAAACTGCAATGACAGAATATTTCCTACAAATATGTAGGGAGACCCCCAACATCATTAGTAACAGCACTGGACCTGGATCTCTCAACATAGAAATTTTTGAATTCAGATGAGGCCGAATTAATCCCCGAAGAACTAAGAAAAACTGCAGTGCCCTCCGTACAAAAGTCACATTAAGATCTTGACAGCCTCAAAACTTTGGCCCAAGATCGTGACCAATGGAAACAATTAACAACATGGGTGGAGAGCATCTGATGTACTCAAATTTTTAAACTGTGTGGCTCAGTGACGCAATTTCTCAGCAAGCGTCATTAAAAACTGCGAGGCTTGCTACTTCTTTACTCTTTGCCGTATGCATGACCTGTGATGTCCGTATTTATCCCGGTCTCTATAGCGCTGAACTGTTAGCAATACTTACTTGCTTCCCTTTGGTTTGGACGCCAGTCAACAGCCAGATCAAACGAACCCAGAGATGTCATTATTATTATTATTATTATTATTATTATTATTATTATTATTATTATTATTATTATTATTATTATTATTATTATTATTATTATTATCATTATTATTATTATCATTATTATTATTATTATTATTATTATTATTATTATTATTATTATTATTATTATTATTATTATTATTATTATTATTATTATTGTAGTCCCGTTCCAAGTTCCGTGCGCACAGAATATTGCAAATTCCTCCAAGTTACGAAATGTGGTACCGTGATTTTTTGCATGCAGGTCTATCTATATTTTAAGTGTCATTACAAATTTTGAATACCGATAATGATTGACCAAACAGTTTTCTTACAAAACCGAATTCCTTTGATCTTTTCATCGTTCGCAATAAAATATGACTATGTTTACAGTAATGGTGAAATGGTGTGTTGATTCTCTTTCCCGTGGAAAAAATACAATCATAACAAAGTTGCATTCAGTGGCGTGGCTTTGCAAATGTTCGAGTTGTTTGAAATAGTTTAATAATAAATAATAGATATCATTTATCTAGTACTTCACAGCGTTTATACTTTATCTCTTCCCTGGTGGACAACGGCGATATAATACATTGGACGACACAAGCAGCCCGTTAGGTGCTTATAGATAGTATGCGCTTGGCTAAGAAGCTCATAACATTGCCATCCGCAAGTATAACGGACCAACACACAAAACTGTGTGTATCCATGAGCGTTTATAGTCAGGTTAATACAGTTCAGTGAGCATTACTCATAAACGCGGATGGCAAAAATCAATAACAAAGACCTGAGTGACGTCATCTTCGAACTATCTATATAATTTTCGTACAATATATCGATGTATAAAAACAAACAAAAAAAAACAAAAACAAAACAAAACAAAACAAAAAAAACAAAAAAAAAACAACAAAAAAAAAAAAACACAAAAGAACAGGGTTATCCTCGAATTTTTACGCCCATCTCCGATAGGACCAGAAGAAATTGCCTTTCACAGACCTAATACCCGACCAACTGTTGAGCAAGGCAACTCATAAAGGTTGGACAAGATATGTCACGAAATCCCACTGGTCACCCATCGAGTGCGTTCCGACTACGTGTTCGCCCCTCTTTAATTTTGTTCGCTGGAGACCAAAGACGTGGAGGTGGTTTGATGTGTGTTTTTAGAGACCAATTGAATATTATCAAACGAGAAAAACAAAACTACGACTCATTCGAATGCATCGAAAATCACTTTAGTCATAATAACAGACATTTTAACTTCGTAACCATTTACAGACCACCACCATCAACTAAAAACAAGAGCACAAATACAAATTTTATAAAAGAATTTGAAGATTTTCTCCACGCAAAAAACACCGAGAATCGAGAAATTATTATTTTAGGTGATTTTAATTTTCATGCCGAGATTTCGGACAACTTCACCAAACTTCTAGAAATATTCGATCTCAAACAAAATGTCAAAGGACCAACTCACGAGGGTGGACACACCCTCGATCTCGTTATCACACGGTCCATAGTTACTTCCACTCGTGAGATCAGGATCGGAAGCCCAGACATTTCAGACCACCACCCAGTATTTTTTAAGATCAATGTCCCTGTCCCAATTTCAAATCGGCGTACAGTCCGCTATAGAAAAACGAAAAACATAAACCACACCAAATTACTGGACCAAATTCGGGAGTTGGACATAAATAATAACGTTATGAATACACACGGCGTTACAGAGAAATTAGATCTCCTCTATACATCACTCAATAATTGTCTGGAAAATCATGCGCCCCTCAAGTCCAGAACGATCGTCCTAAGACCAAATTCCAAATGGTTTACTGCTGAAATCCGAAAGGCCAAACATGACAGACGTCATAAGGAAGGTATTTGGCGTAAGTCTCGACTTGAAATTCACAAGCAAATTTATAAAAAAGCCAAAAATTATACCAATCAATTAATAGTCAGTACCAAGCGGCAATATGTGAAGGGCACTCTGATAAAAAGCAAACTTGACTCGAAAAAGCTTTATAATACTGTCAAAGAAATGATCACACCATCGAATACAAATAATTTACCAACAAATACATCTCCAAAAGAACTCTGTGACAAATTCAACACCTTTTTCATTGAGAAAATTTCCAACATCCGACAGGAACTAGACAACGACAGCCCCACAAATCTACATCCCAGCACGACATCACGAGTTGAAACAACAAGCATGACTTCACCAATGAAAACAACAACAATGACAAGGCACGTGACATCGCCTGGAAGATCAACATCAACGGAAGAGACACTACAGGAGGACACAACACTTACCTGCACGACACGACCAACTAAATCTATGAACACCAGTTATAAAATGTTAACGTCGTTTGAACCCGTAACAATAGAGGAAGTTAAAAATATTTTGTCAGATATGCCTAATAAATCATGCCCGCTAGATAAAACACCAACTTGGCTCATAAAATCATGTTCAAAGTATCTTGCTCCAGCAATTGCATCTATCGTAAATGAAAGTCTAACGTTGCCCGATTTTCCAAATATGCTGAAACATGCCTTGGTTAGACCCCTGAAGAAAAAAGCAAATCTTGACTGCAATGAGTTAAATAATTTTAGACCTGTGTCAAATTTAAATTTCATTTCAAAATTAATCGAAAAAGTCGTTGCTGCTCGTATTATTAACCATCTAGAGACGAATGCCTTAAATGTTAAATTTCAATCTGCCTACAAAGCCTCCCATAGCACGGAAACGGCATTACTTAAAGTTTTTAATGATATTGTAAATGATATAGATAATAAAAGTGTTGCGATGCTTGTTTTACTAGATTTAAGTGCGGCATTCGACACTATCGATCAAAATTTACTTTTAACTAGACTACGTGATCAATTTTATATCAGTGGCACAGCTTTGGGCTGGTTAAAGGAATATTTGTTTGAAAGAACTCAGTAATTATAGAAACCATGTATCAACTCCATCCATATTAACGTGTGGAGTGCCTCAGGGATCTATTCTCGGCCCTCTCCTTTTTACAATGTATACTGCTCCCCTCTCTCATATGTTATCCACTTTTCCCATTGATTTTCATTTTTATGCTGATGACACTCAGCTGTATACAAAACTCAATAATGATCTAGAGCTGTCATCAGTATCTGTTATGGAAAATTGCATTGCCAACATAAAGGATTGGATGAAACTCAACAAACTTAAATTTAATGATGACAAGACGGAAATGATAATTTTTGGAAATAGGCATCAACTCTCAAAAATATCTACAAATGAGATACTAGTGGGTGAAAATGCTATTAAACCTAGTTCTTGTGTGAGAAATCTTGGGGTGTATTTAGATCAAGGGTTATCCATGGAAGATCATGTTAAAAAAATATGCCAATGTTGTAACTATCACATTAGAAACATTGGAAGAATCAGACATTATATTAATGAAGATATTACAAAGATGCTTGTTAATTCGTTTATTACTAGCAGATTAGATTATTGCAATTCCCTTCTCATTGGCTGTCAAAGTAGATTAATTCATCAACTACAAAAAATTCAAAATAAAGCGGCTAGACTTATAAAATTAACGAAAAAAAGAGATCATATAACACCAGTTCTCCAGGAATTGCACTGGCTTCCTGTGAAGTATAGGATAGAATTTAAAATATTGTGCTATGTGTTTAGATGTCTGGATGGATTGGCTCCTGAATATTTGCAGGAACTGATTAAAAAATATGAACCCACTCGAAATCTAAGATCATCTCAGTCCCAACTTCTAAAAGTTACCATCTCAAAATCCACTTTCGGTGAAAAAGCCTTTTCATTCATAGCTCCACGCATATGGAACGCACTTAGTCCTCGGACAAAGTCCTGTGAAAACTTATCATCTTTCAGGAAATGTCTGAAGACTGAGTTGTTCCGCGAGGCTTATTTTTCATGAAATGGATGTTGATTTGATTCTGTTTTTTGTATGCATGCTTATTATGTATCATGTAGTGTCGTGATTTTTAATTTTGTTGTTTTTAAACATTTTTATTTTTATTTTTATTATGTAAAGCGCCGCAGAGCACGATTAACGTGGATGTTTAGGCGCTATATAAATTCATTATTGACTAAATGGGAGAGGGGAGCACTTTGAATTCATTAATCATTGAATTATATTATATCATATTATCATTGAATGTAAACTTATTTAACAACGTAATTCATGAAAGTTTTGTACAGTATAACCTTTCAAAGGAACCACAGTTTTCAAATACAAGAGATGCATAATAGATTACATTAAAAAATATTAATTTGACCTCTCCCCTCTGAGTTCCTTGTTGTGATCCATATTGCTATCTGCCGCATGCCATGAAAAAGAATTCCGCTTCGCCTCTCTGGAGAAATTAAAATTCTTGTAAATTTTCCTCTTTGTGGCAAATGTGCACGTTTAATCCATATTTTTATCAGTTTTTTTTTATGAATGTAGCAATCACCTAATGGAGCTACGCATCTGGCTTTCAACTATTAAATTGTAACAATTATATTGTTTATGTCAAGTGTGTACAAAGTGTACAATTTGATGTGCGCTGCCATTTTAACCCATGATGTCAATGTTAGTGAGTAGTGCACATGAATCTCGTGAAATGTAAACCCGTGTTCAAGCCTGTGGGCGAGTTCAGTGATCGTTATCACAACAGAAGTCACGGTCTATAATATTGTATTGTAAAACATCAAAATGTTCAATCGTCACAGGCCTTTCGTTTGTTATATACCGTAAAGAGGAAAAAATCCTTAAGTATGGTATTGTAACCGATGCAACATTAAAAAAAAAAAAAAAAAGAGGCGGCTTTAATGTCACTAACAATACGATTCAATAGTCTGATGTCATGCCACCCGGCAACGGCGGCCATCTTGGTTCTAAACAAAGAAAATAATTACTTTTCATATGCCTTGTGATCAGAATGTGTAAAAGTCAAAACATGATCAAATTTATGTGGTTTATTTCCTCTGGATACCCTTTATGCTCGCCGGAGAAATATTTCATGCGGGCGTCCGCCATTGTTCCGATAGTTTAGAGCCAGTGTTACTAAGTTACCATGCGTCATTAGGAAGGAAGTGACGTTACGACTGTTGAAGAGTATTCTAGTGTTCGTAGAAGATTGTGGGGAATTCTTTGAGAAATGAATGCAAGGGGAGTAATAAGATGAAAACATGTTTCCCAGTCTTATTTTTCATGATTATTTCCCCCAAAAAGTTTCAATCAAGCTCGGCGATAAAAGATTGAACGAATGGGTATGTGAATTGTTTGTTTTCATAGATAATCATTGACTCCTAATGTAATCTTTATAAGTTGAATGCTAAATGTCCATTGTGAGACTTTCATCTTATACCAGGGTAAGAGCAATGCCATTTACTTTATCATAATGACCTGTGATATAAACAGTTAATTTCTTAGGAAATATACAACTGTTATTGACAACGTAAAAGTAACATCGGAGAAAAGGACCGGACACCAGACAATTTATAATATGAAAGTTTGTTACTGTTAAAAGCAACTTGTTGATATTTAAACATTATAATACGGATCAACCTGTTGTTAGTTCTCCAAAGCTTTCGCAACCTTCACTCTCAAACCTGTTTGCTGTGAATGACGTCATCAGTGGTGGGTTTGCCCGGAAGTGGATAGCAGCCGAAGACACCTTTTTCCTCATCGTTCTTAGCAGAAGTCGCCTTTCGTTGGGTGTGACCCCTACTTGATTGTTCTGTAAGTCTGTCAATTTCTTATGTTGTGCCGATGCCATGGAGGATTGTAGCTGTTAATTTGACGACAGGTAAGTTTATTTCCCCTGATATTATTATTTTAGATTACCAGCAACATATCGCTGATCCCTGTGTACGAAGATCAACAACATTTTTAATCAATCAAACTCCGACAAGCAGGTGGATCTCCTCATCCCAACTCCAAATCCAAAATCATAAAAAAATAACCCAACTCAACCAAACGCCCTAAATCTTTATCAAGTGCACCTTGTTATACGATGATACAATAACATTTGTACTTTGTCGATGGACATTTATAACATGTCAGTGGTCCTGGCTAGAACTAGAATGCCTTTAAATAAATTGTGTCATAATTGAGTCTGTGTATTGATTTTTTTTTCTGTTTACAAACAATAACAATCTTTTCTCTAGATTCGTCCTGTTTGCTTTTCGATTCATTTCCAGCATTCTTTAACTTTAGATTAACACCTCCACCTTCTATCACACATTTTTTTTTATCTTATCACACTGAAAGGGCAGCTAGTGATTTGCCACCTGTCATTTTGAGTTTTAAGAAATGGAAAGAGAGAAGTCTGAAAATGCCACCCCCTCGCCCTCTTTCATTTAGGCTGAGGCCACTTCCATGTGAATGTGAACATACCTTTACTTTTTAGACAATTTTTTGAAATACCTTTTGTCAGGCGTGTTTATTTATTCAATTTGGTGCGTAGCATTTTAAAAACAAACCTTGATCAATTAGTGAAAGTTTAAAATTTAATATGACTCTTGTTTTGCTTCCCCGCCGCCATTTTATCGTTGAAGTATTGAAAGGTAGTGCAAAGCAGTCCTAGGGTCTTGTTTTTTTTTTCATTAGGGTCAGCTCGAGGTTGGAGGATTATTTTTTTTTGTATCAGGGTTAGTTGAGGAGGTCGTGATAGCTCAGTTGGTGGAGCACTCGCTTCACACGCAAAGGGACCAAGATCGATCCTGGGTGCAGTCGAGATTTTTTCTGACCCCCTGTCCACCCAATAGTTAATGGGTAGCTGAGTCTGTTGGATTTGGTGGAAAGTACTTTGCGATAGACTAGCGTCCTATTCAAAGGATAGCAAGCAATTGCTATTGTCCATTTCACGCTATAAATACTGAGGTAAACTCCAGCTCCAGGTTAGTTATAAGACTTAGTAAACGAAGTGGCTATTCGGACTCTTGACACAATGTGGGCAGTAGGCAGAGGGTGGAACTGATAAAGAAATAGAAAAAGAGTACAGAAAAAATTCTGTTTTGCCCATACCTGACTGACTCAGCTCATACCCTGACTTTGGCTGTATAAGGATTGTTGCCTGCCTCACACTATCAGAATATGTAATTTATAAATTATCATTTTTTGTCCTGATTTTATTTGGACATCGTGTAATGTTAGAAAAGCTTTTCATTTATACCACAGTCACTTTGACTGACTTTTGAACAGTTTTAACTCTTTTCTTTTTGATTTCTAACTGGACTTCCAATTGATCTATGATTTTGTCTTTCCTTATTCTCATAAGGTTCTGAATTTGGAGCCAAAATTTCTTAATAGTAGGCAGGTCGGTAAATATGCTGGCCTTCGTTTGTCTCAGAAGACAATGGACGAGTCTTTTCGCCTGTAAAATAATTACAGTCTGTGGTTGAATGACTGTGCCTGCTGTGGCTGAACAGGCCGATGTGGGAGTGGCACCTCCTGTTGCAATTGCTGCAGGTGAATCCTGTGTCAGCCTCTCCTGGTATTATTTATTTATTAATATTATTATTATTGCTATTATTATTATTATTATTATTATTATTATTATTATTATTATTATTATTATTATTATTATTATTATTATTATCACTAATAAAATGCCCTTGCTTAGCTACAGAATTATTTTAATGCTATAAAATAAATCTATATTTATGACCCAACATCAAACAGTACGATGACATGATAGGTCAGACCTTGAACAGTGAATTTAGAATTGTAGTGATGGGAAATATAACCTTTGTAATTGATTTAGTATTTAGCTTTTAGCATAAAGAATAAACATTAGCCCCAAGTTTCATATCTGTGGCTAAATTTTGATTTAAACGACCTACTTCTTTCTGACAAAATATTGCTTTGAGACAATGAGTGAGATTAGATAGATGAGTTTGAGCTGAAACAATTAAGTTTTACTTTTAAGAGTTTACTCTGAATGTAGGAAAATGTTCCAAGTTCATTCATCTGTTCAGTCGACATTGTGTCTGGTTGGGTCAAAATTGGCACTGGCCACAGAGACTGCCCAACAGTACTTTCACTATCTTCAAATTTTCTAACCATTACCAGATTTTGTACGGAGAGCGACATTGTGTGGTTAGGACTCATAATTGAGAGGTCGAGTTAATCGATAAAACATTATTAGAAAGAGATTCTTAGATATAAAATTTGAATATTACTCCAAAAATGGATATTTTTATATGAAACATTCTTCGTAGGCTATAGGTCAAATACATCTGTAGTGAACCTTTGAAACACATATCTCCGAATTAACATAAGTAACTGAGATTAAGAAATCGAAGCTTTTGCTGTTTTGTAAAAGAGATAAAAAAAGCAATTGTCCTTATATAAAAGTAAAAGGATCAATGCAAATTTTGAATTCCATCTGGCAACTAGTAAGAGCTCTAGGCGTGATAAAGAGAAAAAAGCTTCTATTTTTATATATTATATATATACGAGGGCTCTTTCATAATTAACCGAAAAATGCCTGTAAAATCCGCGTTTTTTATGCTATCAACAAAATTCTTGCACGTGTTCATACCTTGACTCGTCCTTCATTTCTCTACGTAACAGCCAAGTCTGTCGACACACTTCTGCCAACGCCGCACCATGGAATAGATACCCTTTCGGAAGAAATTTCCGTCAAGGTTTTGTAGCCATTTCCGCACATGGTCAACAAGCTCTTCATCGACATCAAAGCGCTTTTCTGCCAGCTCACGTTTCAGTGGCCCAAAGAGGTGATAATCAGATGGTGCGAGGTCTGGACTGTTTGGTGGGTGTGGCAAAATCTCCCATCCATATTTCTCAAGCCAACCTTGCGTCACTCGTGCTGTGTGGGGTGTAGCGTTGTCGTGTTGCAAAATGACCCCGTTGGTCAACTGCCCTGGGCGCTTTCTGCGAATGGCCTCCCTAAGCTTGTCAAGAGTTTGGCAGTACCTTGCAGCATTGATTGTTTCTCCAGGTTGTAAGGTTTCGAACAGAATAACACCACGACTGTCCCAGAAAACAGTTCCCATTATTTTCTTTGCTGACCGCATGACTTTGAATTTCTTCGCGACAGGTGAGGATGGATGTTTCCATGTCATCGAATCTTGCTTTGTTTCTGGGGTGCAATGGTGCAACCAAGTCTCATCACCGGTGACTATGCTGTCAAGAAAAGTCACATTGTATCCTAGAAAGTCTCCGCCGGCGTTGGCAGTATGCCCGTGAACCCTGCGTGAGCTCTTGCTTCTTCTCAAAAGTTCCCTGCAGATGTCCAATCTTTGTTCTTTATGATTGTCTGTCAATTGCTTAGGAACCCATCTTGCGCTGACTTTTCTGTAGCCAAGTTCATCAAATACAATTCTATGGGCAGAAGTTTCCGAAATTTCAAGACTGCTTGCGATTTCATGAAGTTTCAACCTCCTGTCTTGACGAATAAGCTCATCAACTCGCTTCACATTGTCTTCTGACGTCGCAGTTATCGAACGCCCTCTTCCTTCCCTGTCTGTCAAGTCGGAATGGCCGGCTTCAAACAAATTACACCTGTGAAAAACTTGTGTACGGCTTATAACATGCTCACCATATACACTCTGAAGTTCTTTATGAATTTCGGTAGGATTCAGACTTTTGGCGTTCAAAAAACGTATGACAGCTCTGATTTCCTCCTTTGACCAAGTTTCAAGGTGGGCCGCCATCTTTAAAATCGTCTAGAAATTCATTGTGCAGAATGATGCACTTCATAATTGCTGGGAATATCCGTACGGAAATAAGGAATATCATGTCGTTTACAGAATTTAAAAAAATCTCCACTGGTTGCTGAGCAATGGGCATTTTTGGTTATTTCTGAAAGAGCCCTCGTATAATTGAATTGATGTTCCTAAGAACTCATTATCTGCGAAACGTTTAACTAAATATTTCCCAGGGCAATAATTATCACATGGATGGCATAAAAACGACAGTAATATCAGCAGTAATATTAGTTGATGTTGTTAATCGGTGAAACTTGTTAAAAAATTCTGTAAATCCGAATACCGTCATGCGATCAAGAAAATTACAACACTATGAATACCACGATTTTCTGAAAAATGCCAATCTGACAGTTCCTAGCAAACAACCCCCCCCCCCCCCCTTGCTCAGGAATTTCTCTACTTGATGGACACCCCCCCCCCCCCTTTTTTTTTTTCTTCCACGCCACCACATTCCAAAACACACACACACACACACATGTATACACCACACACACACACGCACACATATAAACATACACGCAATGAGAACACACTACATAACAACACTGATCACTGATCACCGCTAAATCAACACAACGGAAGTAAGGACTCGACTGGACAGATAGAGTTGAGGGTGTGGCCATGGAAGTGTTAGTGTCTTCGGTAAATTTTTTATGATATCTGTTTGACTTTACGAATTTTCAAACTTACTTTAAATTATAAAAGGAAATCAAGTTATCTGTTTATCTATCTGTAAAGAGTACATTTCTATTTTTCAAATCTCTCAGTAGAGTTGTGCGCCGTATCAATTTTTTTATTGACTCAAATAAGCACAATGTTCTCCACAAGGCTATATTTTTTTAAGAAAGGATTATTATTATTATGATGGTTATTTATTACTATTCTGCTGAAGCATAACCAAAAGTTGTTAATATTTTTCAGATTCAGACTTTTGATACAATTACCATCTAAAATACAGCTCTATGTATAACTTCTTTGTCCCGGAAGATCAGTGACAGTATCAGTTTTCCAAACTTTTAAAGCAGACAAGAGATGTCATGGAATGTTTTGAAATTTGTTTAAACTGCAGAGAAACTGAACTGTATTAACCGGTAACAACCAATGGCTATTATATTGAGTCAGTGGATTAAATAAAATAATTTTCTTTTTCAAGGAACACAAAAGCTTGTTTTGTTTCTTTAATTTAAGAAAGGAACACAAGAAGTGCAACCTTTGAAACATGTGAGCTTCATAAGACATGTTTATTATTATTATTACAGGATGTTTTCTCCAAACAAAATACCTAGGGTTAGTAAAGTTGCCTAAATTCAGAGTTCTTGTTTAAAGGGACAACTTTCTCTCTCTCTCTCTCTCTCTCTCTCTCTCTCTCTCTTTCTCTCTCTCTCTCTCTCTCTCTCTCTCTCTCTCTCTCTCTCTCTCTCTCTTTCTCTCTCTCTCTCTCTCTCTCTCTCTCTCTCTCTCTCTCTCTCTCTCTCTCTCTCTCTCTCTCTCTCTCTCTCTCTCTCTCTCTCTCTCTCTCTCTCTCTCTCTATGTAAATACAGTAAATACAGAGATGCCAAAACTCTGGTTTCACCAAAGATAATCCAGTCTGGAGCAAAAAATTCTGTCAAATTCCGGCCTGGTCCTATGGTTCCAAAGCAAGCCTCCCATCACTTCAAATGTCATTGCAAACACTGCAACGTCATCTTCGCTGTCATAACTCCCACCTCCTCCTCCTCCTCTCCTCCTCCTCCTCATCATCATAACCACCACTACAACTATCGTCACATTACCATTGCCACAGTCACCATCACCACCCTCACTCTACTGCCCCATTACATCATCACTACTCAGTACAACTACATCATCACTATCACTCCTACTGTAACAACCACTACCACTCCACTACTACAATCACCACCAACATAATTTTCACTACTACATCATCATCACTACCACAACTACAATAACCACAACCACATTATGTACTACAACCACCACCACCACCAAGGCCGTCTATATCTTGCCACCACCCATATCATCACTCCCACTACTACTACAACCATCACCACCAGATATCATCACTCCCACTACTACTACAACCATCACCACCAGATATCATCACTACCACGACTACTACGACAACTACCGTCACGGCATCGGCATCATCATCATCGTCATAATCACCACTACTGCAACAACCACATCATCATTACGACCACCACCATTTGGTTTTGGAGCTTTACTTAATTTGAAAAAATAGGTCTTTGGGATGGTATTTTACATTGTTTTTACATATCGTACAGGTCTAAATAGATAAGATGTTGTCTTTTGGGAATTTCTGTTTTGGCCAGGATGCCAAAAAGTCTGAGATGTGATACTTCCACACATTTTCAGTTTTTCTGTTTTTTTTTTCAAAAATCTGTTGGCATCCGTGTTTGGCCTTGAAATTCATCTGAGTGGTGTCTGAAATTCCTATGGGCCAATTTATTTTAGTTTGCGTCTCTGTAAAGAGCCACCCACTCCAAGCCAAATCAGTCATTTATTATAATTACTAGAGTTTTTACTAATTATTATACAGTTTTGGACATTTGAGGGTGATAATCTGAGTATTTCATTTAGCTGATGATGATGATGTATTTCAAATACCATTCAGAGAAAGCTACCTCATCCATAGGTAGGCATGTACTCAAGTACAGCACCAATGTTTATTTGTGTGGTGTGTATGTGTGTGTGTGTGTGTGTGTGTGTGTGTGTGTGTGTTTTAGATTTATATCTTCGTTGTTTTTAATTAAATTTTATTTTATAGATGACGGTCTGCCACCAGCGAATATAACTTACTGCTGAGTTTTGTACTGTAATTTCATCTTTCTTTGGTATTTTTAAATGCTAATTTTAGTGGTCTCTTCATTACGTCCCATCACCTTTGTCACCATTCCTGGTAGGAAAACGTCCGCCATTCAAAAGATGCGTATTTCCCTCTCTCTCTCTCTCTCTCTCTCTCTCTCTCTCTCTCTCTCTCTCTCTCTCTCTCTCTCTCTCTCTCTCTCTCTCTCTCTCTCTCTCTCTCTCTCTCTCTCTCTCTCTCTCTCTCTCTCTCTCTCTCTCTCTCTCTCTCTCTCTCTCTCTCTGTGTGTGTGTGTACTTTGTCGTCTATCTATCTATCTACTATCATAAGTGTCTCATTTTGTAATGAAATGTAAGTGACCGACCTGTTTCTGTTTCGAGTTAACTTCTGGGCCAAAAACAGTACCCAAGCTCCCATTCTAATGGTTTAGTACTCTGAAGAAACGTTGGCCTTGTAATATATCCATCAATTAGTCTGTCTGTCTATCGGTCTATCTATCTATTTATCTATTTATCTATCTGTCTATCTATTTATTTATACATCCATCTACCTATTAATGTTTGTTACATCAGTTCTCGATTTGTAGCATTGGCACCGTCTATATCTTCCTCTATTCACGCTCTTTTCTCCGATATCTGATTCTATAATCGCTGTCCTTTACTTCTATATCCCCCCCCCCCCGGGTTGCCTATTATCCTCATTTTTTTTATTCTCTTCCATTCTTTTTTTTTTTTTTTCTTTTTCTTTAAATAGGTAAAACTCATTCATCCGTTACATTCGATGTACCCATAGTTGGGCTTGTCGCCTTTACGGTTTGGGAGAAAAGAATTTCGACAGTCACTCAAGCGGAACCTGTCATTAAATTTTATGTAGCTGTGCAAGCGCTTTTTTTCTTTTGGATTGTTGATGTGTCTGTCGAATGAACAATTGTATCATAATACTCCCCCTCCACCCACCCACCTTCTCTCTCTCTCTCTCTCTCTCTCTCTCTCTCTCTCTCTCTCTCCCTCTCTCTCTCTCTCTCTCTCTCTCTCTCTCCCTCTCTCTCTCTCTCTCTCTCTCTCTCTCTCTCTCTCTCTCTCCCCGTGTCAACATTATATACAGATATTTATATTATATTAGAATTAGATCTTTCTCCCTCTTTGTTATCATTGTACTTTCCTGCCTTCTCATTTTTAAGTTGTGATTGATCTGGAGTAAAGGATACAAATGATGGGAAGAGCGTTTTTTTTTTTTTTTTTTTGTCGTATTAATTTGAATGCACAAACCGGCATTCTACCACTGGAATTTTGAAGAAATAGGCCTTGATTGCAAATTATTTAAACTGGATGACGGATGTTTGATCGCCCATCGACCGTCTATTTACTGTGTAAAATGTGACCAGTTCTTTCAAAAGGTTATTCTGGCGAGTGTAGCTGATACTGGGAATTTAGTTTAAAACATCTTTAAAGTGAATTTTCTTTATAAAGTTCGTTCCGACATAATAATAATACAAGGCGAACGCGATTCATGTTTATTTTTGTTAATACTTATTTATATCTAAAAAATCTGCTTATTTTGTTAACAATTGTCAGTCGTTTTGTAAATGTCAGCTCGGCACGTCAGAATTTGATTTTCCGGATATGTTTGTTCACCCGAAACCCACTCCACTCAAGTCTTTAAATTTATTTGCAAAACTCTTTGTGTCAACACGAACTAAATACTGCATAAAGTTAATCTCTAATTATGAGGTGGTTTTATTATATCAAGCACTGTGACTGATTTGATTGGAAAGGGGGGGGGGGGGGGGGGGAGCACTGTGACTGATTTGATTGGAAAGGGGGGGGGGGGGGGGGGGTTAATACCTCCTCATTCCTCACTTAGGTTAAACGTTCAACTGCCTCATTGTTAATTTGTAAACATCTAATTAAACTTCTTTTTATTCACTGCTAAAAATATTTCCCTTTATGCGGCATTTTTTTCAAATGTAAGTGGTTTTAGTAATCTCGAGAAGAAAAACAGATCTTTATGCTGGTCTGGAACGTTATAGACTGGGCTTACGACACGATATAGTAACTTGTATTTATTTATTATTTTTACAATCGCTAACACTTGTTCTAAGCCATAAACGTGCGTCATATGCAGACAAAGGCAATCACTCATTTTATTGAACTACTCAATAATATGATCTCAGTCCTTGATTCTCCCAACTTGTTAGGGGAAACCGATTTCAATCTCACGATTCCTGAGAGACGCATTGATTCTCAAGTTTAAACGACCAATTATCCTCATGGCAATTGCAACAACGGTTTTGGTCGTTGATTGTGAAGCGTAGAAATTATAATGGGTTGAATTGAATGTTCTCGCTCTTAACTTATAGTCAGGTTCGGGGTTCAAGACTTATTAATTAGTAGTTGTTGGCATTTACTTGAAGCTAAATTTTCTATATCGACTGTGGCGGGGCACTTTGTCTAAAACCAGTTAAAACAAAATATCTGTTGAGGGTCATGGTTTTAATATGTGCAAATTTTGTGACATTTGGTTTTGTTGTTTATATTTGTCTGACACAGATTTGAGCATGTGCCGCCCAATTATTATTGATGTAATAATTATTGTGATAATTTCTTTACGGCAGGGGCCCCGAATTTCGACACCCCATCTTTTTGGTGTGCTTTGTTTAACTCACTCAACCCTAAAACCGACTATATCCGTAGTTCACCCGGGTTACTTTTACCCCATGTCTATTTATTACATTTTTCTGAGACGTAGTATCAAAGGTAATGTTTTTAGTTTTTACATGTTTATGGTAGTTGAATAAAACTATCTATGAATATGCTCATTTTTAATACATTTTTTCCAATTTTGAAAAGTAGCAGAAATCTCTAGGATCGAGTGAGTTAAAACCTTGCCGCTCGTTTTGTTTTCAAGATATCGACTTGTGGTTTGTACCATCAATTAGATAAATGATTTTTCTTTAATATAATTTAAAATTAATACGTTCTACCTTTCCCTTTACGCTCGCAATTTTGCATTTTTTGAGGTGTATAATTTTTTTTTTTTTCTGATGGTGGCCCTACTTTCGACACCTACGTCACGAGTTCTATACATGCACTGGCATATCCTAACTTGGGTAAAAGGTCCACTGGTTTTTTTCTCTCATCCTTATTTCAATATATTATTTTTACCTTTGTACTTAAGTATGTATTACTTCTTCTTCTTCTTCTTCTTCTTCTTCTTCTTCTTCTTCTTCTTCTTCTTCTTCTTCTTCTTCTTCTTCTTCTTCTTCTTCTTCTTCTTCTTCTTCTTCTTCTTCTTCTTCTTCTTCGTTCTCTCTCTCTCTCTCTCTCTCTCTCTCTCTCTCTCTCTCTCTCTCTCTCTCTGTCACACACACACACACACACACACACACACACACACAAACGCACACACACATACGTGGGATTGACCACAATATTCAATAATTTTACACATGATTCTTTGTAATTTAACTGTAAACGGGTACATTAATGACCTCTGTCTCAATTCGGTGTTATGTCGGCGTGATATATTGATTTTGAAGTTGAAATCACAAAAGTTGACTTGAATTGATTTGGCCCAATGGAGAGAATGGATGTAAGTTTATTTTTAATTTTTTTTTATAACCTACTTGAGGCTCGGGGGTCCCGATAGCTCATTTAGTAGAGCACTCGCTTCACACGCAAAGGGACCGTGACCGATCCCGGGTGCAGTCGAGATTTTTTCTGATCCCCCTGTCCACCCAGCTGGGTCTGTTAGATCTGGCGGAAAGTACTTTGTGATAGACAAGTGTCAATTCTAAAGGATAGCAAGTCATTGCCATTGTCCGTTTCACATTATAGAAACCGGCATACTCCGGCTCCGTGGGCCGATTGTTTGGTGGATATTGCGCTATTATTTAAATGCCCGTTTTCTGTGAGTGTTGACTTTATGGCTAGTTATGTTTTCTCAGAAATTTGCCCGCTAGCTAGTTTTTTAAATGATCTCTCAGAAAGTTGGATATAATGGCGAGTTTTGAAATATTCAAATCTTGAGTTTAAATTTGCAGCTCTGATGACAGTCATGCAGTTTTTGGTTTTGGTTTGTTCTGATGCTGGCAGACTGTGATGGATTGCTCTTTTGTGATTTTTATGTCAAAGTAAGGGCTATTTATTTTTTGTGGTGACCAAAGCATTAATGATTTTGTTCCTTTACTGTATTTTGTCATTGCGATTTAGGTATAAATATAGAAATCGGTCGCTCGGGGTCTTCTAAAAAAAAAGTGCTTTTTAATTATTTTTTTTTAACCTACAACAGATGGCACGAAATGACACATTCCAATCAGGGGCTGTCATCAACACGCTATTTAACCTCATCTCCGACACATAATAGTATCACTGTGTGTGTATGTGTATGCAACAGGGTTTTGTCTACTGATCCGTGTAACGTAGGCAGCTATACAAGCTATTGATTCACCTCGGATCTTGTTTTTTTACTTGTATTGCGCTTGGTCTTAAATGAACCTCGAAATAGGAACACTGCGCCTTGTTTGGGGCTTATGGTATATCATTTTTGTGCTTGGTTATGATATGATGGCAAATAATTTCAAACATTATTGCACAATGCCTTCTTATAATGATTATCTTCAAAGAGCGTGCCCAACTTAGTATGTTGAAAAAAGGAAATGTTCTATGTACGTAAAAAGATGTCCCTCTGGCCTCTGACCTTCATTTTATTCGAGCTTTAAAGGTACCCAGCTTCTGTAAAAGTCAATATTATGAAAGAGCTGACTCCTGATCTTTTTGAGCTGTTCAAACAGAGCACAGTTTCTTCGTTTAGCTCGTATTTTATGGCCTTTTTCTATTTAATATTTGCACCTTGGTAAAAGGGGTTGATTCTTTAATCGTTCCAAACGTTTGTTGTCTCTTGTGTGTCAGTTATTCTTTACCATGATAGTAGTGTTTGTCCCGAGTACATTTACATCAACGTTGCGCTATACTCATTGATTTCTCTGAGCCTTTAAGAGGATATTTAATTTGCTCTTAATAACTCCCCTCAAGTATATGTCAATATAATTTTCTTTTTTTATTATTCCTTACATGATTTTTGAGATGATTCTGGTTACATCTGATTAGATTTTTAAAATTTATTCATTGATTCATTGCTGATTTTAATCATCTCTCTATATGCATGTGTGTGATTGTCTTTGTCTTTGTGAAAGTATGTGTAAGCGTGCATGTGTATAACTATTTTTAGAATTGATGCTTTACATCAGTGAATTTTCTGTAATAAACGTTATTTTATCATTTTATTATTATTATTATTATTATTATTATTATTATTATTATTATTATTATTATTATTATTATTATTATTATTATTATTATTATTATTATTATTATTATTATTACTATTATTATTATTATTATTACTATTATTATTATTATTATTATTATTATTATTATTATTATTATTATTATTATTATTATTGTTTCAAAGTCTTGTGATTTTGTCAAGGGCATTTTGACAATACCCATCAAGGCACAGTCAGAGGAAGGATGCACTCAAATGTTTGCAAAGTAGAGTATTTTCAAAACTAATACGTAGGCTATGGTGTTGCAGAGATAATATACAAGGAAATATAAAATATCTTCTCTCAAAAGTAGGTACTATACTATCTCGCTCCCTGCTAAGGAACCCCGTCAGGACCAAATTAGGCACTTCGGCGGATTGTTCGTGGAATCCTCTATCCCCTATTTTCTCCATTCCCCTTTGTCTTGTCTTTTCTTTGTTTCTTTTGTTTTCAGATCTGCGACTTTTATTCATTCATCTTCATTTTTACTGTCACCGCAATTCCCTAACAGCTGGGTGGATTTTTTGGACCTTCCATATTGGGCATGGAGATCAATTTCTATGTCTTCTATCCCCGTATATCTATCTTCCAATTTGCTTTCTGTTTTTGACTTGGAGTGGAAATACTTGGTTTTGTCCAAACTGACCGGAGTTCTTGGCTGGATGGACAGCTGTGTACAATTGTAGTTTTTTTTCTTCGAGATCATCTCTCTTTTATGGACTATTAAATCTATAAATATATATAATAATCTCTAAGCATTTGAGTTTATTCATCTTAGACATTGCTTGTGGATGAGACTTCTTGTGTTCTCGAACTAAGTAGGACTAATTTATTGTGCTCTTGGAATTGACATATGTTCCCTATGTATACTACTTCACTTTGTCCTACTTTATATCGTGTATTTTTAATTGTTAGTCTTGAATTTTTGGACTTTTTTTAAACTGGCGTTGAAATGAGCTCAATGTGTTGCAAGCACCGTAAACCCCTAAAAACAAATACAAAAACATGACCAAACAGTGCCGCAAGCGTTGTAAAAGCCTCAAAAAACAAACGAAACGCTGGGCCATTCACTCATTTCAAACCGTCAACCAATCTATATTTGCTTACTTGCTTTATTTCTTGGAATCTACATTCTTATATCTGTCTGTGGTAAGGACATGAATCACCCGTCTCAATCTTTGTATATGGCAGTGCTGTTCAAGTCTCTTGTCCCTCTTGCCTAACCCATACATTGCTCCCCTGCCTGCCAAACATTTCAAGCTTTCTAGATTTGGTAAACGTACACACATGCCACTCTTATCATGTAGGGGTGGGATGTAGGCCATTAAAACAGATAATCGGATCCCTTGTGTCTGAATGAATTATTGGATAAGCGATGGATAAGCCACATAAGTTATTTTTTGTCATGTTTAAAAAAAATTCAATATACTGTATTATTATAATTACTATGTGATGATTTTTTTTTCTACGTTATAGTTCATAGTTTTGATGTTTGGGCTTTGCGAGTTTTAATATATCGGTTCTTAGTTAAAAAGCACTATCTCAAGACTTGTGATTACATTCTTATGAGACAATATCTGTCTAATTTGATCTTTACTACTACTACTACTACTACTCCTACTACTACTACTCCTACTACTACTACTACTACTACTACTACTACTACTACTACTACTACTACTACTACTACTATTACTACTACTACTACTACTACTACTACTACTACTACTACTACTACTACTACTACTACTACTACTACTACTACTACTAACTACTACTACTACTACTACTACTACTACTACTACTACTACTACTTGGGCTTTGCGAGTTTTAATATATCGGTTCTTAGTTAAAAAGCACTATCTCAAGACTTGTGATTACATTCTTATGAGACAATATCTGTCTAATTTGATCTTTACTACTACTACTACTACTACTACTACTACTACAACTACTACTACTACTACTACTACTACTACTAACTACTACTACTACTACTACTACTACTACTACTACTACTACTACTACTACTGCTGCTGCTGCTGCTGCTGCTGCTACTTCTACTACTACTACTACTACTACTACTACTACTACTACTACTACTACTACTACTACTACTACTACTACTACTACTACTACTACTACTACTACTACTACTACTACTACTACTACCACTACTACTACTACTACTACTACTACTACTACTACTACTACTACTACTACTACTACTACCACTACTACTACTATTACTACTCTACTACATGTTTTAGATACTACTCCTACGACCACTACTATTACTACTACGACCACTACTACTACTACTACTACTACTACTACTACTACTACTACTACTATTACTACTACTACTACTACTACTACTACTATTACTACTACTACTACTACTACTACTACTACTACTACTACTACTACTACTACTACTACTACTACTACTACTACTACTACTACTACTACTACTACTACTTCTACTACTACTCTTAAGTGATTCATGATGTTATAAAAAAAGACATGTTTTCGATACTACTACTGCTACTGCTACTACTACTACTACTACTACTACTACTACTACTACTACTACTACTACTACTACTACTACTACTACTACTACTACTACTACTACTACTACTACTACTACTACTACTACTCTTAAGTGATTCATGATGTTATAAAAAAAACCTGTTTTCGATACATAGTTCCTTTTTTGAGGGGTGGTTTGCTTTTCATTGTTATTTTACAATTTAAGAAATTAAGGAACATGCATCGTTGTAAGATAAAGAACTGAACATGTGTATGAAAGATGCCAAACAAAGCAAGAAAGAAAAATACAAATACTGTGTAATGGTAGCACGTCTGACCGGTAATCAGAGGTTCAATCCCCAGTCGAGGTCGACTGGATTATTTTTGGGATGGATTTTTATTGTATTTTTCTTTCTTGCTTTGTCTGGCACCTTTCATACACACTTGTTCCAGTTCTTTGTTTTACAATAAAGCAGAGTGGCCGAGTCTACTTAAGTATCACTATTTATTGTTTTCTTTATGGCAGTCATAATGCCCCCTTCTCCTCTTTTGTAGTGATTTTTCTGTCCTATCTGTACATTTCATAAATGTCTGATATACCAATCTAATTTTTTTTTGCAATTTCGTTCTTTAGCTAGGTTTCAGTTCCAATAATAGCATCGGAATTAGTTTTTTCTATAAGGTTCCATGTGTATTGTCATTCTATTTTTGGTTTTAAGATATACTGCAGTATTTGACACGTGTCAGAGTGCTACTTCTGTAGAGACGAGAGACTCAACACCAACGAATAGCCTTACACAGTTACAGTTCAATGCTGTTATGTATTTGATGTCCATGATCTACAACCAAGGCATACGGAATTAAGGGGGTTTGTAATGAATTTTCTGCGCGTTGGCTATTTTTTAAAAAAATCAAGTTGGATTCAACCAACAACTTTTAAAGATGGTTTGACTCTCACGGAAAGGAATTAACAGGGATTTCTGGTCCAATAATAGAGACTCGTGTTTATTGGCACATTGTTTAAAAGGATATTTTATATCTTCAAAGCCTTTCACGATATGTATATACTTAGTGTATTAATATGCCCACTAGGCTCTTCATTGAGCAAACATTAGATTCAGAGAGACAAGGTTTAAATTGCCTTATCAGAACATAGTCTGTATCACTTTGGTATGTTTACTTACTGACACACCAGCATGTCTTGTTCTTATTGCCTGCTTTCTGTGTCGAAACACGTCCGTTGATATGTAAGATTACTTACGTCATCAGCAGTGTTCGGTTATTTTATTATATTTGAATTGATCATTCTATCGGCATATATAACAGTAATTAAGGCTGTGCTCGATGTTTAAAAGGATGTATTGATCACTATCTAATCTTGTCATTTGTATCAAGAATGTTAACATTATCATTACCATTGGTCATTGTGGTGTTATCAATATGTACATATAACCTACATACATAACATTGGAATTGGATATCCAAGTGGTATTACTAGTATAAGCTTTATACTTTTAAAGGGTAGGGCTTGGTTTGTAAACACAGACACGCCCAGGGTAATCGCCCAGGACTGACAAACCATCCGTGACGCTTTCAAACGAGGACAGTTTTACACATTTTTATGCTTGATGTTATTCTTCAGCTCCATCATGACTATCATGTCTATTCCAGGTTTTGCTTTTTGAATAGTGCTGTGATGAATAAGGGAATAAATCCCAGGGCAACCGATTACAATCGGCGAATACAAGGAGTCGGCAACTTAAACCCCTTATCAAAAGTAGTCATGAATAATTTTGATCCGGCCAGAATTATTTTATAAATAGACCAGGATCTAATTTTTTATATTTAATTTGAAGGGAACAATTATTCTAACATATTCGTGATTATTTAGTAAAAGCAATATAAAGAGTCTTGACTACAATAATCATTTCATAGAAACCAAACATCACCATAAAACATTAAGAAAACATGTGCACTATTTTTATCTCCTCGATGGAATATCAAACGCCAATCTGCGAGGTGAAAAAGATTGACCTTTCTTATCTTGTAATCTCCCGCCCTGATTGCCGGCTTCTTTGATAGCCTGATCCGGGTTGTGAGTACTGTTCGGTGTTTGAATATTTTTGATCCGGTGTTGTGCTTGAATATTACAGACCCAGTATTTGTTGTCGTCGATTGAAGTCAAATTTATGGTAAAAGTTACGTTTGATTGCAAAATTATTCCGTCTCTCAGTCTTGTTAAAGAAAATAAGTTGTCCGCTGATTCATTTTCAAAATGATTGCTCTGAAAAAATTCTGAGGATAATTTGATTTTGAGAATTTTTTTACCTCCTCTTTTTATTTTGTTCAGAAGTATTCATGTGTACGAGTAGGTAGTCGGCCACTAAATAAAGTATTCATCCATGTAGCCGGCAACTAAAGTCCTGCGGGAAATCGCGACTCTAGTTCTGAATTCCTGCCAAATCTAATAATTTGCTTGTTGCCGTGGACTTAAAAATTGACACCTTGATCATGTAATGATTATGTATAAGATGTCCCAGTGTGGCGCAGTGCCGTTATGGTATCAGACCAACCAATTTAAGACAAATTACATGACTTCTTCAATTTAGAAAGTGTCCTTTTAAAAAAAAAAAAAATCAGAATATCTTTTTAGAAACATGTCTTCAAGGTAGAGTCAAGATTGTCATGTGTCAGTCACATATTGAGGATCGTCATTATCTTTTTATAAGTGTTAAGAGAAGATTTTTTAAAATGAGTTAATGATGATTTGGCATAAATGATCGCAATCTCAGGAAAAGGTTATACATGGGGTTTAACGACTGATAAGAAATGAACCTGTCTCCGGATTTTTATCGACCTGTAGATAATTGGAAGAGCTAAATAAAACATACCGATTATAATTCTTATACTCACACTTTTTATTAAGGGGATCCGCGGATCCTGTGCTTCTCAAATACTGAGATTCAGAAGAAAAATAACACGAAAATCGTTTTGTGTTTTTTGTTTCTTTGTTTTTTTTTTTTGTTTTTTTTTTTTTTTTTGTTGTTGTTGTTTGTTTTGGTGCTTCCTGTGTAAAAATATATATGTAGAATCCATTTTTCTTTGGTTTCAAAACTCAAAAAGGTGTCTAAAGCTCCTAAAAGTACCCTTGATTAAGGTAATGGTAGTGCCAGATGTGAATAAAATGAAATGTATTTTTGCGTTTTTCTCACTCAATATGTCATTTTTGACTAACTTTCCTCACTATTTTTAAGGAGATCTCAAAAGGTAACGGCCAGAATTTTCTTTATTTTTGCCACAATGTTTAATAGATGTAAATTTATCACCTTTCAAAGAGATTTTAAAATTATCTGTTTTAGTTTTTGAGTTAGGGATTTCTCTCTTTAATTATTCTGCTCTAACTTCAGAAACCTATGTAAAGTATGATAAAGAAACTAAAATCCAGCCTCTGTAAGGTGTTAGAGGATCTCCGTAGGAGTTATCAGGCTTTATATCAAAATAAAGTAATGTGTGAAACGATGAGTCAGCATTTTAACCATGTCATGGTCACAACCTGATGGAAAAACATGAATTTTTTTATTTGAAGGTTTAGTGTATCTACTTTTAAGCAACAACTACATTTATATATATACTGTTGATGTTAACACTATAGTCCAGTCATAGTAATCCCACTGGTCGAAAGGGATTTATCTCTACAAATATGTCATGTAGCCATGCAATCTATCTTCTTTTTCCGGATTCCTCGAAGACACGTCAGAACTGACCTTCGTAATATTTCCATGTTTTCCGGGGTCTTCAACCATACTGTGTTTTCTCAACGAGAATCCCTTTGTTTATCTTGGCCAGGGTGTGTCCACAGATAGTTTAAACGATCTTGGCTCTAACTTGGAATGAAGCACATGATGCAGCTTGAATGGTGAAGGTGTGAATACCAACAGTCTCGGGTTGTAGGATTGAGTGATAATAATGATGATAATGATTAATTATAAGTAACATTTTGAAATATATTTTTGTTCGATTCACTCATTTCTTTAAAATTGTGATTATAGTGTAAATGTGCTTTAATAAAAAGGATGTTTTTCTGATAATACATCGAAATACATAACTATATATAACCGGTCCATGAGTCAGTACCTAGACATTCATTCGAAAGTGGTGATATAAGACTTATTAAGATTGACCTATCAATGCCATTCGATAAGAATATATCCTCGTTTTTCTTAAAATAATCCTTCTGTCATTCGTTATTGTCTTTATATATATGAGAGTGTTAAGTTAAGGGCAGGTTGCAGTTGAGGTCATAGTATTACATCAGGAACTCACAGCTTGTATGGGATCGTTCTTTTATTTAATATCAACTTTAGCTATCATTTTGCTGTTATCACGTCGCTCTGTATTATTGTAATGCAAACTCAACGTTTGGTGATTGATGAAAGACTAACTGATAGTTTCTTTGATTCTCCTTTTACTGTAGAGCACATTGAAACTTTATTCAGAGGAAAAAAGAAACCAGGCGCATCCAATTTTTCTCTTTTATTTATTGTCCCTGAAATAATGAACTACTGATGTCATGAATTAAAAAAAAATGCTAGTGGTTACATGTGAGTAAGTATAATTGCGTGATTTAGTTACTGTATTTACAATTTTATGCAAAACTTGAGTTACGATGGAAGGTTCGTTATAGTTTTCCGAACTATAGCATTTGATTTTTCGTGGATATATAATTCTGACACAAGTTCATCATTACTCGTGTGCAGTGCAACCTACCTATAGTCATCCAAGGTTCAGTGTTTACATCCGACGTTTATTGCTTGGCCGTCAGCGGTGCTTCTTGGCTTTCTCTGACTGGGACTCTTAGTTTCTCTTTTTGTTTAAATCATCGCATGCGTCAGTTGGCTTTTATAATGTTTCTCGCATCAGATGATAAATAACTAAATAAAATGTAAATGATTGTCAATCACTGCTCAATGGACGGAAATAAAGGTTGAGTTAATTGTACAGACCTGAATTGAAAATTTCAAGAATAATAGCAAGTATAACCAAAAGAATTAGGGAGGGAGTGGACTAGATGGGACGAGATTAATGGAGTTGATATCTTTGCATTAACTGATATTCAGCACACTACACGGCGTGCAAGTAAGCATAGCTACGACAGATATGTATCACCTTCATCGTACCTTAACATATCTGTATATATTATCCAATCCACGATACTTACATTCTCTAGGATGAACGATGATGACAATGAGAGAGAGAGAGAGAGAGAGAGAGAGAGAGAGAGAGAGAGAGAGAGGGTGTGTGTGTGTGTGTGTGTGTGGACCAGGAAAAAGTTTTATGTTTATTCATTAATACCAATAGTTTGCCTTTTTATATTAATTTTGCTCTCAATGAGTTATGCGTTTCGTAAGGGGATAGTGAGCATAATACTGCCTTGCGTAAACCAGAGTGGTATATTATTATTATCTTTATTATCTAAGATATCAGATATTTCTTACTACTTGCATTTCCGATTTTGCCGATTAAAAATAATAATACAAGCCCACCCCACCCCCTACCGTAAAATTGATATTTCTACCTTTAAATGCCCATGCAAAATAGCAGCCAGTGTATCAACTAATGAGAAGCGATTTGGGTTTATAGATGTAGATTTATGTCATCATTTTTGACATCATTGCCAAAGAAATTATTATTATTATTATTATTATTATTATTATTATTATTATTATTATTATTATTATTATTATTATTATTATTATTATTATTATTATTATTATTATTATTATTCTTAGCCACACTTGAACTTCTTTTTCATTAGGATGTTCACAGCAGAACGATGGGATAGTCTGTCATGTTACATAACTTTCCAGTGATCTTTCCTTCTTACACCTCGTGGAACCACATTCCCTTTTCTCAAGTGTCATAATTCAACTAATCAACATTTTGGACGCCGAACAAGATTATCTATTCTATATCTTACCTTTCTCCCCGAACCTTTTACCAGAAGCATTTGAGCGTACTTTTATTGGTATACTGGTTTCTGGTTGTGACATTTCCTTCGGTATCGCTTAGCTCCTTTCCATTCTTATATTCTTGTTGACCTCTTCCTGTCTAAGCCCCTCTAATCCGTGTGCTGGTCAACAAGTCCTTTCCTGACACATTACTACACACGAGACACGTACAAGTCATAATACTGGCACTTGGACACGCTGGTCACTTTGAAAAGAACCGGCTTTATCAGAACACACAAGTTTATGGTTTTTAAAAATATTTATCAAGTTCAATGATTTCTTCTTATTATATACAACCAGTTAAAATGAATATATCATATGCTTTACCCATGACAAGCCCCTGATAGGTTTCCATTTTTGACATTATACTTACTATATCGTCAAATCTGTGTGCTTTAATTTTATTCTGTGTACTCTTAAGTTTTGCAATTTCGAGGAGAAATAAATATATAAGCTAAATTGTCGATTTTAAGGACAACTGGGCTATCCCGCATTATAAAATGCAATGCCTAAAAGTTAGTTTGACCCCATTTTTCTATATTAATTAGACATCAGGCCTCTTTTATTTAATGATTATTCAACCACCATCGCTCCCTTAATTGAATTGGACAACAGTCAGTTTCCTTCTTATATTGGATATAGTTGGAGAGATTGCTATTGTGCTTTCGGAAGAGTCGGGATCGAATCCCGCTGTCTATCTCTCGTCTTAGCCGATAACTTATCGTTAACTTTGCGGCGTTACACTAGGACTGCGGTTGCCGGCTGAGTTATCTCTATCTTTTCTTGGGATTTTAAATAAATGAAAATTTCTCCTGAAGATGAATAAAGGGATGGCGAATAGTGGGTGGTGTATTGTCTCAATACATATTTTTAAAAAATATTTCTTCTGTTCCTCTCAATGTGCCAAACAATCAGTTAACTTATACTCAAAGTTAACTTCATCAAGCTTTTTGCACATAACTGAGAGCATCCATTTCTACCAGTGACCAATTTTTCAATAGGGATTGTTGATGAAAGTTTAGAGCCGCTCTACGGGTGGGGTCGCTCAATCTGCTCATGAGTGCCGAACGGTCAACTCTTGTTCATAGTCTTTCTCCTATAAACCTGCGTTCCCCTTGTTTTATTGTCCACCTTACCTTGGAATGAGAGAGAGAGAGAGAGAGAGAGAGAGAGAGAGAGAGAGAGAGAGAGAGAGAGAGAGAGAGAGAGAGAGAGAGAGAGAGAGGGGGGGGGGGAGATAGGCTAAACACAGACATTTTATTTATTTATTTATTGATGTTGCTTTCTGTCCAGTCATGGACTTCTCGCCTCCTTTTTTTTTCTTTAATTATAGATACATTTTTTACACGATGTGTGCCAAGTTTGACTGCAGTCGGCTCTCAAATTGCTCAGAAGATGTAGCAACGCGTATTGCGTTAAAACTAGTATCCAAGTACTGCTTTATGCATGGGTGGTTGCATCTGAATATTAGAATTCCCCTCCGGACATTGACCTTAGTGTGTTGTTATATTCCACAAGCAAACCCTTAAAGTGTTCTGGTAAAAATAAAAGGAAGGGGGTCGTGGTGGCAGACATCAGGAAGCTGAGCTTCACCTGATCTAAATTTGTTGGCAAATTAATTCTTTTTAGATTGGGCTTTAAGAACAGGGATATCCTCTTTCTCCTCGAAAGAGGTACAGTACTTTAAATTATCAGTGGCTCGTCTTGTACTAGTCAGTGAACATGGATTGACCAGTTTTGAAGGACATTTTTAATGTATCGGCTTTTCATTCGATTATCGACCCTTCTCTTTTTCGTGAATAAACTGGTTTCATCTCCATTTCTTGTATTGTGGCCGTCTGCAAGTTATATTTCGCTGCATTTATATATTAAAATGCATCTTAATACTCTGATGATGTGATTCTATGTGTAAAAGTGAAAAAAAGATGCAAATAAGTGCACGTCGTCTACATTATATTTAAAAACGGTTTATTGTCATTATTATTATTATTGTTGTTGTTGTTATCATCATTATTATTATTATTATTATTATTATTATTATTATTATTATTATTATTATTATTATTATTATTATTATTATTATTATTATTATTATTATCATAATTATTGTTATTATTATTGTTATTATTATTATTATTATTATTATTATTATTATTATTGTTATTATTATTATTATTATTATTATTATTATTATTATTATTATTATTATTATTATTATTACCACCATTGTCATTTTTCGTTCATTTCAGGCGACCACACGGAGTAATTGGATTTAGGGATATTTAACCAGGAAAGCGACAGCTTTACTCCCTTGTCGCCATCATGGTTATTCTATCCAAAGTGAGTGCAATAGATTATTTTTTCATTTTAATGGCTCTCAAGTGTTTTTTTTTTTCTTTTAAAGATATGTTAGTTGTAATTGGCACTATGCTATTATTATATAGAGGCACGAAGACGAGACAACGGCAGTACCTATAGACTGGGGACGGTAGGAAGAGATCAATGAATGTCTCATTATATTTTCAAGAGTTGTAGGGAGAGGCAGCTAGGTGAGAGTCTAGATTAGTGAGGATCCGAACATCTCATCTCACATTGCCAACACTTATTTTGGATATGGGTGGAATTTTAATCCTTCTATAATTTGTGTGCGACTGAGTGGAATTTTATTATTTAATTCTCTCATGTCTATTATATAGTACTCTCAAGTCGTATGAGCACATATTATGTGATTATTCTCTGTGGTTGCTCTGTACACTTTAAAATGGTGATTTCGTGATAGAATTTCACTGAAACAACCTGATTTAGATTACCAGGTTCACAAGCTATTCTGCGTATAAATTAATTCGTGGAATGTATTATGTGCTGATTATTATCTTCAGGTTCTTTTTTCATAGTATTGCTGAAGTCATAACTGCAAATTGTATTTTCATGTCATGACCGTGATATGATATTACCAGTGGTTTGATACCGGATTTATATGTAATATAATATTTAAGCTACTGGAACTCATGATCATGGAAGGGAAACCCAATAAGATATCAATTCGATCTCAATAGTTTTTCATACCCTAAGCAGACGGCAGTTGAGATTTTAAAGTGTGTACATTTTCACAAGTTATGATCATGTGTATTACATTTAAAGTTACTTCTTCATCAATATTGTAATGCAATTAAATCATCAATTCAATGATGATATTGTTAAACAATTTAAAGCAGTATTTCTGTTTGCTATCAACATTTTGAATGTATTAACCTATTAATATTTAACTTGATTGAGATGATATAATAATTCTTATCGCGGAAATGAAAACCCAATCATTTATAAAATCACCTTTTTTTTCGCAATAAATGATTTTTAATATTAGATTAACAAAATTGTTTAAAAATAGGACAGGAAATTTTTTTTTTTTAATAAAATATCTGTTTTAATCGAACACGTACACAATGGGTTTGTTTCTACCTTTGACTGAAGCCGCTTAGTTCTCTTTTTATACTTTTTTTTTCTTACATTGATTAGATGAAAATCTATCATTATGACACGATGCCGATTTGATAAGCGATCAAGTAAAAATCAAACAATGATTTAATATTAAAACACGAAAAGGAATTTAAGAATTACATTACAACGCAATGTCATTATTCGCTCGTTTTAAATAATATTATATACGGTAGTTTGCTTTGATGTTATATATTTTTCTTGTCTCTTCGTAAACGAATATAATGTTAATAAGTTTTTAATTAATTGTATAACTCTCAGACTCACAAGTAATCATTGTAGCAGAAGACACGCTTCTAAATATAACTGAAAGACCAACCCTTACATCGCCTTAAATTCCAAAGCCATACATTATTTTTTTAATTTTCGAGGCCAATTCTGTAAAGTAGGGACAGAGAATGGATAGGCAAACAGCGTTACATGGGAATGAAAATTCCAGTTTGCTTAAATTAATTTTCCCCCCTTTTGTAATACAGTATATTATTTACATGTGTAACCCAAGCTGCCCACTCAAGTAGAAGCGTTGACATTACCTGGCTACACATGATCGTCCTACCTTTGCAGCCTACAATAATTCAATACACCCATCCGCCTTCCTTACTTTAATAAGACCTCCTACCTCTGTGCAGCGGGACGTCTTCATTAAATATGAATACTCAATCTCTTGGGATCTCTGGTAAACGTCACCGTTGTGACATACGGATAGCCATGTTACTCCTACGAACTTTTGGCCGAATTTTACAGATCTCTTTATACATCGCATTGTTTTTCATTTTATATTATTATTTGTTTAACTTGAAGATCACCTATCGCCCCAGAGAGATGCATTTCCCAACCCGTTTCAGAACCATAAAAAATAATAATATAAAGGGAAGATATTCCTTAATCAATAAAGTTACGACTGGTTGACTGACCGATCAAACGAAAAATAAAAACATAAAACGGCACATGAATAGAAAGTTGGGAAAGAGCCGTGAAGAGAGAGGCATGGGTCAACAAAGATGGTCTTATTCTTTCTCATAATACGCGTATTATAATATCAGTATTGACAAAGGTTAAACATTCAAAATGTGAGTGTACAAATATGTTTGCCTCCTCCCCCCCCCCCCCCCCCCCCCACCCCCACCCCCAACTTATTCACTGATAGGTTGTTGAAATTATTACAAACTAAAATGAGTGACATAATATTTTAAATCTTGTTTTTCCAGTTGCCTGTCATTCATACTGTATTTTATAGTTGTTTAAAGCGTGCAATTAATCATCACCCTTGTCTCAAGACCCCAATAATTAGATCATGCGTGCTACCTCAGATCGATGCAATGCCTTTTGAATTCGCACATTTCCGGAAGCCACGCGAGGTGGGTTCATGAACTACGCCTTTGATTTTATGTCTGAGGTTTAAGACACTGTCGATTCTTTTTATGTATTTCAAGGGCCCCGAGAGATACTACATGTTATGTTGTTGAAGAACATCATTCGTTATCTTATTGATGTTGAACACTCCTCCTCCTCCTCCTCCTCCTAGAAGATCTTCTTCTTCTTCTTCTTCTTCTTCTTCTTCTTCTTCTTCTTCTTCTTCTTCTTCTTCTTCTTCTTCTTCTTCTTCTTCTTCTTCTTCTTCTTCTTCTTCCTCCTTATTCTTTTTCCTTATTCTAGAATTTTTTCTTTTCTCTCTCTTCTCTCTCTCTCTCTCTCTCTCTCTCTCTCTCTCTCTCTCTCTCTCTCTTTTTTTTTTTTAAATGTCTTTTCCAATTGACATATTATGGACACCCTGCCAAAAAAAAACAAAAACAAAAACAACAAAAAAGCACCAAAAAAAAAAAAAAAAATCCAAACAAAAAAACCCAAACAAACCACACAAGAAAACCCACCGTCTAAGGGAGAATTGTGAACCACGCCCCAGTTAAAAGATATATACCTACATTTTTTTCGAACAACAATTACTCGCTAGAAGTCATGAACTTCCATTTGAAATCCTTACGTACTTCTCTTTTTTCCAAATAATTCTAAATTTTCTTTTTGTTTTACACGATAGATCATACATTTATAATATTCGTAATGGGCATGAGATGAATTTTAATGATTTGTTAATATCAAATTGAGAAATTAGGGAGCAGGCACCTATGTAACATAACGATCTGAAAAGCTGTTATGAAACGTTTCATACACACCTTTTCAGATCTTAGTGATTCGTTAAGCAAATTACCTATGTTATAATAATATTTGATGAGGTCGTGACTTAAGGTTATTTTCTCCATACGACACGATAAATTAACCTCTCGTCGATTTAATAATTGGCAGTTACCAAAACTCTTTATATGTGGAACTTGTAAATATAGCAGCACGCTGAGAACGAAGTAAATCGACTTTTAGGAATGATTCGAATATCCTCCTGGGTCGATTCTGTCCATAAATACGGAAGAACGTCAGTCTTGATAAAGGTAGGTTGGTCTGTTGATTGTCTTAAAATTGATTTTTTTTTGGCTCACGACCACCTGTCCCATCTTTCCTCCCTTTTCCACCACTCCTTCCTCTCTTGCATTCATTCAGTGCTTATCAAATTATCAATTCATCCAACAGTCCATCCACCCATCCATCCATATTTTACCTAACTACCTACCTACCTGCTTATCTATCTATCTATTTATGTTTCTGTCTGTCTATCCATCTATCTATATCTCTATCTTTCTATCTATCTATCTATCTATCTATCTATCTATCTATCTATCTATCTATCTATCTATCTATCTATCTATCTATCTATCTATCTGTCTATCTATCTATCTATCTGTCTATCTCTTGTATTTGCCACACTGCATGCTATTCAATCGCTAAACACAAACTCATCGAAGTCAACCCCATAAGGAATGAGAAAAAATGGCCAAGTGCTAGTGGCAGAGGCAATGACTCACCCCAACACCCCATTGATGAATAGGGTAATCCAATCGACGGGGTTGATGCTGACCTTGTCATGAAATGTAAAACGGGGATCACGCATGTCTTGCCTTAGCTAATTCCTTAGGATAAATTATGGCTGCTTTGATCAAAGTATGGATCGATTTTCTTTTCGAAGAATAGATAACCGTGTTTTTATAACAGCATTTAAAAAATAAATGACAACATTGTATTTAACGGTTTTGATTTATAATAATGAAACTCTATGATATTGACGGGGGTCCCGATAGCTCAGTTGGAAGAGCACTCGCTTCACAATCCAAGGGTCCGAGATCGATCCCGGGTGCAGTCGAGGTTGTATTTCTTCTGACCCTCCTGTCCACCCAGTAGTGATTGGGTGCCTGAGTCTGTTAGCTCTGGCGCAAAGTACTTTGCAATAGATCAGCGTCCTACCCAGAGGGTAGCAAGCAAGTGCTATTGTCCGTTTTACTCTACAGAAACCGGGATCAACTCCGGCTCCATGGGCCTAAACTCGATGATATTGATGATGAGGATGTGGTTGTTATTGTTGTTCTTGCTGCTGTTGTTTTTGTGGTGGTGATGGTGATAATGATGACGACGACGATTTAGAATTTATTAAAAATGGACAGTCTGTAGTCGCCAGTCTGTTGTCCCACAAAGATTCAGTTTGACACACCTCTGATTCAATAGTTCTGTGTTTGTTTTTGTAATGCTTGTCGCTAAATCAGATCAGTAGCACTCAGTTTAAATTCTGATTCCACTCCAAAAAAAGGAGAACTCTCAATGACTAACGTGAGATTTTATGAAATTAAAATATAATATTAAAATATAAGATCAATTATGTCGATAAAAATAATTAAGGGTTTTGTCATCATTACCGCTCTGAATAGAATGGCCTTGGTGTTGTTGAGGTTCTTATCTTTGTCCTGGGTGATTAGAGGTATGTGTAGGCGTCCTTTCCAGTATAGCCCTCGCTCGGTGGTCGACGGGGCAGCCCAAAACCAATGCTCACGCCAGGCAGCAAGTTAGAGACGTTGGCTGATAACGAGGTGTTCAGGACAACGTGGCAGACGTTTGTAGGGTGTAGTCTGAATCTACAAGGAGCCTTTAGGGATGCATAAGGGCCCCGTCTGATAAAAACTCTTATTATAAGAGTTGTCGATTCCGTAGGCATAATTGAAAAATGTTATGTTTTTAGAGATGGAATGGGTAGGTTACTAACTTGGTCTTTTGATTTTAGTCAGCGTTTGTCTCAACCAATCAGTTTTGAGAGGAAGAGGAATCAAGGAAGGAAGATAGAGAGAAGAAAAGGGAGAGTGAGAGATAGAATGATAGATAATACAATCCGGGGAAGAGAGAAAGAGGAGAAATGTAAGAGCATCGGTGATACGTTCACGGAGAGTGAATAATATTTACCAGACGATAGGACAAAAAGTGAATTGGATTCAATAGTCTGATGTCACGCAACGAGCAGATTGAAAATCGGTACTTCTTATTCTTCATGCTGGCTAGAACTTTTTTACATGTCATGTTATCAAGTGAAAACATGATCAGTTTATCATGTTTTTCTCCTCTGGATACACTTTTCTGCCCGTCGGAGTAGTATTTCATAAGGGCGTCCGCCATTGTTCCGATAGAACCAGTTACTAAATTACTATGCGTCATAACGAGCGAAGTGACGTCACGACTGTTGAAGCCTATTGCGTTCAATGTAGACAAGGAGTGGGTCAAGTTATTGGCAGTTTTTAAAACTTTTTTTTTGGGGGGGGGGGGGGGGGGGGGGGGGGGGGGGCGGTTAACTTTATGAAATAGCCTGAAGTGTGTAGTCGCCCAATTACAATAATGCTTATTTCGCAATGGTACAAGCAGTAGAGTTCGATGAAATAAAGAAATATCGAAGTGATTAATCGTGGCGGTCATGAGTCACACCTCCAACAATTGACAGTTACTATCCACACGTGGTATTAAAGAGGAAAATATATTAACTTCAAAAAGCAATATTATCGTAATAAAAATTGTTACTCGCGGTTTTCGTTGAATATAACCCACCGCATTAATACTGACATTATGAATATCAGAATAAACTAGACGGTATAAGGTGAGTTTAAAGTGAGAATGATCAGAATCAGTTTTTATTGGAAAAAAAAAGAACAAAACACATGCTTTCCTCAATGAAGGCATTACATTTATTTTAACTTAAATTTCAAATCTAAAGCTTAAAATTACATTTTATGCATTAGATTCATATCGACTTAATACCATTCTGAGACAAATAGCAGATACAATTCTATGGAATCTACCCAATTTTCTATCGACGATAACTACAAGCAATAATGTTTTCCTCTTGACTTTTATCATACGATGTAATCCATGTTTGTTTGGTTGGTTGGATGGTTGATTTACGTGTTGTTTTTCTTCTTCTTTTTTTTTTCGTTAACATGAGGCATCTAATTCAAAACAAAATAATTTGCAATGACGTTTACTATCGCTAAATATTTCTTTGACTTCCAATTCCTTCTGCATTTTCGGCTCCCAGCCTTCCAATTTGTCAGATTGTATCGATGTGTTTGAGATAGGGCTGTTTATGTCACTCCAGTTGGCATTTGGAAGACAGGCGCAGAGTGCCCCGCTATTTTCTTTTTCTTTCTTCTTTTTCTTTTTCTCTCTGATTACATTGATTATTTTTTAACATGGGTAAACGAGATTTGAAACATTTTGTCCATACTTTTTCGACACTTTAAAAAGCCATTACTACTAAACTTTTGATTCCAGATCGTCAGTTGCTTATTTGTATTATTTAACCCAGCAAAACTGATGAAAACAGATATCTTACGTAGTTTTTCCATTAATAATGGTTTGTGTGTGTGCTAATGTGTGTGTGTGTGTATGTGTATGTATATATATATATAATTCAGAAAAGTGAGTGGAGCAGGCACTTATGTTGGTAACAACAAGATATGAAGTGAGTAGAAAAGTGCCAGAAGACAATAGAGAATAAAAATTTTCCGCGGCGGTGGTGGGGTTTGAACCTGCGACCTTATTGGTACGACAACTCCGCCTGGCAGGTGAGAGCGTGGCTCTACCGTGTGAGCTATCCACGAACACAAAAATATTCGTTTCAAACCCAAGTCATTTCTAGATCCCTCTCTCACCCACTTCTGGGACCGCCGATTCGTTCGCCCACCACCATCGCGAAGTATTTTGACCAGCAGTTAAGCTTAATAGCCAATATTCTCAACACAAACATATAACATAGAAACGATTGAGACATTGAGTATGCTCCGGTGTATGGGGTGAATTTTTAATTCAGAAAAGTGAGTGGAGCAGGCACTTATGTTGGTAACAACAAGATATGAAGTGAGTAGAAAAGTGCCAGAAGACAATAGAGAATAAAAATTTTCCGCGGCGGTGGTGGGGTTTGAACCTGCGACCTTATTGGTACGACAACTCCGCCTGGCAGGTGAGAGCGTGGCTCTACCGTGTGAGCTATCCACGAACACAAAAATATTCGTTTCAAACCCAAGTCATTTCTAGATCCCTCTCTCACCCACTTCTGGGACCGCCGATTCGTTCGCCCACCACCATCGCGAAGTATTTTGACCAGCAGTTAAGCTTAATAGCCAATATTCTCAACACAAACATATAACATAGAAACGATTGAGACATAGAGTATGCTCCGGTGTATGGGGTGAATTTTTAATTCAGAAAAGTGAGTGGAGCAGGCACTTATGTTGGTAACAACAAGATATGAAGTGAGTAGAAAAGTGCCAGAAGACAATAGAGAATAAAAATTTTCCGCGGCGGTGGTGGGGTTTGAACCTGCGACCTTATTGGTACGACAACTCCGCCTGGCAGGTGAGAGCGTGGCTCTACCGTGTGAGCTATCCACGAACACAAAAATATTCGTTTCAAACCCAAGTCATTTCTAGATCCCTCTCTCACCCACTTCTGGGACCGCCGATTCGTTCGCCCACCACCATCGCGAAGTATTTTGACCAGCAGTTAAGCTTAATAGCCAATATTCTCAACACAAACATATAACATAGAAACGATTGAGACATAGAGTATGCTCCGGTGTATGGGGTGAATTTTTAATTCAGAAAAGTGAGTGGAGCAGGCACTTATGTTGGTAACAACAAGATATGAAGTGAGTAGAAAAGTGCCAGAAGACAATAGAGAATAAAAATTTTCCGCGGCGGTGGTGGGGTTTGAACCTGCGACCTTATTGGTACGACAACTCCGCCTGGCAGGTGAGAGCGTGGCTCTACCGTGTGAGCTATCCACGAACACAAAAATATTCGTTTCAAACCCAAGTCATTTCTAGATCCCTCTCTCACCCACTTCTGGGACCGCCGATTCGTTCGCCCACCACCATCGCGAAGTATTTTGACCAGCAGTTAAGCTTAATAGCCAATATTCTCAACACAAACATATAACATAGAAACGATTGAGACATTGAGTATGCTCCGGTGTATGGGGTGAATTTTTAATTCAGAAAAGTGAGTGGAGCAGGCACTTATGTTGGTAACAACAAGATATGAAGTGAGTAGAAAAGTGCCAGAAGACAATAGAGAATAAAAATTTTCCGCGGCGGTGGTGGGGTTTGAACCTGCGACCTTATTGGTACGACAACTCCGCCTGGCAGGTGAGAGCGTGGCTCTACCGTGTGAGCTATCCACGAACACAAAAATATTCGTTTCAAACCCAAGTCATTTCTAGATCCCTCTCTCACCCACTTCTGGGACCGCCGATTCGTTCGCCCACCACCATCGCGAAGTATTTTGACCAGCAGTTAAGCTTAATAGCCAATATTCTCAACACAAACATATAACATAGAAACGATTGAGACATTGAGTCTATTGGCTATTAAGCTTAACTGCTGGTCAAAATACTTCGCGATGGTGGTGGGCGAACGAATCGGCGGTCCCAGAAGTGGGTGAGAGAGGGATCTAGAAATGACTTGGGTTTGAAACGAATATTTTTGTGTTCGTGGATAGCTCACACGGTAGAGCCACGCTCTCACCTGCCAGGCGGAGTTGTCGTACCAATAAGGTCGCAGGTTCAAACCCCACCACCGCCGCGGAAAATTTTTATTCTCTATTGTCTTCTGGCACTTTTCTACTCACTTCATATCTTGTTGTTACCAACATAAGTGCCTGCTCCACTCACTTTTCTGAATTAAAAATTCACCCCATACACCGGAGCATACTCAATGTCTCAATCGTTTCTATGTTATATGTTTGTGTTGAGAATATTGGCTATTAAGCTTAACTGCTGGTCAAAATACTTCGCGATGGTGGTGGGCGCGAACGAATCGGCGGTCCCAGAAGTGGGTGAGAGAGGGATCTAGAAATGACTTGGGTTTGAAACGAATATTTTTGTGTTCGTGGATAGCTCACACGGTAGAGCCACGCTCTCACCTGCCAGGCGGAGTTGTCGTACCAATAAGGTCGCAGGTTCAAACCCCACCACCGCCGCGGAAAATTTTTATTCTCTATTGTCTTCTGGCACTTTTCTACTCACTTCATATCTTGTTGTTACCAACATAAGTGCCTGCTCCACTCACTTTTCTGAATTAAAAATTCACCCCATACACCGGAGCATACTCAATGTCTCAATCGTTTCTATGTTATATGTTTGTGTTGAGAATATTGGCTATTAAGCTTAACTGCTGGTCAAAATACTTCGCGATGGTGGTGGGCGAACGAATCGGCGGTCCCAGAAGTGGGTGAGAGAGGGATCTAGAAATGACTTGGGTTTGAAACGAATATTTTTGTGTTCGTGGATAGCTCACACGGTAGAGCCACGCTCTCACCTGCCAGGCGGAGTTGTCGTACCAATAAGGTCGCAGGTTCAAACCCCACCACCGCCGCGGAAAAAAATTTTTTATTCTCTATTGTCTTCTGGCACTTTTCTACTCACTTCATATCTTGTTGTTACCAACATAAGTGCCTGCTCCACTCACTTTTCTGAATTAAAAATTCACCCCATACACCGGAGCATACTCAATGTCTCAATCGTTTCTATGTTATATGTTTGTGTTGAGAATATTGGCTATTAAGCTTAACTGCTGGTCAAAATACTTCGCGATGGTGGTGGGCGAACGAATCGGCGGGCCCAGAAGTGGGTGAGAGAGGGATCTAGAAATGACTTGGGTTTGAAACGAATATTTTTGTGTTCGTGGATAGCTCACACGGTAGAGCCACGCTCTCACCTGCCAGGCGGAGTTGTCGTACCAATAAGGTCGCAGGTTCAAACCCCACCACCGCCGCGGAAAATTTTTATTCTCTATTGTCTTCTGGCACTTTTCTACTCACTTCATATCTTGTTGTTACCAACATAAGTGCCTGCTCCACTCACTTTTCTGAATTAAAAATTCACCCCATACACCGGAGCATACTCAATGTCTCAATCGTTTCTATGTTATATGTTTGTGTTGAGAATATTGGCTATTAAGCTTAACTGCTGGTCAAAATACTTCGCGATGGTGGTGGGCGAACGAATCGGCGGTCCCAGAAGTGGGTGAGAGAGGGATCTAGAAATGACTTGGGTTTGAAACGAATATTTTTGTGTTCGTGGATAGCTCACACGGTAGAGCCACGCTCTCACCTGCCAGGCGGAGTTGTCGTACCAATAAGGTCGCAGGTTCAAACCCCACCACCGCCGCGGAAAAAATTTTTATTCTCTATTGTCTTCTGGCACTTTTCTACTCACTTCATATCTTGTTGTTACCAACATAAGTGCCTGCTCCACTCACTTTTCTGAATTAAAAATTCACCCCATACACCGGAGCATACTCAATGTCTCAATCGTTTCTATGTTATATGTTTGTGTTGAGAATATTGGCTATTAAGCTTAACTGCTGGTCAAAATACTTCGCGATGGTGGTGGGCGAACGAATCGGCGGTCCAGAAGTGGGTGAGAGAGGGATCTAGAAATGACTTGGGTTTGAAACGAATATTTTTGTGTTCGTGGATAGCTCACACGGTAGAGCCACGCTCTCACCTGCCAGGCGGAGTTGTCGTACCAATAAGGTCGCAGGTTCAAACCCCACCACCGCCGCGGAAAATTTTTATTCTCTATTGTCTTCTGGCACTTTTCTACTCACTTCATATCTTATATATATATATATATATATATATATATATATATATATATATATATTATATATATATATATATATATAGATAGATAGAGAGAGAGAGAGAGAGAGAGAGAGAGAGAGAGAGAGAGAGAGAGAGAGAGAGAGAGAGAGAGAGAGAGAGAGAGAGATGGGGGGAAAAGCCGTTTAACATCAGTACATATAACTTTTTATTGATATTATCGCAGATTCTTTATTCTGGAATAAAGCAAAACAAAACAACCAAGCAGTGACGAGCTGCGTGTAACGTAACTTGTGGTTGATTAAAAAGATCAAAGTCAAAGCTGAAAGCCATAGTGAGATAAGGGAGAATGTATTTGTCATTTCGGCTGTGAAATAAATGTCAGGGTTTCTTGTCTGATGCTCGCGAGCGAAAAAGAGCGGTCAAGGACGAAACCTCAAACAATTTATTAGCTAGTGGTGATTGATCAAGAGGAGGGAGGGAAGGAGATAAATAGATGTAGAGAGTGAAATAATGACAGGATTATGTGTGTGTGTGTGTGTGTGTGTCTGTGTGTTTGTAGATAGTGTGTGTGTGTGAGTGAGAGAGAGAGAGAGAGAGAGAGAGAGAGAGAGAGAGAGAGAGAGAGAGAGAGAGTGAGAGAGAGAGAGAGAGAGTCGTCATACCGTTCTGTACACGAAGTTGAGCTATTTTGCACAACAGTCACAATCAGAGAACCGTAATTTTACGATATTATAGTCTAAGTATTATATTCTCTGAATTGAGCCGATGTGATGATTTCTGTTATCAGGAATTCCAATGACATCAATTCATCTTCAATTCTTTAACGCCAGCGTGTCCAGCAATGCATAAGGACGTTAATGGCTGTAAATCTAAATTCGTCATTCTCTTCCTTCTTTTCTTTCATGTTTATATCAGCGCCGGGAATCGTATTAAGTGAGCGGAATATAAGATTTTATTCTTAAAGACTTAAAAAACAAACAGATAATAAAAATTAACTAATCAATACGATTAAAAAGATTTGATATTTTTTGTTTACTTGACCATGCTACCTTCTATTATTTTTTATTTCAAGTTGAACCCCCCCCCCCCCCCCAAAAAAAAAAAAAAAAAAAAAAAACAAAACAAAAACCCAACAAAAAAAAACAAAACAAAACACCCCCCCCCCCCAAAAAAAAAAAAAACAAAAAAAACAAAACACAACAGGTTCTTTGAAAGGGAAAAAAACCCATGATAATAGCATTGATTTGAAAACTTCTCGACAAGACAATACGTATTTAATGTTGGATCTATTAAAATCCTCATTGTATTTGAAAGAGCAGTTTAAAACAATTCTCTCTCTCTCTCTCTCTCTCTCTCTCTCTCTCTCTCTCTCTCTCTCTCTCTCTCTCTCTCTCTCTCTCTCTCTCTCTCTCTCTCTCTCTCTCTCTCTCTCTCTCTCTCTCTCTCTCTCTCTCTCAAAAGAAATGAATGCTCAAAAATTGATTTATCTATTTCATATATATAAATCTATTAATCGTTTTCTCGAATGTCGTTTGTAATGTGTGGGCAAGGTCATCGGTAAAATAAAATTATTGCGCACATTATCGTTATAGAGTGTATTAAATTTTCTCTGTAATAGGATGCCAGGGGCAGAGCGTCAGTAATGAAAGCCAAAGATATGAGGTTCAATCCTCCCCGTGGCCAAAAATGTTTAATGTTTTAACTTTTTCCCCCAAGAATGTTCTTTCAATTTGTATGACTCTTTCTCATACACAACTTTTACTTTTAAAAGAACAAATAAACGAAAAAAATGTTTTAAATAACCCAAAAACAAACAACTTATTTTATTTATTTACTTTTTGTAGTGTTATCAAATACTATTGATATTTGAATGTGATCGAAAATTATTTTTATCGTTTTTAAGCATTCATTTGTCAGACCTCCCACCCCCTTCCTCCTCTTCAACCTTACATGTTATATAGCCTGATACATTGAATTGGATTTGTTTTGACGCTGCCAATTAAATATCTATTTAAGATTTTATCTGTCTTTCTCATTTCTTGGTTCAGAAATTTATAATAATACGAGACGAGATAATTGGTGTGTAATGTGTAAAGAGTAAAAATATTTGTAGTTCAAGAACCTGTGTGTCCAGACACAACGAATGCATCCCTTTTTTTTTTTTTTTTTTTACTTAACTTGCGATCTGACTTTGAACAGGTTGTTGTGTTTATCAACCGTTACCGCCTGTTAACAACCCGTCAATCAGTAATTTCCAAGAATTATTTTTGGCATGTATGTGGTCTATTTTAGCCACTGTTCCTGTTTGTTGTTAGCAGAAAATAATCTTCTTTTTCCCACCCCACTTTCTCCGATATAATGTTTACAAAATTCTGATCACTGTGAAGCAATAAAAACTGCAATACGTCTCTAAGCTCAAGAGCTTGAGCATCACGAGTGATGTAGTGATGAAGCCAATTTTATAAATAAAAAATTTAAGAGTTTAGGATGTAAACATTCACATTTTATCAGACTTTTGCTATTCCAAGAATTTCTTAATGCGAAAATGAAACTTCTTGAAATGGCTTTTTATGAATTGTGACCGCATTGAAAAGATAAAGGGTAATCTTAATAGCGCATTTTTAATTTCTATTTTTTCTTTATTTTTATCAATTGGAATTTGACAATATTATTTTATATTTGTATTTAACTTTAACTGCTTTTGTCACTCTTTCCATATCTGCTTTTAAAAAAACATTTATGAAACGAAACCCCTATCTTGTTCTGAGGAATGAAACGTGTGCCGAACATTCCGGTGGAGTGATATGAATATGTTTTCATAGCAAAGTTGCTAAGCTTTTCGGTCTGCTGGGGTGGGATCTTTTGACCTTCTATGGTGGACGAAGAGGTCGCTCTTGATCTTGTGTCTTTCCCCCTCTTTTATCGGTTTTCCTTTTTCATGTTGCGTTCTGTCTTTGTCTTGGAATGAGATTACTTGGTTTTGCCCTGACATTGGCTGAAGTCCATGTCTGAGAGGGAAACATTCTAATGTATAATATTTATTTTGGGAGGGTTGGGATTTTTTCCTTGTAAACCATTTAATTTATCCGTTCTGCTTTGGACCGAACAAGATTTGTTTTGAAAAAACAAAACAGAAACTTTTAAGTGTTTGAGTGTATTCCTCTGTGTTGGAATTTGCGCTTGTATCTGGGTGGGACTTTTAGGCGATCTCAAAGCATATTGATAGTTTGCTCTTGGAATCGGCTTCTGTTTCCTGTTTAACTGAACCAGTGTTCTTTTTCTCGAGTGCTTTTACATGTAAATCTAGAATTTTTTTGCCATCCCATCTTCCATCTTACTGGCGTTGAAATAACCTAAAAGTGTCGCAAGCGCCGTGAAACACCTTAAAAACAAATTTTGACCTGCTGCAGCATCTGATGGTTATATTGCTGGTCTATACTCATCACTGCATACAAGTGTCAAATCGCTTGTTCAATCCAGGTCCAAGACTCGGTTGCAAAATGAAGTAAAACAATGTCAATGTCCCAAGTTTCAACCACTCTGAATTTATTACGTGCTATTTTCTCCACAAAGCAATTGGTATTAATCCTCATCGGATCCAATGAAGTTTTGATGTGAAAATGGTCCTTGTGTTGTTAGTTTAACACCCCTTAACCGGGGTAAGCTCTGGCTTTGTGAGTTTCAACGACCAACTCCATTTTATGACTATTTTTATTGTGAGGCTATGTGGTCGATTTCGGATCGGAAGGTCCTGGGTTCGAGCCTCGCTCTGCTCATAGTTGAGTTCGTGGAAAATTTTCTTTACTCTCACCGTATTCAGATGTAAAATGAGTACCTAACCGTTAACAACGTTGTCTCTGTCCGAAAAATTGTAATATCGCATCATGTCCCGTCCTACTGTTGAGTGTTTCTGGGACCCCTTGTAAAGAGCTTTGAGCACGTTTAGTTCAGTGGATATTGCTCTATATAAAAGCTCAGTTTTTTATTCTTTTTTTTATGTGCCTATGTCCCAACCCAACAGCACAGAGCCTAAATCAAAACAGAGGCTGCCTTTATTGTGTTCATTGTCTGTCCTGTATGATCAATTTGTCATTCTGCAACGTCGAAAGCCTGTCACAACTAAAATTATAAATTATCGGTGATCGGTGTGTGTTGATTTTGTCGATTTAGGCAAGTGAAGGGATTTGTTTGCATTTCTCATTTCTTTTGTATCTTTTTTTTTTTTTTAACTTTATACCGTTCGAAGCTTACTACGTGATTTAAGACGGAAAAAATACCCACAAATAAATAATTCATTAGTTGTTTACAAAAAAAAGGTAAATACAAGTCGAGCCTCTGATGATAAGTAGGGGACAATATTTTGCCTTATAACCTCTATAAGACACTTATTATGACTCTTAGACTTAGTATGTCGGGATGATTTGGGTGCTAAAATGAATTTATCGCTAGAAATATGAGGCGTGTGTTAATTTTTTTTTTTTTAAGAATTTCATATTTGTGATCATTTTTGCTTTAATCTCACCTTTCGACAACTGGTTCATCCCGACATAAAAATTGCGGGATTGAGACGTTGGGTCACAATTATCCTATGCACTGACATGGCTGAATAGTGTTTACGTTAAATAAAGAAACAACGTTATGAGGAAAGTATATTTCCATATTCATTTCATATTGCATTTTGAATGCTTGACTTTAAAATGTACCTATATTCATTGGTTCTAAAGTATTCCAATCAGAACACCTCTTTTCGATTTGATAATTCTGACAAAAGATCATGACTGTTATGAAAAACGAGGGATACCCAATATTTTCCTGTTACACTTGTTAGGAATACACGTATTCTTGGTTGACGAACCACTTTTGTATGTATGCATCAGGCTTTTGATTGTTTCCTTTATTTTGTTTTATTTTATAAAAAGACAAAACTGGTCTCTAACGGGGTTTAAACAAGCACTGGGATGACTGCCAAATAAGGCCTCTATTACATTTGGAGATTGTGTAGAAATTATGTAAATATCATGATCTGGACAAGCAACACCTCTTATCTACCGCCACTGAAGGCACTGTTGTGAATAAAATCCATTTGCTTTCATGTGTTTTCCAGTCACAAGCACTGAAATCAGTAACGGTTTTAAAAAACGAGTGATAACTATGGTTTTTAATGCTGTAACGTTTACATTTTTCCAAAAAGGGAGACTATGTGTGGCTGGACCCAGAAAAACCAGGAGAGTTCACCGTGGCCATCGGGGCCAAAGTGGTCACATCTGATTCAGGTCGAATCAAGCTTCTGGACGACGATGGACAGGAACATTGGCTGGACGGGTCGCGACAGATGCGACACATGCACCAGTCTTCAATTGAAGGAATTGAGGACATGATAGGACTGGGTGACCTCAATGAGTCTGGAATCCTCAGGAACCTGTTTGTTCGTTATATGGACCATCATATCTATGTAAGTGACTATGGTGTGAACATAAAGATGTATTGTGTCTCCTCTTTTTAAAGCTTCCGTCGATGAAGTATTGAGTTAGCAACATATTATATGCAACTTAATTTAATATATTTTTCTAAAAAATAGAATAAATAGTAAGATCATCCTTCCCCTTCTCGAACTCCCTTTAAAGTCAATTGTTGAAACTGACTCAGAAATGAAACCTACATGTATCACAAATTCAAAATTTCCTTTTTTCATAAATTCTCTCTGTCCTTCTCCTCTCCCCTCTCTACTCTCTCTCTCTCTCTCTCTCTCTCTCTCTCTCTCTCTCTCTCTCTCTCTCTCTCTCCCTCTCTCCCTCTCTCCCTCTCTCTCTCTCTCTCTCTCTCTCTCTCTCTCTCTCTCTCTCTCTCTCTCTCTCTCTCTCTCTCTCTCTCAGCCTGTGTTTATTTGTTTTAATATTTTCATTTGAGTGACAGTCTGATCCAGTTATTGACTTTTAAGGTAAATGAAACTTGAAATTGTATTTAATTTTTTTTAAACTGACATTCCACAGACCTACACAGGCTCCATTCTAGTAGCCATCAACCCTTATGAAATCCTCCCGATCTACACAGGCGAGCAAATCCAAATGTACAGGGACAAAAAGATAGGAGAGCTACCCCCGCACATCTTTGCCATTGCTGATAATTCCTACAGCAGTATGCAGCGTTATAAGCATGACCAGTGTGTCATTATCAGGTGAGTTTCATATTGTCCAGAGAAATGCCTACTACATGCTTAACGGGATCGTAGGCCTAACAATCAATGCTGTGCATAGTTGATATGACAAATCTACAACCATTATCAATGTGCAATATTAGTGCGCTTACAAAGCTGTGTTTATTCTCACAGCCAGCTATTTTTATCTTATGGCATCCCATTTTAAAACTGGCATACGTCTCTCACTGCTCATCCCCTGTCTCAATATGTGCCCTATCCCAGGAGTCATTCCTGAGGGCTAAAGAATTTAGGTTTGGCTATCATTTCCTTTTCAGGGAACCGACTACATTCAATCCCATTGGTTGTAGCAGTAGTTGAAATCATTTGATCTTTTGTTCTTTCTTTTTTTTTTTTTCTTTAGTGGAGAGTCAGGAGCAGGAAAGACAGAAAGCACTAAGCTAATTCTTCAATTTTTGGCTGCTGTCTCAGGCCAACATTCTTGGATTGAACAACAGATTCTGGAGGCTAATCCAATTATGGAAGGTAATACAGAAATTAAAAAGGTGTAAATGTCTAAAGAAATGGGCTACTGCAGAGGAATTATATAATGGTTATAAACTTAAAATTATGTCCATTCATTTTTTTTTTTCTTTTAAGGTGTAACATTTCAAGTGTTGTTCAGCTAATACCAGTATTGCCCAATCAATTTTATTTAACTAATTTAATTATATAAGCCTGTTTACGCCTTTGTATAAAGTTGTTATTTAATCCTAGTCGGTACTCTTGATGAAATAAATATCCAATTTCTCGATGCAGGCATCTGCTTTACTTTTAGTAGTCAATTAGTCATTTGTAACATCTGATTGCATTTTTTTTTCATGTGTTTTTCTTTCTTTTATTATTATTTCATGGTGGGCAAGAAAGTCACTCCTCTTGCTGTGTCACCTATTCCCCAATATCTGTTTTCTGTCTCTATCTTGGAATGAGATGGCTTGGTTTTTGTCCTGGCTCTGGTTGGGGTTCTTTTATATGATATTAAATATTAGTTTTAGGAAATATCTTTTCCCTTGTAAACATTATCCCATAGGTTTTTGCTTTGAATATAATAATTTATAAGCATTTGAGTGTGTTCCACTTTGTGGGATCCTGCACTGATGTCTGGAAGGGACTTTCAGGCGATCTCAAACAAGGTACATTGATAATTCGCTCTTGGAATCTACTTCCATTCTCTATTTGAATCAGTCCCCCTTTACTTAGTTTTACTCAGGTGCTTTTAATTTTAAATCTAGGATTTTTAGACGATCCAATTTTTTCATGAAATTACTTTAAAATTTTGCATTGTAAAACCCTTAATAACCCCCCCCAAAAAAAACAAAAACAAAAAACAAAAAAAAAAAACCAGCAAAAAACCAACAAAATGAAAGCATGCATATGTTTTTTTTTTGTTTTTTTTTTGTGTACTTCATTTTCCTCCCTCTCTTTTGGATCCAAAACTGAACAAGTGAAGTCCAGTAATTGTTTAACAAGGGTATCATAGCATTGTCTTAAGTATATTTTGAACATCTAAATGTATATCATTTCAGAATTTTGTCATCAATCATATTTTATTCTCAATAATAAGAAGGTATTTTGCTTGTGGGGTTTCTTTTAGAATTTTATGATGAATGGTTTAATAAGAATATATTGGTCTTAATTTGTTTGTAATTGTCAAACCCAGCATTTATCTGTTTTACATTACATTTTATTCTAAGGCTGTAAAATTTTCTTTCAGTCTATTCTTTTTATTAATGATTTGAATATTTAATTACAGCCTTTGGAAATGCAAAAACCATCAGAAATGACAATTCCAGTCGATTTGGCAAGTACATTGACATCCACTTCAATGACAAAGGTGTCATAGAAGGTGCAAAGATTGAACAGTATCTGCTGGAAAAGTCCCGTATTGTCAGCCAGATGCATGATGAGAGGAATTACCATATCTTCTACTGCATGCTGGCTGGCCTCAGTGCAGAGGATAAAGCCAAATTGGAGCTGAGCCACGTCAAGAGCTATTCTTACCTTATACAGGTATGTTTATAAGTAATTACTCCCCAAACTTTTAGTTAATTTTTAAAGAATAATTTATCTTATCAAATGGTGTTTATTGAGCCAGTGGTTCTCAAATTTTTGGATTCCAAGGGCCATCTGACTTAAAATGGTCGGTGGCAAATTACTGTGAAACTTAGAAACCATTTTTGTGCCTTGGCTAATTGACTGCTTTGTACCAGTCCTTGGACCATGATTTGAGAATCAGTGATTTAAGCAGCAAAGTATGTAAGAAATGCTGACCAACAACAAAAAAGAGAAAATGAAAGTCAAGTATAGTTCTGAGTATGTTAATTTTACAGAACATTATCAACAAATGGCTATGTGGTCTTGTGGTATGACACTCGCTTTCTGATCGGAAGGTCCTGGGTTCGAGCCTCGCACTCGGCGCATAGTTGAGTCCTTGTAAAAGGCTCTTTACTCACTTTCTCTCACCTTACTCAGATGTAAAATGAGTACCTGGCCGTTAGCAGCGTTGTCTTTGTCCGAAAAATTGTAATATCGCCTAACAGGCAGCATGTCCCGTCCTATATGTTAAATGTTGCTGTTGACCAGGTACCCTTGTTAAGTGCTTTGAGCACATTTAGTGGTTATATAAAAAAAAGCTCAAAGCTAAAAAAAAAAAGAAAAGAGGTTAACAACTTTGCAATGAATTGTCTAAATAATGCATATTGACATATAATATAATTGATAAAATGATAATTATTGTGTGTTACTGTGAAATATATTATATACCTAACGGAGAAATTGTGTGGTAAAATTCATCAAGTATGATATAAAAGATTCGATTGTACACCTGCTATTCGATTCAAAACAGGGGGGAAATATAGAATGTGAAGGCCGTGATGACAAGAAAGACTATGCTGACATTCGATCTGCCATGAAGGTCCTCATGTTCAAAGACAGTGATATGTGGGAAATCCTCAAGATTCTTTCTGCTTTGTTACACCTGGGAAATGTGGAATACAATGGTAGGCATAGGCACTAAAGCATGTTGTTCCCTTGAATTTGACTTTCTAACCATGTCCTGGAATGGCATGTCTTGGTTTTGTCAAGTTTTAGCTTTGATTTTATGCCACATATTTTTCCCACCTTCTTCTTCTTCTTCGTCTTCGTCTTCTTCTTCTTCTTCTTCTTCTTCTTCTTCTTCTCATTCTTCTTCTTCTTCTTCCTCCTCCTCCTCCTCCTCCTTCTTCTTCTTCTTCTTCTTCTTCTTCTTCTTCTTCTTCTTCTTCTTCTTCTCCTTCTCCTCCTCCTCCTCCTCCTCCTCCTCCTCCTCCTCCTCCTTACAATTTCATTTTTTATATGCCTTTGTTTTGATTAAGAAACTAGGGAGCAGACATCGGTGTAAGATAAAGATCTGAACAAATGTGTATGAAAAGTGCCAGACAAAGCAAGAAAGAAAAATACAACAAAAACAACATCCCAAAGAAAAAACCTTCCATATACACTTGTTAGATTAGATCATTGTTTGTTTTGATTACCTCTATCTCTGATCAGCCCTTTTTGGTTAGAATGTAGGTGATGTAGGCTGAGCGCATGATTTGATTACTGATGGGTAACTCTTACATTGGTCTTTCTTTTTCCAATGTGCTTTTATCCATGAACGTTCCAGTTACTTCTTATATTTTTTGTCTCTCTCATGAATGTATATTATTTTCGCTCTAAAAATGATCTGAAGATGTCACAAGCATTTTAAAATGTTTAGTTTAGCAAATAAATGAATCACCTAAACCATTTAGAATATTAAAGGTTCCTTCATTAGGAGGCGCCGATGTCAACTGTTCTTACTTTTTTTGTTTTGTTTTTTTGTTTTGCTTGTTTTTTTGTTTTTTTTTTGTTTTTGTTTTTTTGGTTTGCTTTGAGCAAGGCATATCAACAAACAATACACAAACCTGTCAACCCTCTGGCCCTATTTTTATATACGATAGCTCTATTGATAGTCTTGCATTCAACATTGTCTCTTTTTATGACATCAAGGATAGTGTGTCCTGATAGCTCCGTTGCAAGAGCACTTGCTTCACACACAAAAGGACAAGTATCAATACTAATACTAGGGTGTTTGATCATATTTTTTTTGACGTAAACTCCTGCCCCTATAGATGGGGTCTGTTTAATTTGGCAGAAAGTACTCTACAATAGATTGGTATCCAGAGGGTAGCAAGCAATTGCTATTGTTCGTTTAACACTATAGAAATGTGGATAATCTCTGGCTCCTTTGGTCATATGAGTGTAAAGACTTCTTTTGTTATGGTAAATAGACTTGATTCATAATTTCCAGATCATCATTTTTAAAATTAAGATTTGTATGCACAATTATAATTCTCATTTGCAAATGCAACTTTTAAAGTTTTATCAACAAAGTTCCATCTTCTTTATTTTACCCCCTTATCCTTTTTTGTGTCTTTTTTTTCTTCAGAAATTGAGTTAGATAATATAGAAGCTACAGAGATCAAAGACATTTCATACATTAACAAGGTGGCCAGGCAACTAGAGGTAGGAAGGAAAATGATTAATGAATATTAGATGACCGGCACATTATGATTATTCTTACTTTTTATATCGCTCAAAATCACAGGAATTCAGAATTATGCAGTCAGTATTCTGTATATTGTAAATTTGTACTTGGAAAAAAATTGAACAAAAGAGAGAACAATTCTTCAAGGGGAACCCCCTTTATTATTGAGTTGGTGTTTCAAATTATTCCTTTTTTTTATCATCGTAATTGAGTTACTTTTGAGGTACCTACACTATCTCCAATTGTTTTACCTTTTATTGCTAGATGTGTTTTTTCTCTCCTTAAAATGCCCACTGTTCTATGTGAAAAAGTTCTTTATTATTAAGTTTCTCTTTGTGTAATGTCAGGAGATTTATCATCACCAACATCATTGCTGTCATTTCATTATCAGTCACCATCATTCATTGTCAATTTCATCATCATCACTTTCTTAGTCACCAGCTTCATCATAGTCAATATTTTTAGATCAACAGCGTTGTAAGAGGTTGGCTGATATATATTCTTTTCCTGCATTTTAAAATTTATTCCATCTATCTCTCAGGGTGAAAATATTTTTTTCTTCCAAAAAAATTCTTAACAAAATTTTGAATTTCATTGTTGGTAAATCTGTTACAGATTTTCTGTTTCAGCCTGTTTTTCAGTAACAGTATTCAATCACTTTATCCTTTTTGCACCAACTCAGGTAAATGCTCAAGCCCTAATAGATGCTCTTACAACCAAAACTATCGTGGCCAAAGGGGAGAGTGTCACTTACACTATGAACAAAGAATCTTCTCTTGATGTCAGGGATGCCTTTGTTAAAGGTTGGTAATATTTGAAATTAGGCACATTGGGGAATCATAAGTAATTTGTTCTAAAGAGATCATGGAGAGAATATTGGGGAATTATGATGTTAAATACAAAGTAACTTGTTTGAAAGGGACCAATGAGAGAATATATCTTTAAAGCCTTTTCAAAATACATTTCCTCCATTATTTTTTTTTTTTGAGCTACTGATGATTACTTTTGTTTTTCTTTCAAATATATACCATCTGCTGCTTCTGTCCACGTTTGTCAAAACCTTTCATACCATTCTTTGATAGGGAACTTCCTTCTTTTCATTTTTATTGCTAACACTATTTTGTTTTACATGTTAAGATTTATTTTGTACTAGCTATTTTACAAAACCAATATTATCATACAGGTATCTATGGCCGTATGTTTGTATGGATTGTGGATAAGATCAATAATGCCATTTACAAGCCAAAGTCCACTGCTGCCTACAGGAAATCTATTGGAGTCTTGGACATATTTGGCTTTGAGAACTTTGACAAAAACAGGTAAGTGTTAACTGATTTTAACAATAGATAAAGAATTGCTGCTGGAATTACTTTTTTTGTCATTGAGAATCCCTGACCTATGTTCTTGAATAACTAAGTGGTAAGCCATGTGGCCACAGGAGCTATGGTCCATCCCAGTATATTGTGCAGAATCTATCATTGACATTCGATTGTCACCTTTTTGATGAGACTTTAACTTTTCACAAAGTTTATCCAGCAGGACTTACATTAGACCTAACTCCCAAACTGGTTTATTAATAGAGATGGTGGTGGGGATGAATTGTCTGGCTGACATCAAGCAATGTGTGTTTTCGCTGGTCATCTTGAAGTTTACCCATTGGCTTTGAATGTAGTTAAAAGTCTGCTTATATATCTTTGAGTCACCTATCTAAGATGTTGACTTAAATAATAATAATAACAACAATATATTTCTATAGCACCTAAGCATCCACTTAAAAGTGCTCTGCAGCGCTTTACAATTAACTCATATTTAGAAATATTAATTTTACCTTCAAAATAAACACCAAGATTTCGGACACTGTTTCTATCCTACTTATTTTACAATCTACAATATTAATATGGGTAGACGATATTACATTTTTGAGCAGCTGTTTTCTAACAATAGTATGTTTCAGTTTTGTCATTGTTTAATTTCAATTTGTTAATTGTCATCCAGTCTTTAATGGCAGTGATACATGACTCCAACCTTGGAATAACTTCGTGCTCATCATACGAGTCAATAGGAAAGTAAAGTTGTTTATTATCAGCGTAACAATATAGCCAGTAGAAAAAGAGCTATTGACAGCATTCAGAGGTGCAGTGTACATTGTGAATAAAAGAGGCCCTAAGACTGATCCTTGTGGAACGCCAAAAGATAAAGGAACAGTTTCGGAGACATGTTTGTGATTTATGTTAACAAACTGCCTCCTCTCACTCAAATCAGAATAAAACCAATTAAGACTGCCTCATCAATGCCATATACACTTTTTAATCTGGTGAGAATATGTCGGTCAATGGTATCAAAGGCTGCACAAGAATATGTTGGATCAATGGTATCAAAGCTGCACTGAGGTCGAGAATTACAAGTACAACACGATTTTTCTTAACGAAGTCATTAACGATATTATTATTTACACACACAGTGGCTTCAGTCCAATGAGCTGGTCTGTAGGCAGATTGGAAACTAGAATATAATTTGTTATCTTGTAGATGTTCATGGTTACGATGTGTAACCACTTTTTCAATAATTTTAGACAATAAAGTAAGATTTGACATCGGTCTATAGTTCTTAAGTTGGTCTTTGTTGAGGGTCGATTTCAGCAGTTTTCAACATAGTTGGTTGTGTTGAGAATGATAGTAATGGCAGGCACAATAATATCTTTATGTCACACTGAGTACCTAGCCTGGCTAGCCTGGCTCTATAGTAATTCTTATGGTATCATTGATTCGGACTGGAAATTTTGAATCCCTCATTTATTCCATTCCTTCTTCTGATTCCAGCTTTGAACAGATGTGCATCAACTATGCCAATGAGAATCTACAGCAGTTTTTTGTCAGACACATTTTCAAGCTAGAACAGGCAGAGTACAATTTAGAAGGAATCAATTGGAAAAATATAGAATTCTTGGACAATCAGGAAGCCCTTGATCTCATCGCTGTGAAACCAATGAACATCATGGCATTGGTTGATGAGGAGAGCAAATTTCCCAAGGTAAGTTGACTGATAATAAAGATTTTTAAATTATGGTACAAGGCATTTATGTAGCGCCTCATCTCATTAAAACAAGCTCTAAGCACTTCACAAATTCTAAACCAAATTGATTATTATGACATAGGAACAAAAATAAGTAGAGCACAGAAACAATTCAGTTCATTGAAGTCTCAAAAATGAAATGTTTTAAATGAGTATTAAAATTTGTTGAGGATTTTTAGCATCTGACGTGATGAGGCTCCAAAAAAATAGGGTACTGAATAATGAAATACTTGTTCTCCAATTTTACAATGCATTTAAGGTTTCACAAGAATGTTTTTTTTTCTCCTCCGATCTCTTTTATGGGCATTTAAAAGTTTTCTAACATAATTTGGAGTGATTTCATCTCCTATTAAACTAAAAATGAATGAAGAAAAAATGGAGGTACTTTTATGAACCCCAGAGAGCTTGCACTCTCGGCCAAGTCAGATTCATTGAAGTGGAATTACCCCATTTTTAGACAAAGCTCTTAATTTCAGTGTATATTCTGATTGTAAACGGTCTATTTTACAAAAATACAACAAAAAAAAACAAGTTGCATGGATTGTTTTGAGGTAGAAAAGAACGAACCCTTTTCACTCCTATATTTTTTCACAATACTTTTTCCCCTTAATTGACATAACTTGGGAGGGTCAATGATACATTCTTAAACTTGAGCTATTCCAAATTGAGCACATTGTCTGTTTTGCCTGTTAAATGTGATAAACCCAATCCATATGTTAGACGTAGGACTTATTTTGAAGATTATTCCAGCTTATATTGGATTGCATTTTAAAAAATCAATGCATAGAGAAAATCTTTTTCCTTTTTCCTTTTTTTTTTTTTTTGCCCCCCCCCCCCCCCCCCCCCCCCCCCCCCCTTTTCTCCATCTCCCTTATTTCATTCCTTTACTGATATCTGGCAACAGGGAACAGATGAATCTCTCCTAAATAAACTCCATTACAATCACCAAAGTAACACCAACTATTTGAAGCCTAAAGCTGCTGTCAACCAGAACTTTGGACTGAACCATTTTGCTGGTGTTGTTTTCTATGACATCAGAGGTATAGTATATCTTTCTTAATTTGAAATTGTCTATTTTGGAATAAATGTTTTTATATGATTGAATTATATGATTCAATTACAATACTTTCTAAATTTGTCATGGCCTTTGAACCCATGAAGCCAGAGTTTTTGTAGTTTCTGTAGTTTCTGTTTTATAAAATGAAGAGTGAAACTGCGCGTTGCCTTTTGAAAAGAATATTAGTCTTTGGAAAACACTTACTACTTTGTTATATTTAGATCCACCACCCGCACATAGCTGAATAGGCAAAAGGACAAGCCTTGAGGGAAACATTCTGTATGCTGTACAGTTGGAGCCATTGGCTTCTGATGTCGAAAATCTGGAATCAGAAAATGCTGATTAACACAGCTGTGTAAATTTGTGTGCCTTTGCTTTTAATGTTTCAAAAGTGTTCAAGGTAAACTTCTGCATTAACAGTAGAGTTAAGCAAATTTCAGATTTAACTATTGGCCTTATAGGTATGATAGATTTTTTTAAAGGTAGGAAACATTAATAGAGAAATAATGTTATCCATCCAAACTTGACATGAGAAGCTAAGCCCTAACAAAGCTCTAATCCTATTTCAGGTTTCCTGGAAAAGAATCGAGACACATTCAGTACAGACCTTGTCCAATTAATCCAGGCGTCCAAAAGCAAGTTTATTACTAATTTGTTCAATACAGATATCTCCATGGTAAGTTTGAAAGACAGAAGGAATTAAAAGTTTAGCTTTGTCTATGTGAATTGGCCAGGGGCAATTGGTCAACAGGTTATGTAAATTTTTAATTCTGGAATGCTTGTATTAATGAAAAGAATTTTAAAATGTGGAATGCTTTGAGCATATCAGGCATGAAAAGTAGTATTAAAGGGAATGTCTCATGTATATTGAATTAAAATGGTATTCTTACGGTGTTCTGTTTTGATATTCTTTCATTGAAACTGTATCTTATTATTTATTGGCTATTGTAACACGATCAACCAGTGCCTTCAGATTTGGCAGAATGTCATTGACAAAACTATTGTAATTATGCTTACTCACTCTTGAATAATTTTTATGTCTGGCCTTGTTCAAAGTATATGCAGTGTTATTTTTGTTGTTACTACAGTCAGAAAATATAGATTATCAAGAAATTCTCACGCTTTTTCTTTTAAAAACAGATCAGTTAATTAATGTGTATTGTTTTGTTGATACATCTTCTTCCCATAGAACACAGACACAAGAAAGAAGGCCCACACCCTAGCCTCTCAATTTAAGAAATCCTTGGAATCCCTCATGAAAACTCTCAGTGCTTGTCAGCCATTCTTTGTCAGATGCATCAAGCCCAATGAATTTAAGAAACCTGTGGTAAGAGCATTCATAATTCGTGTTAAATTTTCTTATATTTGTCATTATTTTGACACTGAAAAGTTGTTAGTGACCCCCACCCACCCACATACACACAACCTTTCTACTCTTACCATCCTTCTATACTGCAGCGTAAAGTGAATATTATATACTTCATTTGTCATTTGTGTGTGTGTTCATAATGTGCTTTACTGAATAAGACAGACATCTGTAGACCAAAAATTATAATTGTATGCGTTTCCTCCTAAATGTGGTATTTTTAATATCATAACCAGTTTTCATTATTTATCAATTTTTAATCTGATCCCCCCATAGCTAAGAAGGAGTTTTAGTTAGATGTTTTAGTACATTCTGTGGAATGATTTCCATTCCATACATCTTTATTGTTATTATTTAGTAGCATTAGTGGTTTGTTTGGTACCATAGATCATTTTAAAGATCCAAAAAGGTAAAACTTTTGAAATTCTTTGCTAACACAAACTCACAATTATCTAATGAGAGTTTTAATTGTGGTTCACATTCCCCAAAACATCAACTGTTTTTGACAAACGATCTTACACTTTTTCTTGTATTGAGGTTGGCATCTCTGAAAACGGTCATTTCTTATTTGGTCATTGAAATTAATTGAGCTGAAATGGCAATGATATTTTTAACACACCAATTTTAATTATGAACATCATCTCATTTACTTATCTCGCCAGCTGTTTGACAGGGAGTTGTGCTGCAAGCAGCTACGATACTCTGGTATGATGGAGACCATTCGTATTAGAAGGGCAGGCTACCCAATTCGTCACTTGTTCTCAGACTTTGTGGATCGTTACAGGATTCTGGTGGATGGAGTAGGCCCATCTCACACTGTAGAGTGTAAGGCTGCCTCTGTAAAGATCTGTGCTGCTGTCTTAAAAAACACTGATTACCAGATTGGAAAAACTAAAGTTTTCTTGAAGGTAGAGTATTATTGGACACTTCATTGCTTTCAATGAATTATAAATAAGTGCAAGTTAGTCAATGCTGACAGTGCTGTTGAAGCTTCCATTGCCCACAATTTGACACTGAAATAATCTGGTTGGGGTCTTTGGTGGACAAGAATGTCAGTCTTGTTTGGTTTCTCATGGTGTGCTGAAATAATAAGACATCTCTCCTGTGATAAAGAAAAACGGAGCCAGATAGAAACAACTATTTAGTAGTGAAGCAATGCTGGTACGTTGGAGATAGGTCAGATGTGAACACATGTGGATAGATAGACTTGGCCAATCAATTTTAAGACTGGTGTTAGTTATCTTGATGTTAATACAGAAGTGTCGCCTTTTTAAATAGGATTATCTTGTTTGTAAAGGCATTAAACTTGAACTGTGAAAATATATTTTCTTTATGACAAAAATTCATTTTGTTTGAGTAAATAATGTCTTTCTCCCAAAATTCCCATTTAACCATTTAAATGGTAACTGTTTACCTCATGGCACATGTTATTAATTTGTGTTTAGATTTTATCTGAATGCAGATTCTACATCAAGATCACTCCCTCTCTTAGACATTATGTGTGGTACCTTTACCTCTCAGATAGATTTATATCATTATTGTATACTGTAGGCAAAATAACCCACATTTGAATGAAGTGATGAGAATTTAACAAGATTTCTCTTGTCAATGTCAAGAATGATATCAAAGAGTTTTAAATTTGTGCCTTCTTCGTTTAGAAATAGGCATTCTAGTAATTTTTTCGAAATATAAACTGCGTTTTGATCTGCTGTTCATATTTGAATTTGGAGACACCTGGAAAAAATATTGAGCCTCTTTTCTTAATCTGTTATCTTTCTTCTTTTCTTTTCTTTTCTTTCGCTTTATTCTATCTCTCTCTCTCTCTCTCTCTCTCTCTCTCTCTCTCTCTCTCTCTCTCTCTCTCTCTCTCTCTCTCTCTCTCTCTCTCTCTCTCTCTCTCTCTCTCTCTCTCTCTCTCTCTCTCTCTCTCTCTCTCTCTCTCTCTCTCTCTCTCTCTCTCTCTTTCTTTCTGTTTTGATCATTTTTAATAGTTCATGACTTTATAAAGAACCAAAGCACAAATCAATGATCAGCCTATATGCTTGAATTGACAGGATGCTCAAGATGCTTACTTGGAGCAACAGAGAGATTTGACCTTGACCAGGAAAATCCTTGTCATCCAGAAGACTGTCAGGTCTTGGCATTGCAGACGCCAATTCTTGAAGATGAGGAAAGCCATTGTTATGACACAGACAGCCATCCGATGTCATGAAGAGAGAAGAAGATTTTTGGTTGTAAGTGTTCAATGAGGCTCTATCAAAACCTTTTTGAATTTTCTTGTCTTTCAATGTTCCACCTCCACTAAAGTTTTCAAGGGTGATGTATGTTAATTATCCCATTACATTCTTAAATCAATGAGGAGGAAATAAAGGATAGAGAATTTAGAGGAGCTGCAACATCATACTCTTTGAAAATCGATTATTAGAATTTCACAAAATGATTTTTTATTATTTATTTTTTTTATACTTAAATTTTTCAGTGAAATGCTGACCTCTTGTGACATGATCATTGTGACCAAAATAGTGGATCTTTGTCAACTGTGTTTTCAAATTAGAAACAATGAATGTCATGCAACAAAAGTATATTATTTGTTTATTTATATAGTATGCCATGTCGTGTAATGTTTCCAAGATGTTATCAATTTGATTTTCACAGATGAAACAAGGCTACATGCGACTACAAGCAGTGATAAGGTCAAGGATATACACAGCCAGATTCAATGTTATTCGTGGATGGGCCCTCAACTTACAGGTAAGAGAGAGAGAGAGAGAGAGAGAGAGAGAGAGAGAGAGAGAGAGAGAGAGAGAGAGAGAGAGAGAGAGAGAGAGAGAGAGAGAGAGAGAGAGAGAGAGAGAGAGAGAGTTGTCCCTTTAAATCTTCTCATTCAATTTTAACTTGTAGTCACCTTAAATGTTGGTAATTTTGTTTTGCAATTTTGCATTCAAACTCTCACCAGTTTTTAGGTTTTGTCATTAATTAACTTTCGAATTTCACTTCATATTTGTAAAAGATTCAGTTGCATTATATTTCCACAATTGCTTAATTTTATTATTCCTTTGATCAGAAAATATATATAATATTTTATATTGGGTGCAGTGTCGCTCTGCAGTATGGTCTTTGCTTCGGGCCCGAAAGGTACCAAGTTTGATCACACGCCGCTGCACTGTGTGGCCTTGAGCAAGTCACCTCGTCCTACTCAATCTGTGGTACTGCACTGCGGCTGATGCCTGGGTTATTCCAGTCTTCCCTTGGAATAGACTCTAGAGACAAATTTCCCCTATGGGAGGAATAAAGGGAATTTTAATTTATTTAATTATAATCCAGCCCATCAAGTTTTATTTAATATTTATTTATCATCAATCTAATGTTAAGATCCAACCCTCCTTAAACAAAATGGAATGATATGCTTTAAAAAAATCTGAGTCTATTTCAAATGCATCTTGTATTTTTATTATCCGGGTTTTTTTCAAATGCATCTTGTATTTTTATGATCTTTCCAGAGATATTGTCGTGGCTACTTGATACGTCAGTATGTACAGAAACGCATGCTAGCCATTGTGCAGATTCAGGCATCGGTCAGGACCATACTCGCTCAGAAGAAATTGAAACGTCTTCGTATAGAGGTGAGGTTTGATGCCATTTGAACAAAAAGTAAATTTATCATGTATACATTGAGTGTGAGAAAAAATACTGAAAAGTTTAAAAGCCTCTAGCACCAGACTATAAAAGATACAAGTCTGAAATTTTACCACAAACTCATTTATTGAATTTATGATACACCATTTTTCAGGAAAATATGTTGGAAAAATGTCAATTCCACAGTTGTAATTCCACAGGATTATTAAAGATCTTGAATTGGATTCTGTAGAGAGTGAAATGAATCTTTCTTCTTTTAATCCTCAGCATGAAATGAAGATGGAGGCAGAGAGGCTTAGACAGGAAGAAGAGGCTGCTCTCAAGAAAAAGATGAATGCCAAGAAAGCAAAGGAAGAAGCTGAGAGACATCATCAAGTAAGTCCTTTTTTTTTTTCTTTTTTCATTAAAAAAAATATATATGTATACAGTGCGACCCGCTTATAATGACATTGTCAGGACCGGCGATTTTATGTTGTAATAACAAACTGTTGCTATGTCCAAGAAATATATAAAATACAGACAAATTGAAGGTAAAATGCAAGGCAATAAGGGGTCTGTAGTGGCTCATTAAAGAGCTGTTCCAGAGGCTGGGAGTTTTTGGAGGCCCTTAGAGGCTAGGAGATTTTGGTGGTCCTTAAAAAGTTGGACTTGTGATTTTGGTGATGCTGTCAAGTTGATGACGTGAAGAAATTCTTAATCACAAACTACCTTTTCTTCTCCCATTGTTGGTAGTCGGCATTGATGGTCACTAAGCCAGAGTTGTCATTGATTGTTGACATCTTAAAAGTATTGATTTCATATGGTCAGTAGGCAAGTCCTTTCATTGGATGAGTTATTCACTCTCTGACTGGCTGTCATATGCAAAACACTAATATGTCACCAGCAAATATTCACTGATTGATGAACAAGCAAACATTACCATTAGTTGTCATGACCTTAAAAGTGTTGATTTCATTGAATGCCTACATTTTTAATTGTCAAATCTGTATCCAGTAGGTATGTGGCTTTATTCGGGATTTGTTAAATTTTTTGTCATAATTTTAAATATTTCTTGACAATCAATATAAATGAGAGAAGAAAAAAACAAGACTTTGGCTCAATGTTGTTATGAGTTGAATATCATTACAACTAATGTCGTTTTAAGTGTATATATAAAGAGAGATAGTCAATTGTACTTAATAGGGGACAATTCATGTCATAGTTCTGAAACATAATATTTCTATTGAAACAAATTGTTATGGGAGACAATACTAAAATTCAAAGTAGCTTTCCAAGGAGTTTTTGTTGATACTTATTTCATTTTTTTTTTTTAGGTAAAAACAGAACGTTATAAAATGAAACTTTAAGCTTTTGGTTTTTTCATTTGCTTACTTAAACAACAGCAGTCTACTCATACTACAAAGAATTGTCAAAACCTTAACTCCGTTTCATTTATTAAACCTCTCAGGAACGTCTACTTGCCATTGAGCGTGAGGTCGAACAGAAAGAAGAGCAACAGAGAATGGAAGCCCTACACAAAACATCACAATTTGAGGCAGCAGAAAGGCACCTCAATGATCCAGTCAACGACTCTAAACTGGTAGGTGAACATCTTTATTACTCTTTCCAGTATTCTTTATTTCCAAAGCAGATAACCCAAATAGCCACTGCAGTGTTTTGCTCTTTGAGTTTTGGTGAAGTGTTTGGGATTACAAAGCTTGTCAGAATAGCTACCTGTTTGGAATGATCAGTCTATAAGACCAGAATATTCTTTTCTTTTCTTTTTTTTTTTTTTCATCCATTTGTTTACCAACAGCTCTGTTACATTGTCAATATTATCCAAACTTGTCAGTTTGCATCTTATATTACTTTATTCTGAAAATATTTTCTTTTGAATATTTAGGTGAATTCAAACCATTTAATTTGGTTTTAAAATGTCTTTTTCTTTCTTGAAGGGAATCATTTTTTCTTTTCTGTTTTTCTTTTCTTTTTTTCTCTCCCTCTTGTCATATCTTTTTGCACTTTTATCATTTAGTTAATTGTAAGTTGCTGATATCTGCTTTTTTCTTGTCTCATGAGAGTTTTGTTTGGGGGGGTGGGGGGGGGGGGGGGGGTGATAAGATAAAGAGACGCACACAGACTTAATACCACAGTTTGATAATTCAATTTTGATTATTTTTTTAAAAATTCTTTTAAAAATATTTCTGTTGGACCAAAAAAGTAAAAGAAAAAAATGGCTCCATAATTTGACACATTATAATTCTTAGTCATTTCTTCATTATAGTGATATATTTGAAAATGCTAGAATGGTGATTAATTTTATGAGACATGTCAAAAAGGAAATATTATTATCAATTATCTAAAATTACACTCTCTTCACTTTTTACGTTCAGTGTATCAAATGTCCTAGGATCTTCTCTCTTTTTTGGTTAGCAACTCGTTTTAGTGGAACGATCCCCCAAATCAAATCAAATAGATATTTTAAAAGTTTTATTCTCATTAAACGGCTATGATCGTCTTGTGTAAAATGAGTATGGATTTCATATTGCATATTTCATCAGATTCATGTATAAGGAATTATTTATTTCATTTGTTCAACATTTCTCTTTTGACAATACATTTTATTTTTATTTTTTTTAATTTGGCTTTAGATTTTAATAAAACTTTGATTAATTTTTAAAATGTGATTGTTTTGAATTTTCATTTAATTTTTACTTGATACAGACAAGATAGTTACAAGAGCTAGCTAGGTAGTCCTCAATATTTGTCCCCTCCCACTTTTTTGTTTTGTTTGGTTTTTGGCCATTCGACATATTTTTGAAATAATGATGAGCTACTATGGATTTAAATGCAAAATAAAAAGTGTCACTCATTTTTTATAACTAACATCCTTAAATCATTTGTTTTATTTTGAATTTTTCTTTCTTTTTTTTTTTTAATGTCATTCGTTTATTTGGTGGTTGGTTCATTGTACATTTTGAGCTTTTCCCTGTACTTTAAAAAATGTGTTATTTTTTGCTTCAAACTTTGTGTTTTTAAAATCCTCTTTATTTCATGATTTTTTCCCTTCCTTTTCATGAAATAGGTTGATTATGATGTTGTGGTAAGATTTGAAAACCCCTCCTTTCAATCAAACATAACAAGGGGGAATCACATGCCAAAACATTTTTTTCTGGTTATGTCAATTATATTAATTTGACATATCTCCCCCATCCCCCCTCCCCCATCCCTCCCCTAACTCAACTTTCCAATTAATTCCGCTTTGTGCATTGTTAGGCAGTCGATTAAGAATTAAAAGATGACACTCCTCACCCGCTGTTCAATCATTAAAATTTTATTGACTGTCCTGCCCTACCTTTTCCTTACAGGTTTTCTATTTTTATTTTTTTGAAGTCATTTTAGAATTTAATGATTTTTAAAAATAAGAAGCTGGTGAAATTGATGAGACCCTTCAATATGCCGAAAGTACCCAGTTTTTTTTTTATATCAGACAAGTAGGAACCTCCATACACAACTTGGATTATTTCAAGCAAATAATACAGCTATCATAATTAATAAAGATCTCTTTGTTTTTTCACTAAATCAATTGAATGACCACTTTAATTCAACATATTTACTGAGAAGATGGAAATAACTGTCTAGTCCCCATCTAAAAGATAATAAATAAGAGATAAATCTTGTCATTGAGAGAATAAAGAAAGAGGAAAAGCAAATGCATTTAAACCTTATCCTTAATCTTACATTTTCTCTTCCGTCCCCCTTTCCTCGCTCTCTCTCTCCCGCCTCCCGTTCTCTCTCTCTCTCTCTCTCTCTCTCTCTCTCTCTCTCTCTCTCTCTCTCTCTCTCTCTCTCTCTCTCTCTCTCTCTCTCTCTTTCTCTCTTTCTCTTTCCCTCTATCTCTATCTCTTTCTTTCTCTCTCCCTCTCCTATGTCCCATTTAATTTGTAAAGATAAACATACTCCTATCTTTCTTTCACTACCGTCTTTCTATGATGGACAAAATACAGATGTTTACTTGTTCCCTGCCCCCATAAAAAAATGTTCCTGTCATTATAATATTCTTATGGGTGCATGAAGACTGGTTATGGTGACGTCAGTCCTAGAATTTGTGACCATGGATGAAGCAGGCACTTATAATCAATGGTGGTAAGAAATAAAGAAGTGCTGTCATAAAACAGAGGTAATAAAAGGTGGTTGTGGATAGCTCAATTCACAGCATAGTGATCGCGCAGAGTGATCATTAAAAAAAATGTAAATAGGGAGTCTGCACCAGATAGCTTCTAGGTTTAACTCCCAACTGATCATGATGTTTATTCTCTCTGTTTTCCTTTGACGCTCATCACCTTTCTTTATTTCTTATCAAATGTATAGTTAGAGTTTTGGGAGGTGATATTTTTTGTCTTATAAATCATCTCTCTGTTATGCACTGTATTATTATTTTTTAAAATATGTATGATATTTATAAACATTTGAGTGTGTTCCTCTTAGTGGGGACCTGTGCTTGTGTCAGAACGAGACATTTAGATGATCTCAATTTAAGTACACTGATAGTATGCTCTGAAATCTACACTTGTTCCCTATTTGAACTAATTCCCCTTTGTCTTCCTTTTTCTTGGGTACTTAAATTTAATTCTAGAACTTTTTACTATCCTATTATCTTCCTTTTTACTGGCGCTGATTTGACCTCAATGTGTTGCAAGCGCCGTAAAACCCTTAAAAACAAATACAAACGAACAGTGTCAATTTAAATAAAGGGGTCAATTTAGATATTGGTGATCATCTTTCCTCTTTTACAATTTATCATAATTATAACCAGCTTTCTCTTATTGAGATTATGAGAGATGCATGAAATGGAGATAATAATCTATCAATTTGTTTTTGTCCCTATTTTATTTTTTATTATGGCTGTATTTCCTTTTGGTTTAAAAAAAAATAATTTTTTTTTGGATTATATGCATGAATGCATGTGAGGCAGGCCGGTTTTGGATTTTACTTTAGATCAACTGCTTACCTTCCATAATAATTATTCTCTCAGAATCAATCTAGTTATGATTAGATGAAGTAGTCATTTGGAATTGGCTGTATTATCAAATTTAAAAACAGATCGGTAATTTTTGTGTATTAATATTGCCACAGTCGAATGACATGAGTAAGTACCAAATTCCATCAAATATTATTCTCTCTTTTTTTTTTTTTTCCTTGTTTTTATTCTTCTTTTTTTTTGGACTCATGAAAACTTTAATTACACGCCCTTTTTTATCCTGACATTTTATCGTCTTAAAAACGAAAAAATGAATAAAAACATTAATTGTTGTATTATCAAAATTTGCGATATGTAAAATCCATCTGTCCATTATTTAAATTAAAATTTAATTGAAATTTTAAGGTTATGCAACATATACAGAAAATTATATTAGATATTGTTTTATTTTATATTATTTGAGAAATGTATAATATTTGAAGAATGTAAGAGAGTCCTGGTGTTAAATTAAGGTACTTTTTCAGGATTTATATGTTATTGGAGACAGGTTAAGCACTATGAAAATATATTTTGTTTTGATAAAACTGCTGATTTAATTCAGAAATTATGATTGTGATTCTTGAATTTTTGAATCTTTTCTCATTTGGTCCATGAATGTCGCAAACTTAGTATAACTATCAAAAGTAAATATCAAAATTGGTATAATAAAATAATATTAAAAGAGAATACTAAACTGAATTAGAATGGTTGTAGATGGTTTTAGATGTAGTCCTTTTAAAATTTAGTCCATATAACTGAAATTAAAATTTATTTTCATTTGCCTACTGGGATATTGACGAGAGAAGAATGTTGGCATAGAAATTACTGAAGCCTTATTGATATAATAAATCGGGCTTAAAAAGTGTTCTATGTGGTTAAAATGTTGAATATACAATCCCCAATAATATTGTCTTGACTGCACGTTATATGAAGTTAATATAATAATGTCCTATTTGCATTTGTTAATGTATTCTCTTGTCTTTTCTTAGGTGGATGATCTTTTCAACTTTACTCAAACAGAAGGGCAGAACATGGCTGGACATGCCCCAGATAAATTTAAGGTAGTCTACAGATGACAATTATCCCACTGATATTCATTAATTTTATCATTTTAAAGCAAATTTTAAAAACTAAAATTTAAATGCCCACCATTAGTTAATTGTTGTGATATTTTACAAATTAATTTTTTTATTGCACAAATGTTTAGCCATTGGAAAGCAACATATCATGACTGATGGCTTCATTTAAAAAAAACATTTAAAATGAGTGAACATTCCACATGTTCAGTTTTAAGACTTTTATCATTGATATGCTTTTGTGGATATAGTTTTAGGAAACGTTTCAATTTGAGTTTGTATTAAACAGGGTGTTTATATATATAAACATATATAATATGTTTTTGTGTGTGCAAATTAGGCAATAGGATTCTTCTATACAATGTAAATTATACAAATCCCAGTATCTGAAGTGGTTGATGATTGGACAATCATGTAAATGATCCAATTTCAGATTTTTCACAGCTCTCCTGCCCAGGTCGTAAAAGTATGCTTCGACTAAGATTTGATAGAGAGTGTTTTTGATAATTCAGCTTCTGTCTGTTATTGTGATTTTTGGGGGACTTAATTCTCGGAAAGAACTTTTATAATAACCACTTCAGTACTGAGTCAAAATTTTCACATAAACTGGAACAGGGGCATGAAGTGGCGTAGAGTCTTGATAACATAGAGATTTTTATTTCTCGGTATCTTGGGAAAATAGCAACCAGAATACTTTAAACCTATACGTATTTGGAAAGAGGAAAAGTTAAATAAGAATTTTTAACAGGAATTTATGAAAGTATGAAATTATAGGATGTAATGGGGGCATGAGTTGCTAGCAAGTCATAGAACTAACCTTATTTTCACAACTTAAAAAAGAGAATTAATTTGACAGCAGAAAAGCCAAAGTGGCACACCTCATCTTAATTGTTAGTGAGAATGATGTTATATCAATTAGTCTGGCTGTGATCTTGTAGAGGAAATTTCCTCCTGATTTGTATAATTTTGATTGCTCCTCTTCAAAATTATTCATTCTTTGTTAAATTCGTTTCAAATGTCTGTTAGTGTAGGCAGCCAATTGTAAAGAAGATGAAAGTTACCAGATGTTTTAGGTGGTGAACTGGTGAAAAGAAAAATGGACAGACAAAGCAGATGAATCAAAAGAGGAATTTACTAATGATTTCATCCGTTTTGCAGTCAAGCAGCTAAATGAAAATATTTAAACATTTACACTTTAATACTTTCTATGACAGGACCTTGTACAAGCTGGAGGTGACCAATCCAATGGATATATAGACATGAACTCCATTCCACGACTGCCAGAAGAACAAGAGGATCTATCTGAATACAAATTCTCCAAGTTTGCGGCTATGTATTTTCAAGGCAATGCTACACACATGCACATACGGAAGCCCTTACGACAGCCCCTACTGCAGCTTACTAGCGAGGGTGATCAACTGGTATGTTGTACACTTAAGTTTTGATGTCTTGTTGCCTAAAGTCTTTAGTTCAGTCATACATGGAAGAGAGCTTTATAAATTTTAGAAAAACAAAAACAACTGTCCTACAGATTGACATCACCTCCATTTTGATATATGTATCTTCAAATGAACTTGGCCACACCTTTAATATAAGATTAAGTTTTACCTTTAATATAAGATTAAGTTATGACATTACTCCAATTTTGATATATGTGTCATCAGTGGAGATGAAGTTTTGAAGATCGGAATAATTTTTACCACAATCTTTTGAATTGATTATTAGGCCACAGACAACTGAAATGAAAAAAAAAACCCCAACAAAAGTCTATTTTGTTTTCATCGTGAATTTATAAGTGACCATTTATTTTTAATGTATATGCTAAATAAAATAGTTATTCAATACAAAACATCCAGTGTGCTTTACAAGGATAACATTTTATTCATTTATTCATTTTTAGTTATTTAGTTATTGTTAATATATTCTTTTTATTCAAGTTTTATTTTTGTCTCTCATTTCAATACGTTTGGCAGGAATAAATGAGAGGTTTATTTCTTGCAGAAAAAAAAAGGATTTCATTCTTGTAATTCACACTCATCGTCAGGTTTCATTCTTTATTCTTATCTTTGCATTCAAATCTGCAGGCTGCTTTGGCCACATGGATTGTGATTCTGAGATTTATGTCAGACTTACCAGAACCAAGGTATACAGCCATGTCAGAAACGAAGGTAAGTTAGAGATAAAGATTATTTAAATTTGATTTAGCATCAACTAAAATGCCTATTGAAAGAGAAGTGTGTTTTGATAATTTGGCTCCTCAGAAACTTCTGACTCCTCCTTTTTCCTTTTATCTGGTTTCTTGTCATAGCAAAAACGGCGGGTGGTTGGATGGGAGCATCACCCTTGAATCATATACCTATGATGTTCGCATGGGTGTACGATCCGATAGTGATGTCGTTTCTTCTTCTCTTTACTAGCCTATCCTGCTTCTTTGGTTTGTGATTGTATTTTTGACAGGGGATATTTTTTTTTCTGTAAATCTTCTGCCTGTTTGTTCTTGGTTATTTATAATTTAGCTTATGATATCTTTAGGTTATGATTTTGATTTACATTTGTACTATTTTTGTTAGATTGCTTGTTTTTTTGTTTCAGCGGTCTCTCATATAACCTCAATTGTGTTGGAAGAGACCTAAAGCAACAAACAAACAAAAAATAGCAAAAACGTGTATAGGGTGACCTAATTTTTTGTTATTGTCTTCATTATTTGATAACCTAACTTTATATCCATATTAATGACTTATATCGATGACAAAAGAGACCATGCTACACAAGTTCATTTTTTAATATAAATTGAAACCCAAGTAAAAATATGAATAACACATTTATATCATCATAACTGTTTTTGCTAACTTTTTATTTATCAAAAACCACCATCTGTTTAACACTTTACTGTTTGGCAATTCAGGACAGCACTCCAGTGATGAACAAGATCTATTCCACTCTTGGTAGAAAGTTCAACAAAAAGGATTTGGAAGAAGCCATGAGGATGGGAGAAGAAATGGTAATGGTTTGGAACATCTCGTTGACTAACAATTCATCTCCATCATCATTATACTCATCTTCAACATAGATCATTTACAAGTATTGATAAGGAATCAGAGATATTTAGAGATGCTTTGTTATTTACAAGCTAGATTACTTTTTGTAGGTATTTGTTTATGTATGAAGGTATTTTCTCTTTTTTTCCTATTGTTTTTTTCTGGGGTTTTTTTTTTTCGGATAAACAATCCACAACCTTTGAATCATGAGAAAAGGCAGGGAAAGCAGCAAACTTTTGTTTTATACTTAAAACGAAAATGTTTCTATTTTTAAAAATTTTTTTGGGGGTGGGTCTATACAAATATTTATTTTTATAAATTGTGGCAAAAGAACACAGTGGCGCCGAACTTGCGTTAAAAAAATGCGTATTCTTACCCATTTTTGCTCATTGTACACATTTTGCTCAGGAGTATACAAATTATTAATTTTTTATTAAGTATTGTTAACAATCATACACTCTTTTAGTGTACTGAAAATATAGGGAGTTCAATATAGTATTATCTGGGTTGGTCATAACAGATTTATAAGTGGATACTATTTTTATTGTCTATAAATAGTCACTTTATTTATTGATTTAAATTATCAATTATAATATTACTAGTATGGTCTAATTGTCATCATCAAATTTAGTGCTTATTATCGTTTTTGCAGGATTGTACGCATTTTAAAAAAATCTTACTCATTTTGGATCTCCATTGTACACTTTTTCATGGGCAAGGGTTGGCAGCACTCAGAACAGTAAAATTGTGATTAAATACAAATGAGAATAAAGCATTCCACCTCCACCTGGGAGATGAATAAAGGAAATTTTATTTCATTGTTATAACTAAAGTATATTAGATCCACTCCTTTAATGCCTTTTTACCATACCGTAAAATATTTAATTTACTTATTATATCAGCAATATAATATTTTGCACATTATTCACCAAAGCAAGAGAGAAGAACCATACTTCAAAAGAACCTGAACCTTTAAAATTACATAAAGGTTGATATAGATAAATAAAAAATGTTTGATTTTATCCCTTTATTCTGTTATCCTCTCTTTTTTCGTTTTTATTTTTTTTTCAACAAATATTTTTGACTTCTTCATTTCATACATCAAGGAAAGAGAAGCTGCCAATGCTTCCTATGCCCGAAATGCGGGCAAGAAATCCACTCGAAAAAAGATAGTGTCCTTGACTCTGAAAAAAAGGTCAAAGATCACTGAGGATGTAACCCAACAGCTGCTCCGTGGCAGCGATGGGGTCACTGGTGCTGGGAATGCCCTCCTGGAAGATAGACCCATGTCTAACCTGGAAAAGTTACATTTCATCATTGGACATGGCATCCTTAGACCTGAGCTCAGGTATTTTTGTTTATACGCAATTGAAATTTTTTTTTATGTTCAAATGATTTTCAATGTTAACATTTAAACAATCATTCACAGTTTAATAGAGGGGCTGACTGATAAAGGCAGCTGGTGATGTGTGCTTTAGCCACTTGTTTTGAGGGGTTGGTTCAAATATAGGTTGAGTCATTGAGAGTTTTTATCTCATATTTTAGAGTTAAAACTTCTGGAAGACTGAATGGAGAAAATGCTACATTTAAGGACTAGTGAACAAACATAGAAATTGGCTACAGTGGATCAATGATGCTTCCTGCAACTTAAATTTGTTTTATAAGCATCAGGAGTGGGCTAGATTAAGAACTGAACTCTAGTTTGCTAATGGGGTTACCATTAATCAATGCTTCCTAATCTCTCCTTTCCACAGAGATGAGGTGTACTGTCAAATTTGCAAGCAGTTGACCAATAACACTTCCAATAGCTCGCATGCCAGAGGTTGGATTCTTCTCTGTCTCTGTGTCTGCTGCTTCCCTCCCTCTGACCGGGTTAGTCACAGCTTTATTTTAGTTTTGATAGATTTATTTGATTAGGTTATTCATTTATAAAAAATGTTTACACTTTGTGACTGAGTTCATCCATTTACTTAATAATTGAGAGCAGTAATATTATATAAACAATATCGTCAGTATCTAATCTTTCGAGCAGGTTCCAAACAAATGGAGTTTATCCATCTTTCTATAGCATAAAACAGACAGGATATTCTTATTACCAATTGGATTGGATCTATTTGGTCTATTACAAAATCCTCTCAGTCAGATATAAGTGACTGAGCTAGCCAAACTCTGCTGGGGTTAGAAAAACCCTCTGCTGAAGTGAAGACTGATATTGGTCCCCTTTCTTGTGAGTCGAGTGCTCTACTAATTCAGCTGTGAGCTGTTGTGGCCTCAATCAGTAAACATTTGTAATTTAAATTGATTTAGATGTAATGCATGACTTAATGGTTATCCCTACAGAAGGTTTGTGATTGGTCATGAGTAATTAAGCTTTACAATTTTTTATAATTAATCACATGTGCAAATAACTTTGTATCTGTTATAAGCTTAAGCTGATAGTCTTATATTAAAATTACAATACCTAGGTGGGACTTCTGACCTTCCATGGACAATTGATAATATTATTATTGTTGTTGCTTTTATTATTATTATTGTTTTGTAGCTTTGTTCTTGATTAAGCTTGCTCTATCTCTCCTTGGTCCTGAAGGGGATTCATTAGCTGAAACGGAGATAGATATATTGTATCTTTTTTTGAGAGATATTTTCTTCCTCTGTAAATCATCTTTTTGATAGTTGTTAGTTTTGAATTTATTGTAGTTTTTAAGCATTTTCAGTGTATCCCTCATAGTGGGATCCTTTGCTTGTGCCTGGATTGGCCTTTTAGGTAATGTCAAAATAGGCACATTGATGGATTGCTCGTGGACTCTTCTGTTCCTGATTGGAAAAAGTCCCCTTTGTCTTAATTTTTCATTTGTGCTTTTTCAGATCTACACTATCATCTTTCTTTTTACTGACACTGAAATGATGGTAAAATCCCTAGAAACAAAACAAAATAAATTTAGAACACCTGTTTTTAATTCTACAGTTACGACCGTACTTGCTCAACTTCATCCGTGGTGGACCTCCAGGTTATGCACCTTATTGTGAAGACCATCTCAGGAGAACATTCGTCAATGGGGCTAGAAACCAACCACCCAGCTGGTTGGAATTGCAGGTATGTGAAGGGGGTTGAATAATTGTCATAATTCTTAATGTTTGTCTCACTTGTGTAAAAATATGATAATTATAAATGAAGTGGTTAGTTATAAAAGCCTAAATTGCTTATTACACAAATTTGAACAATACGGCCCCAGTTGATCGACAAGTTTATATTAAAAGCTTTTTGTATGTCATGCTCATTAGAGCATTTCATTGCGGGTGGTTGGATGGGAGCATCACCTTTGAATCATATACCTATGATGTTCGCATGGGTGTACGATCCGATAGTGATGTCGTTTCTTCTTCTCTTTACTAGCCTATCCTGCTTCTTTGGTTTGTGATTGTATTTTTGACAGGGGATATTTTTTTTTCTGTAAATCTTCTGCCTGTTTGTTCTTGGTTATTTATAATTTAGCTTATGATATCTTTAGGTTATGATTTTGATTTACATTTGTACTATTTTTGTTAGATTGCTTGTTTTTTTGTTTCAGCGGTCTCTCATATAACCTCAATTGTGTTGGAAGAGACCTAAAGCAACAAACAAACAAACAAACAAAAAAAGAGCATTTCATTGATATTATTTTTTTCATTAAATCTCTTGTTCTCAACATACATTTGATTAATAGAATGATACAGGGCACCCAATGTTGCATTAATTAATCACCATTTTATTAGGAAATTACTTTCAGAGCAAACATGCAAGGAAATTTATTTTTTTTATTATTTTTTTTTTTTTGCATAACTAAACCATTGCATCTGTTTATAGTGTATTGTGTGTAAATTATCCATTTTAATCTATTCTCTTTCTTATGTTTCAAAGTTTATCTCTCTTCTATTTCCCATGCTTTGTTGTGGATTTCAAGGCCACGAAATCCAAGAAGCCTGTGATCCTTCCCATTACTTTCATGGACTCCAACTCCAAGACCCTCTTTGCTGACTCAGCCACCACAGCCAGGGAACTATGTCAGCAGCTGGCAGACAAGATTGGACTCAAGGATCAATTTGGATTCTCTCTTTACATTGCCCTTTTTGACAAGGTATTGTCAGGACGTTTGAAATTCCATAAGCGACATTTAGAAATAATAAGAGGTGCTTATGGGAATATTCTGCCTCACAAATATTACTTAATAATAATGATGATAATATATGGTTTTTATATAGCGCCTTACCACTTATCTCAAAAAGCTCAAAGCGCTTATCAGTAATGTGACAACTTTACAACTTTCACTCAAACATACAACCACTTCTGATCATCCTCTGAAATTTGGTGTGCCTTAGGCGTTCATTTATGCAATCTTGGTTTAAAACTTCATGTTACATGGGCTGCCGGATAAGTTCATTGAATAACAAAATGGTTGTCACACTTAGTACTTTGAATATGTTCCATAACTTTTACAAACTTGTCTATGAGGACGTTTTAATCAATGGTTTGTTGTATTTTTGTGTCTCAGGAAGAACAAATTGAATGTAAAATATATATCAGACAACTAATCTCATTCTCATAATTTCTCAATCAGGTATCATCTTTGGGCAGTGGAGGTGACCATGTAATGGACGCAATCTCACAGTGTGAACAGTATGCTAAGGAACACGGAGCACAGGAACGAAATGCCCCATGGAGGCTGTTTTTCCGCAAGGAGATTTTTGCACCTTGGCACAATCCATCAGAAGACCCTGTGGCAACAAATCTCATTTTCCAACAGGTAGGCCAATTCGCATCATGCTCAGCTCCTCACTTAGAAAGGCACATATATTTTTCTTTTTTTATTGACGTGCTGATTACAATGGTTTTTAAGATATTATGTAACTTTGTAGTCCAGTGGTATGACACTCAATTCTTGACATGTAGGTCTTGGATGGGGTCTTTAGTGCGTTGAGAGGTTACTTTTGTTGTCTGCTTTCTCCCAATATTTGTTTTCTGTCTTTGTCTGGGTATGAGATTACGTGGTTTTGTCCTGTTCCTGGCTGGAGTCTTTGGCTGAGAGGGAACAAGTCAAATGGATAGTATATGTTTTGGGAGATTTTTTTTCTTCCTTATAAATTATCTTTCTATATCTGTTATATACTGTTGTAATATTTTTTGTTTTGATATAATATTTTGTAAACACTTGAGAGTATTTCTCTGGGTAGGATCCTGTGCTTGTGCCTGTATGTGACTTTTAGGTGATCCCAAACCAACCACTGATAATTTACTCACTCTTTGTATTTACTCCTGTTCCCTATTTGAACCAGTCCCCTTTGTCTCTTTATTTTTCTTAAAATTGTAAACTAGAATTATTCTGACTGTCCCATTTTCTTCCTTTTCACTTGCGCTGAAATGACTGAAATATGTTGCAAGTGTGGTAAAACCCATAAAAACAGACAAACGACCTGCAGATCACAGGTCCAAATCCCAATTTGGGGGTGTGTGTGTGTGTGTGTGTGTGCAAGGTTTGGTCTTTGGAAAAGGCCTTTTGCTCACATTTTCTCACCATTCTCAAGTTTAAAATGGGTACCTGACTGGTAACGGCATTGATTGTCGAAAAATGTTGCAATAGTATTTTTTTTCCTTGTATCCTTTGGGAATATGAATTATTTGCTTTAATATATCTTTAAAATTTTCCTTCTATTTCTCCCCCAGGTTGTTCGTGGTATCAAATTTGGAGAATACAGATGTGATCGGGTAAGTGTTATGATTTTTTAATTTGTTGTAAAAGAGATCTGTGTTTAAAATATTTTTGATTGCTAAGAGTTGATACTAGCAACTTATTTTCATATTTTTTAACCCCAGCAATTTAGTTGCATAAAAAATGCCAAGCAAATGTTACAATATAGAACATGAACCTTTTTTCTGCTGATATCAAATCAATTTATGGTTCAATATACACTTAGGGGGGAAAAAAAATCATTCTTTTTTTTTTTCTTTGCCCAGGATGAAGACTTGGCCATGATATCTGCTCAGCAGTACTACATTGAGTATGGAACCCAGGTGGAACAAGACAGACTCCAATCCCTGCTGGCCTCATACATTCCAGACTCTTCACTGCAGAAACCATCTGCTGCCCAGTTCTGGATGCAAAACATTGTCAACAAACTACGCAGCCCTTACTTCCAAAACGGCAACATTAAACCTTCCAATGTAGGCTCTCATTTATAATTATGTGTTTATTTTCTTGTGATTAATCCTACTCCCTCCTTTTTTATTTTTACGTTTCCTTTTCTTTTTAAAGAGATGCACTCGCAAAGGATTACACTTAATTGATTATTTTCCCATTAAGTTGAAATATAACTTGAAATGGAATATCAAGGAAAGTTTAGCATATCTTTAATTTACTGTGACAACAATGCGACCTTCCACTTGTCAAGCAAAGGAGAGACCATCAAACAAGTAAAGAAATTTAAATATTTAGGCACTATCATCACTCATGATGCACGTGACATAGAGGATATAAAACAAAGAACAGCAATAGCAAAAAACGTGTTCCATAAAATGCGACCAGTTGTGTCGAACAACAATCTAAACTTGAAGACCAGAATGAAAGTAGTAGAAACATATGTTAGAAGTACCCTATTATACAGTTGTGAAACGTGGACGCTTGGCGAAGAATGTACGAGGAGGTTAGAGGCATTGGAGATGTGGGTGTATAGAAGAATGTTGAGGGTATCATGGACAGACAGTTGTACGAACGAGGAAGTGTTGGAGAAGGTGAGAAAGGGAAGAATACTGATCGATAACATCAGAAAGAGGCAGTTACGCTTTCTGGGAAAGAGAAGAGACGGAATAGATAAATTGGTAACATCTGGGATGATCGAAGGAAAGAGAGCTAGAGGAAGACAAAGAATGACTTTTTTAAATAACCAAGAATGGCCAAATGTGACTTAAAAAGCAACACAGATTTCATGCGCACCGCAGAGGATCGTGATTCGTGGAGACAACTGACCGGCAACGCGCTCAAGAGCACAAGCCACGATGGATGATGAATTTACTGTAAGTTATGAAATATAAGGTAAATAGAGACCTTTGTCAGCATCCTCTATTCCTTTATATTACAGGTGAAGGAAGACATTGTCAGCTATGCAAAATACAAATGGCCTCTGCTTTTCTCTCGCTTCTATGAGGCCTACAAATTCTCTGGACCGAGCCTGCCAAAGAATGACGTCATCATAGCTGTCAACTGGACAGGGGTCTATGTAGTAGATGATCAAGAGGCAGTGCTTTTGGAGTTGTCTTTCCCTGAAATCACGGCAGTCTCCAGCAGCAGGTACTCATAAAATATGGCATTTTATTTTTAGACTTGGTACCCAGTCAGGTCTTATGAAACATGAACATGATAGTCATTACTATCAAGAAAGAGATTCCATCCCATTTGTAAAGATGTATTCTTCATGGAATTGAAATTTAGCTGCCGAATGGATGTGTCCTGTCTATCCTTTTATTAAACAGTCCTCGAGGCATAGGTTTTACTTTCAACATCTCATAGTTTCAATTGTTTTTCCACTCTAAAATTTTCTTCTCCTTCTTCTTTTTCTTCTTCTTCTTCTTCTTCTTCTTCTTCTTCTTCTTCTTCTTCTTCTTCTTTTTCTTCTTCTTCTTCTTCTTCTTCTTCTTCTTCTTCTTCTTCTTCTTCTTCTCCTCCTCCTCTGGGTGGGGATCCTGACCCCCCATAGCGGGCAGGGAGGTACACACTGTGTCTTCTATCCCCTTATATCTGTTTTCCAACATGCTTTCTGTCTTTGTCTTGGAATGAGATTACTTAGTTTTTTTCCTGGCCCTGGTCGGAGTCAAACAGTCAAATGCATAGTTATTGTTTTGGGAGATGATATTTTTTTCCATATAAATCATCTCTCTGTTATATTAGTATATTTGTTATTTTTTAATGTATAATGTAAGCATTTGAGTGTGTTCCTCTTTGTTGGATTTTGTTCTTGTGTCCGGATGAGACTTATAGGTGATCTCAAACTAAGTACATTGGTGGTATGCTCTTGGAATCTACATCTGATCCCTATTTGTTCCCAGTTCCCTCCCATAGTGGGCAGGGAGGTACATACTGTGTCTTCGATCCCCCTATATCTGTTTTCCAACTTGCATTCTGTCTTTGTCTTGGAATGAGATTACTTGGTTTTGTCCTGGCCCGCGGGTGGTTGGATGGGAGCATCACCCTTGAATCGTATACCTATGATGTTCGCATGGGTGTAGGATCCGATAGTGATGTCGTTTCTTCTTCTCTTTACTAGCCTATCCTGCTTCTTTGGTTTGTGATTGTATTTTTGACAGGGGGTATTTTTTTTTCTGTAAATCTTCTGCCTGTTTGTTCTTGGTTATTTATAATTTAGCTTATGATATCTTTAGGTTATGATTTTGATTTACATTTGTACTATTTTTGTTAGATTGCTTGTTTTTTTTTTGTTTCAGCGGTCTCTCATATAACCTCAATTGTGTTGGAAGAGACCTAAAGCAACAAACAAAAAAAAAACAAAAAAATTTGTCCTGGCCCTGGCCGGAATCCTAGCTGGGAGGGAAACAGTCAAATGCATAGTTATTGTTTTGGGAGATGATATTTTTTTCCTTGTAAATCATCTCTCTGTTATGTATTATTATTTTTATTTTGAATGTATAATGTAAGCATTTGAGTGTGTTCCTCTTTGTTGGATTTTGTGCTTGTGTCTGGATGAGACTTGTAGGTGATTTCAAACGAAGTACATTGGTGGTATGCTCTTGGAATCTACATCTGATCCCTATTTGTTCTCATTTCCCTTTGTCTTACTTTTTCTTGGGTGCTTTAATTGTAATTCTAGAACTTTTTACTATCCCATTTTCTTCCTTTTTACTGGCGCTGATATAACCTAAATGTGTTGCAAGCGCCGTAAAACCCTTAAAAACAAAAACAAACAATTCCCAGTTCCCCTATGTCTTACTTTCTCTTGGGTGCTTCAATTGTAATGCTAGAACTTTTTACTATCCCATTTTCTTCCTTTTTACTGGCGCTGATATAACCTAAATGTGTTGCAAGCGCCGTAAAACCCTTAAAAACAAAACAAAAACAAACATCTCCTCCTCCTCCTCCTCCTCCTCCTCCTCCCTCTCTCTCTCTCTCTCTCTCTCTCTCTCTCTCTCTCTCTCTCTCTCTCTCCTCTCTCTCTCTCTCTCTCTCTCTCTCTCTCTCTCTCTCTCTCTCTCTCTCTCTCTCTCTCTCTCTCTCTCTCTCTCTCTCTCTCTCTCTCTCTCTCTCTCTCTCTCTCTCTCTCTCTGTCTCTCTCTCTCTTTCTTTCTCTCTCTCTCTCTTTCTCTTTCTTCCTTTTCCCTTTTCCTCTTCTCTTCTTCTTTTTGTCCTTACAAGTCAATATAGATTAACAAAACTTGTATACATTCCTAAAGGTGAAACCAGTTAATTGTCTGTACCATAAGCTCGATATATTATTGTTAATAAAAATGTAAAAATGACTTATCAACTTTAGATATGTTATATATTAAAGTTTCATAACTGTACTTCGTTAAGATTTTTTAAAAATCTTTTCTCAAATGCATACCAGAATTCAACTTAAATTTTTCTTTTTTTTTCAAACTTCTCAGAACGGGCAAGATGCATGGACAGAGCTTTACCTTGGCCACAGTGAAGGGAGATGAATACACGTTTACCTCGCCCAATGCAGAGGACATCAGAGACTTAGTAGTTACATTCCTTGAAGGCTTGAAGAAGAGATCCAAGTTTGTAATTGCTATCCAAGACTACAACTCACCAGGTAAGGAGTAGAAAAAAGAAATATTTAATTTTGTCAAGTAAACCATTCAACAGGACTGAAAGATAGTTGGCATCATTCAAGATATGAAGTGAGTAGAAAAGTGCCAGAAGACAATAGAGAATAAAAAATTTTTTCGCGGCGGTGGTGGGGTTTGAACCTGCGACCTTATTGGTACGACAACTCCGCCTGGCAGGTGAGAGCGTGGCTCTACCGTGTGAGCTATCCACGAACACATAAAATATTCGTTTCAAACCCAAAGTCATTTCTAGATCCCTCTCTCACCCACTTCTTGAGATCGCCGATTCGTTCGCCACCATCGCGAAGTAATTTTGACCAGCAGTTAAGCTTAATAGCCAATATTCTCATCACAAACATATAACATAGAAACGATTGAGACATTGAGTATGCTCCGGTGTATGGGGTGAATTTTTAATTCAGAAAAGTGAGTGGAGCAGGCACTTATGTTGGTAACAACAAGATATGAAGTGAGTAGAAAAGTGCCAGAAGACAATAGAGAATAAAAATTTTTTTCGCGGCGGTGGTGGGGTTTGAACCTGCGACCTTATTGGTACGACAACTCCGCCTGGCAGGTGAGAGCGTGGCTCTACCGTGTGAGCTATCCACGAACACATAAAATATTCGTTTCAAACCCAAAGTCATTTCTAGATCCCTCTCTCACCCACTTCTTGAGATCGCCGATTCGTTCGCCACCATCGCGAAGTAATTTTGACCAGCAGTTAAGCTTAATAGCCAATATTCTCATCACAAACATATAACATAGAAACGATTGAGACATTGAGTATGCTCCGGTGTATGGGGTGAATTTTTAATTCAGAAAAGTGAGTGGAGCAGGCACTTATGTTGGTATCAACAAGATATGAAGTGAGTAGAAAAGTGCCAGAAGACAATAGAGAATAAAAAATTTTTTCGCGGCAGTGGTGGGGTTTGAACCTGCGACCTTATTGGTACGACAACTCCGCCTGGCAGGTGAGAGCGTGGCTCTACCGTGTGAGCTATCCACGAACACATAAAATATTCGTTTCAAACCCAAAGTCATTTCTAGATCCCTCTCTCACCCACTTCTTGAGATCGCCGATTCGTTCGCCACCATCGCGAAGTAATTTTGACCAGCAGTTAAGCTTAATAGCCAATATTCTCATCACAAACATATAACATAGAAACGATTGAGACATTGAGTATGCTCCGGTGTATGGGGTGAATTTTTAATTCAGAAAAGTGAGTGGAGCAGGCACTTATGTTGGTAACAACAAGATATGAAGTGAGTAGAAAAGTGCCAGAAGACAATAGAGAATAAAAAAATTTTTCGCGGCGGTGGTGGGGTTTGAACCTGCGACCTTATTGGTACGACAACTCCGCCTGGCAGGTGAGAGCGTGGCTCTACCGTGTGAGCTATCCACGAACACATAAAATATTCGTTTCAAACCCATTCAGGCATCATTCAGGACTGTTGTCTTGCCATTCACCTTGTGTAGTATCACTATTATGTATGGTCTTATCAACAAGGCTTTAAAATATGATCTTAATATTTTCAACTGTATTTTGTTGTGTTATGCAACTACGATTAATGGAAGTCTGTCTAGTGTCTAAAATAGTTTTCTTTTATGCTTGACTAGTTATAATGCTAACAGCTCTCTGCGTACAATTTGAGTGGCATATATTAATAGTGTGATTCAAGAAAAAAAAAAGTCAATATAATCAATGTATTGGCAATTAATTAGCATTTCATTTAATATTCAATACTTGTATTGCTATTTGTTTGTAGTTAACATTTTGATGCTTTGTTTTGACTCTATCTGGTGGTAAAAATAAAGGGGAGGGGCCGTTGTGCTCAAATCAAATTTGATATGCTTTATGATTTTTTATCTATTTTTTACACCCTTGCAGGTGAAGGGTCAACCTTCCTTAGCTTTAAGAAGGGAGAACTGATCATCCTGGACCAACAGAATGGAGAGACAGTGATGAATTCTGGTTGGTGTTATGGTCAGAATTCACACACACAGAAGAAGGGAGACTTCCCTGCTGAGTGTGTCTACGTTTTGCCTGCTATCATCAAACCACCACCAGAGATCTTGGTAAATGAAGATAGCTATTGTTCAAATTATTTTTGGCCTCCTTGCCCATGTGTTGGCCAATGAGATTTATGTATCTGCTTTGACTCTAATCCATTGTGCAGTTTTGGAAGTTTGTTTACAGAACCTTGTATATTTCTTAAGATTAACTTTGGAGTCTGACAGTCTGACAGGACTTTTTTGTTTCCACGACTTTTTTATTTTACGGATTTATGAGGCAGTGGACGTTTGAAATAATTTTATATATAAACGGTTAAGTGTAATTAGAGATCTTGAGAATTTTAATAAATCATTTTTAGAACATAAACCACTCTGAGTACATTTAGTTTGATAGAAAACTAGACAATGAAAACTCACTTTTTGGGTTTTTAAGAAACATAATTATGTAACTCCTATTCTGTATTCTTGTTCATTGCAGAACCTGTTTGTCCAGTCTGGTAATCTTAATGATCACTTTGAGGCTGAGACAGAGGAGGTACAACAAGAATCAGCAGTACTACACACGCTAGAACAATATTCCTATGACCATTTCAGGTGAGTGTCCCTTCAGTAAAGCAATTTTATCATAAAATTACGAATATTATTGTATCAATAAATAAATAAAAGAAATTACCTTGAGATTGAACAAAGCTCATTTGACAATTTCTTTTCCCATGTAGAAAAGAACTAAGTTACTGTCTTATTTGGCTCTTTGAGACTTTTGCATACACAGTTTCTGATTAATGTGTGTTTAGATTTTATGTTTCATGTTAAGTTTGCAAATTATATTTACTTTTCGAAACAATCCTCTTATTCCTCAATTTTACTTGAAGATTAAATATATATTTTTACAGAATGCTTATTAATAAATAGTGAAACTTTAAATTGTAATTTAGAATAAGCGGTCTGTTTATTAAAATTTTGAGATCTGAATGGCTCATAAAAGTTATTAGAAGTTGTTTTGAAAAATGCTATAATACATCTTATTTATTAACCTGTCATTTTCAATCCTCAATCAAATAATATAGAGCACCTCCCAAGCGCACTCTGAGTGGCACCCTGAACAAACAACGTAGAGGTCGTAAGGATGACCTGTGGAGACATTCCAAGGACCCATTGAAACAACCACTCCTCAAAAAATTGATAGGAAAGGAACAACAGAGTCAGGAGTCATGCCAGTGTTTCATGGATATCCTTTTCTTTAACATAGAGTATAAAATAGTTATTGATCTTGGCTTGCTAATTGTTTTAAAGACTGATTGTTGTTTGTTACTGTCAAACCACGTGTTTATGAGAAGTAAGAAAAGCATTGTTTGTTAGATGTTATGCTTTGTTTAATACTTTGTCCAAATTTTGTTATAGCAAGTTTCTAATGATTTGTCTTATTTTTCTACTGAAAGAATAAGCTGTCCTGTATACTTCTTCCCTGAAGGCATCCCTCTACTCCATGTCTGGAACACCATTTCCTGTTTGTCTCTCTCTACTTCGATTACTTCTCTCTCTAAATTTTTCTCAATTTAAGGACAAGATGTCCTTAATGTAAACATGTTAAAACTTGACTTGCCTCCCATCTTTTTGTGCAAGCAGCTCACACACCTTTTAATATATTTTTGAAATGATTTTATAAGTGTTTACTGTAAATTATGTAGGTAAGTGCCCAGACTCTTCAAATTAAAAATTCATAGTCATCCTCCTGGTTCCATAGCTACGGCAGAGAAGTACTAGCATAAGGGATCATGATCTGGTCCTTTTTCTGTGCTGTAACTTATCCCAGTTCAAAATCTTTCTAGACTTGTTAAATGCTGCTTATTTTTTCCCAACACTTCTCACCAACAATCTGGGTGGGGATCCTGACCTTCCATAGCGGGCAGGGAGGTACATACTGTGTCTTCTATCCCCTTATATCTGTTTTCCAACATGCTTTCTGTCTTTGTCTTGGAATGAGATTACTTGGTTTTGTCCTGACCCTGGCCCGAGTCCTGGCTGGGAGGGAAACAGTCAAATGCATAGTTATTGTTTTGAGAGATGATATTTTTTTCCTTGTAAATCATCTCTCTGTTATGTATTATTATATTTATTTTTAATGTATGATGTAAGCGTCTGAGTGTATTCCTCCTTGTTGGATTTTGTGCTTGTGTCTGGATGAGACTTATAGGTGATCTCAAGCTAAGTACATTGGTGGTATGCTCTTGGAATCTACATCTGATCCCTATTTGTTCCCAATTCCCCTTTGTCTTACTCTCTCTTGGGTGCTTTAATTGTAATTCCAGAACTTTCGACTATCCCATTTTCTTCCTTTTTACTGGCGCTGATATAACCTAAATGTGTTGCAAGCGCCGTAAAACCCTTAAAAACAATAAAAAAAACAACAATCACCAACAATTATGTGACATCCTATTTATTCGACTCTTTCAACTGAGGTGATTGCTATCCATCTAATTTTAAAAATTTAATTTGAAGTCTGGTTTTCCAAAACTTGCTAAGTCAATTTTTCTACTTTTTGATAACTTGATATGTATATTTTATTTTAAGCTTGGCACAAGAATTGCCCTAGATTTGTATGAATTTGGAGTTTAAATATGATGAAATGACAGAGCGAATGAGAAATTTTAGGGGAATTAATCCTAAATATCTCAAAATGGAAAAACGGAGTTAGGTAGTTTTGGAAAAACACTCCTGTCATTTCATTTTGGCATTTATTTATTGTTAAGTTTGTCCTGACATAGTCTTTTTTTTTTTTTTTTTTTTAAACAACGCTCTCTAATATTGGCAATTGCCTAAAATAAACTTTTGAGTTGAATCTAATCTGGCACCTTAGAACAAAGGGATAGAGTAATGAAAATACTTAATTCTATTAGAATATTTTCCTTAACTCTATTCCACCTATCCTGAAATACATGGGAGACCATCCCAACAGAAGAAGCCGCGTTGCCAATGAGTTCACAGACCAGATCTTTAACAGTCCCATTAACAATGTGAGTACATAATTATTTCCTGACATAGAATGTATAATTGGTTAATTTAGAGTTATTAAATTTTTTTTTGCAATCTTTTAATCATCCTCAGAACTAATCAACCTTTTGTAATGTAGAGTTCATCATTTTGATCTGGGTGGGGTCCATTGACCTCCCATGGTGGCAGGAGGTCACTTGTTGTGTCTTATATCCCATTACATATGTATTCCAAGTTGCTTACTGTCTTTGTCTTAGAATGGGATTGCTTGGTTTTATCATGGCTCTTGCTGAAACCCTTATCTGAGAGAGAATGTTTTGTATTAGTTTTAGGAGATTATTTTTTTCCTTGTAAATCATCTCTTTTATGTATTGTTAGTTAAGTCTTCTGTTTACGATATATATTCTATAAACATTTGAGTGTATTCCTCTCAGTGGGATCCTTTGCTTGTATCTGGATGAGACATTTAGGTGATCTCAAACTAAATACACTCATAGTGTGCTCTTGGAATCTACATATGTTCCCTATTTGAACCATTTGTCTTACTTTTTCTTGGTTACCTTTACTTGAATTCTTTTACTATCCAATCATCTTCCTTTTTACTGGTGCTGAAATGATCTAAATGTGTTGCAAGCTTAAAAACAAAACAAACAAGAATCATTCTGTTATTTAATTTTGCATAGCAGTTAATTCTGTTATAAGAAAATTTGTCATGTTTTGTGCAATCAACTTATAATAACTTACCAATTAAAATGATTTCTATCCTTAGTTATTAGATCTATAATGTTTTGAATTTTGTACTTTTTTTTTTTTATTTATAGGAAATTCTGCGAGATGAAGTATATTGTCAGATCATGAAACAGCTCACTGACAATAGGACCAGGTATTCATGTTTATTTGAAAAAATTGGATGCAGATTAGACCCTTATTTTGTTCGTCTTACAAATTATCTGTTACAGTGAAATGATTTTCACTATTTTGACTTTCATTCAGTTCTCAAGGTCATTGAGTATATTATTTTTAATTTTGCTATGTTGCCTGAACAAATGATTAAATCAAGGAAATTGAACTCAGAATCCAGATCTCTGTCAATAAGAACAAAAGGTTGTTTTTTGTTGGTTTTTTTCTTGTAAAATAAAAAATATGGTATTTAAAAAGACAAAGTACAGAAAGATTCAGTGTAGTTTGTTTGTATTTTTATTTTGGTTACAATTTCCTGTAATGTTAAATGCAATGTCCAAATTCCAGTGTGAGTGAAGAGAGAGGCTGGGAGCTGATGTGGTTGGCTTGTGGATGTTTCCCTCCCAGTACCAATTTGTTACAAGAGCTCACCAAATTCCTACGCTCTCGAAGTCATCTTGGTATTGCCTCTGATAGTCTCAACAGATTACAGAAGTGCCTAAGGTAAAGAATTCTATATACTGTTAACAATTCCAGTGCCACAATCAGTGGTTCAACTTTGCAGAAACCAAACAAGCACAAAACACACAATCGCTTAAGATCAAGGATTTAACCTATCCATCAAGGTTATGAATTGCTCTTAATTTTATATTTCATAGATTATTTTTGTCCCAAAAGACAGAATTAAGGACTGGCCATTCTGCACATTCTTGCTCACTTTATTACTTGACTTAAATTACCATTTTTTGGTAATTTATCTCAACTGTGTACAATTAGCTAAAATATCACAAACCGCAACACACTTGTAAGTACATTACCAACAAAATTAATGAGGTTGTGATGTTAGAAACTGTTGGTTTTTTAATGTTTTTTTTTCTGTCTTACTACTTTCTTAGTCATGCTCCAAAAAGAGAGTTATTAGCTATGTAGTATGGGCTCATTATTGGCTAAAGGTCAGAACCGAATAATACAAGAAAGAATGTTAGGCATGGACGGATCTCAGTGATTGACATGGTATACAAAACAATGAAACGGGTATGTGATATTTATTTTAAAGCCTCTGTTATTTAATGAAGACAGTAAATGAAGCCGTATTTTACATCATAATTGAGTATGAGAGTTTTCAGTGAGACAGTTCCTCACAATGCAGACATTTTCAAGACTCCATCTTTCAGGGGCTTGTTTCTTAAGCTCATGTTACAGATTGACACTCATGCAAATGTTTCCAAATTATGAATTTTTAAAACTTATTTTCAATATCGATCTTATTAAATTAGGAACGGTGTCCGCAAGTACTCCCCACATCAGGTAGAGGTAGAGGCAATCCAGCGTAAGACAACGCAGATCCTTCACAAAGTGTACTTCCCAGATGACTCTGACGAGGTAAACAAACACTTCCACATCTATTATGCTGATTTTTCTTGTGCAGTTATAAAAGAAAAAATAAAGACTAAGGCAATCTTTTTTCTCCTTTTACATGCTGTGTCCTGACAATCAAATGATAATGGGAAATTAGTGCATGTCCAGTAGTAAAAAAATATTTAAAAAAGAGCAATCATAGATGCACATTATTAAATATATTTGTTGGTGTAATTTTTATTTTATCTTTTGGACATCTGATTGATAATCATTTGTCAGGTAATGTTCCAAAGTGGATTTGAAAAATAATTTGAATTCTTGACGATCTGATGCAATATTTCATTTTCCTGGCCTTGCCAAATTAATAATGGGTTGATTGTGTCCTCTATTATTTCTGTCAGGGATTTGAGGTGGAGTCCAGTACACGAGCAAAAGACTTCTGTCAGAATATTGCCAACAAATTGGGTTTGAAGTCAGCTGAGGGATTCAGCCTGTTTGTTAAGATTGTTGACAAAGGTAAGGATTGAGTTATATGGGCAAAAAGACTTGGAGGTTGGGTTGAGAAGAGGTATTGACTTAGAGACAGTATTGATTTTAAAAAGTAAGCAGTTTTGGACATTTAAATCGACACCTTAGTGTGAATCTTAAGATTGCGAATGAAAACAGTTATTTTGGGTTTTTAAATATTTTTTTTACAAACTTCGTCTGAGGCTATGAAATATGGTTGATTTGATGAGCTTCATAGATGGTTTGTCAAAAAAAAGTTAAAAACCCAAAACAAATTGTATGATCATAATGATTATGATATACATGTCAATAGTTTTGATGTGGTTATTATGATAAAACTGGAACAGCAATATCAAGTGTTATTGTATTACCTTTTTATTCATTCCTCCAGTCATCAGTGTACCAGAGGGAGATTTCTTCTTTGACTTTGTACGTCATCTCACAGATTGGATTAGGAAAGCTAGACCTGCTAGGGAAGGTAAGAAAAGAGAAAAGAATTTACATAATATGAACGGAAATGTGCTTGTCTGATCCTATTATTTTATAAACTGTTGTAGGCTTATGGCATACATCAAGCTTTCCCAATATGGTGTCATTATAAGTAGTAAGCATTTGCAAAGGATTCTGTGCTCCAAAAGGTCACATTTAAATGTATTGCAGTTAAAAGACCTTGTTTTGTTGCTGATGAAACTGTTGTGGTATGTCTTTATTATTTATGTCCCAAAATGATCACTGGTTGTGTTTGCAATATATAATTGTATGCATCACAATAACTTATGTGTAATACAAACTTTGGAAAGAGAGTGGTTAGAATTTTCACCCCTTTGTCTGGCAAGAAATAAATAGAATAAGAATGTGATAACCGCATACTACTTATATTGATTTAAAGTTTATTGGATATAGATAAAGACAAATTAAGACCATGACAGGGTTTATCTTTAGTGTCTATGGTGTAATACTAATAATAATTGTTTTCTAGCCTTTAGATAGGGTACTGGTCCATCATGGTTTTTTAAACTTTCAAAACTTTTATATGCTTGATAAATTTGTGACAACATCATCCTTTGTTTCAGGAGCCCCTCCGTCTTTCACCTACCAAGTGTTCTTCATGAAGAAGTTGTGGATTAAAACAATTCCAGGGCGAGATATTAATGCTGATCTCATCTTCCATTATCATCAAGTAAGTTGAAATTTTTACTTGTCAGTTTTGATTGATATGTCAAAATGTCTATTTCGAACCAACTTTAAACTTGAAGAATTGTTATTGTAATACTTTGCAAATATATTCACACACAAATGGTATTACAATTTGTTTTTTGCTTAATCTGGCATCCATTATGTTCCATACTTATACTTGCGATTGTAAGAAATTGATTTGATATCAATGTAAAATACACTTACATCAATTTTAAACATCCGTCGTGACAAGTCACAGAAATATGATTAAAGTCATACGTTCTAGTTCATCAATATTTTTGTCTTGAAAGTTGAATTTTAAAATATGCATATAAATATCTTTGATTTATTACCCGTAACTGGTCTGAATCTGTACTGCATTCTATCTCGTATCTTATACACAAATCACAAAGAGTTAAAACTATGTATGGCAACGTACAATAGCTTTCTGCCTTTTAAGTGAGATAGACTTATGCAAAGTACCTTCCATCCAATCTTAATAAGATGCTGCAGCTAACCAATCGTTACCTGGGAAGGGGGAATCTTAACACAACAGATATTTCAATTTGACCAGTGAAGTCCTAACACTCTCTTAATTGCCTTTTTAAAAAAACTGAGCTTTTATATAGAATGAAGAAACTAGCACTGGTGTAAGATAAGTTCTCAACAAGTGTGTATGAAAGGTGTCAGATAAAGCAAGAAAGAAAAATACAAGAAAAAAACATCCCAAAAATCAGTCTACCTCGACAGGGGATCAAACCTCAGACCTTCTGATTACCGGTCAGCGTGCTACCATGACACCACAGAGGCTCACGATAGTTGGGACAATTACCTATATTCTTCAAGGAAGGATGTGGACAAGATATTTGAGTTTCTCTATTTTACTCCTGAGTACGGTGAGATCATGTGAGCAAAGATTCTTTACCAAGGACTCAACTATGCACTGAGCGAGACTCGAACCCAGGACACAAGACCACATAGCCTTTAGCACCAGATTAGAGTATTGTTATTAGAATCAATCATAATTCTATATTCTGATCTCACCAGGAATTACCCAAATACCTGAGAGGCTATCACAAATGTACAAGAGATGAAGCTGCTCAACTTGGGTCTTTTATCTATCGTGTGTCTTATGGAGATGATAAAGCCAATCTGACTAAAATACCGTAAGTTGGTCTCTTAAACCAGTTAATTTTTCCACTTGTATTTCATAATCTAGTTGCTTAGAGCATTGTCACGAGTAACCACCAACCCCTTGTCAGTTATTTAATTTCTTGGCCTCTGTCTGTTCATCCTCCTCTTTTTCTTAGTATCACTCAAATCTCATTGATCTGTTCCCTATCCAATTATAATACAATACGACGAACATTCTCTCTCTCTCTCTCTCTCTCTCTCTCTCTCTCTCTCTCTCTCTCTCTCTCTCTCTCTCTCTCTCTCTCTCTCTCTCGCTCTCTCTCTCTCTCTCCTCCTCCTCCTCCCCCTCCTCCTCCTCCTCCTCCTCCTTCTTCTTCTTCTTCATCTTCTTCTTTTCTTCTTCTTCTTCTTCTTCTTCTTTTCTTCTTCTTCTTCTTCTTCTTCTTCTTCTTCTTCTTCTTCTTATTATTATTATTATTATTATTATTATTATTATTATTATTATTATTATTATTATTATTATTATTATTATTTTATGTTGTATTGTTTATTTCTTCTTTTGGTGTTTGTGATCCACAGAGAATTTTTACAGCGTCTGGTTCCAAATGACTTGCTCAAATCTCAATCTGCAGAGGATTGGAAGAGGGTGGGTAATTGTTCTAGAACAGTTTTAATAACAATCGATAATACATTTCCATGAAATAACTGATTAATTGTTTTATTGTTTGAGATGGCCAACTGGCGGATGTATATGTAAAAGCTCTGCTTTCCTTGCGAGTGATATACTGAGCATTGTACTTCTAGCAATTGTTCTTTCAATTTTTACCAGTGCTTTTATGAAAAGGTGTTTTACAATTTATAGCTGTTAAAAATAATAAAAGTCTGTACACTATATTTTTTCAGTATCCTTTCAATAAATCTCATCATTATGCTCGAGTTAGGCCCGTTTTAGATTATGCATACACTGTTTTGTGACCCTTGCCAGCAAATCCAAATAAAAATGGTTTAACAAGCACATAGGACTACAACGAGATTTGTGACAAAATGTCACTCATGTTGATCCAAAAATTTAACAGCAGCACTTGGTTAGGTCAAAGGTAGTTAGAAAAAAAAATGATTTCACATCATAATATACTCCCTAAGCTTGACAATAACAATAACAGACTATTACACTAAACAAACAAACAAACAAACAAAAATAAATTTAAAAAAAAAAAAAAGGGGGGGGGGGAAGCAAATAATGACAATAGTCTACCTCCCCAGTTGGTCTGTTACACCATAATGGTGGACAAATGCATGCAAAAACAATCCTTCCTAAGATTTATCAAGCAGTGGAGCAAAATTCCAGGAATGATGATAGATATCTCAGACTTCTTTGATTTTACTTAGATATTAGGATGTATAAAAATGTTTGAACAATAGAAAAATGTTCAAAAGCAGGATGCGAAAACACCTTTTGGTAATTATCTCATTCAACTTAATGAAATTTGCATTTTATAATAATGAGCTGTAGCCTTTATTTAGTAAGATTCATCTTTTACATTTTCAGTATTACCTGAACTAAACATTTTTTATCCATGTTATAGGCTATTGTATCAGCCTTCAACAAGAATGCTGGTGTCAGCGCCAACGATGCCAAGATTGAATTCCTAAAGATCATCTACAAATGGCCTACCTTTGGGTCTGCCTTCTTTGATGTCAAAGTAAGTCCCACAGTAATAGTTATTACCTTTTATTTTGATGGTAGAAAAGTTCTGCGGCTATGTGGTCTAGTGGTATGACACTCGCTTTCGGATCGGAAGGTCCTGGGTTCGAGCCTTGGGCTTGGCGCATAGTTGAGTCCTTGGAAAAGGCTCTTTACTCACATTCTCTCACCGTACTCAGGTGTAAAATGAGTACCTGGCCGTTAACAGCGTTGTCTTTGTCTGAAAAGTTGTAATATCGCCTAACAGGCGTCAAGTATAAATCAACGTTGGTTCCATCAGCAATAAAAATGTTGAATATTTCATATGGTACAGCAAAACCAAGGATAGATACGTTGACTGATTGACTGATTAATTTATTTAATGTTAGATTAAGTGACCAATTGATAATGATGATAATATTTGGTGTTGAATTGCCGAAAATGTAACGAATTGAAAATGAAATGAATATGTTTATGTTGTGTATATCGCACGCGTGAAAGAAAGAGAGGAAGAGAGAGAGAGAGAGAGAGAGAGAGAGAGGAGAGAGAGAGAGAGAGAGAGAGAGAGAGAGAGAGAGAGAGAGAGAGAGAATAAGTAGGAGTGAAATATCTGTTCAATGTTATAGTTATCATATAACGTTATAACAAGTGTAACTAAATGACAAATTGCCATATTTATGGACAATAAAGATCTATTATTATTATTATTATTATTATTATTATTATTATTATTATTATTATTATTATTATTATTATTATTATTATTATTATGTCTGTCCTACATGTTAAATGTTGCTGTTGACCAGGGACCTCTTGTAAAGCTCTTTGAGCACATTTAGTGGATATTGCGCTATATAAAGCTCAATTTTTTTATTTTTTTTAGAAAAGTTCTGCAAGTTCTGATTGCAATTGACCCTTTTTTTAATTTTTTGGACAGCATGCTAATTCAGCAATATCTTGATCATTAATGCGACTCATAACTTTACATTTTACATTTCTCTTGTTGATAGAAAAAAAAAAATTATTATTAGTATCTTTTTTTTTTTTATTTCAAGAATTAATTCATAATCAAAGCATACCATTCTTTCAATACACTATATGGATTGGCAAATCATGAGGTTTAGGGTTATTTTATCACCTATAATAGAATGGGCACCTGGTCGTTAACAACCTTGTCTCTGTCAGAAAAGAAATTGTAATATTGTGTAACAGGCATCTTGCCTCATTCTATATGTTACCTGTTGTGTTGCCGTGGGTCAGGGACCAAAAAAACGCGCTGTTAGCATGTTTAGTGGATATAACACAATATAAAAGCTCACGTGTAAAAAAAAAAAAAAATTCAAATGTATTTTAAGAAAAAAAAATAAACCTTATTTATTACATAAATAAAATAAAATCATTTTACATGGAATACAGTTCTAATAGTTCTGTTTTCATCATTTGTGAAAAAATTACAACCAAGACACTATTGCATTGTTACATTTATTCTTCTTTCTATGTATTTGTAAAGCAAACAACTGAGCCATCATATCCTGAGAGCCTTTTGATTGCCATCAACAAGAATGGAGTCAATCTGATTCACCCACAGACCAAGGTTTGTACAAAATGCTGTCCCAAGTCTTTTTGCTCCCCCATCTTAATGGTTCTGATAGCCCTATCATCAATGTGTCAGTCTTGTAACAAAATCAATTGACACTCGTTGATGGGGTTGGTTAAAAATTTACACACTCTGACCCAATATATAAATAGCTCCTGCCCTTAACAATCCCACACAACTCGGGTATGAATGAATGAGTCTTAGATGAAGGTAGTTGGACATATCAAAATTGTGCTGAAATATGACTGCTTGCTGGATGTTTGTTAACTTTTGTTATTCAACCTTTACTGTGTTATGACACGATGGTGGTTCATTCCTTAATTTGACTGGCGATGGAATAAGACCTAGTATAGCCTCAAGGAATATTGGGGCCGGTATCAAGTCTTCTGTATGTAAATGCGGTGGAACATGAAAACAAGAATGCATATCACCCACAACTACCTAGTCACCATTACTTATTCAGACTCAGAAAACAAAGACAACTCAAATTTGACTTAGGATGCAAAAAGTGATTTAAAAAATGGAACCATTACCAAATAAGGAAAAAACAATGAATGCAAATGCTTCGAATAAAAAATTGATATTAACAGTTGTAGCCTCATTAGATTAAAAAAATTATGCCCTTTCACAACGGCACCATCTTTCCCCTGAAATTGTGGGAATCCTGCATATGACACTTCTACTCATTTCTCCTTTTCTTCCTCAGGACCTTCTGGCTACCCATCCTTTCTCCAAGATCTCCAACTGGAGCAGTGGCAATACATACTTCCACATGACCATTGGAAACTTGGTTCGAGGAAGTAAACTCTTGTGTGAAACATCCATGGTGAGTGCAAACTACAACTATCATCTTTTCTTTTGGAAATAATTAATATTTACGCTCATAATCCTGTAAAACGTATTTAAATATATTTTAAGTGAATTTAGAATTAGCTAGCTATCTTTTCTGTTTTTTTGTTTTTTTTCTTTTGTCATTGTATCTGTTATGAAACAATAAAGCCATGTAGCTTGGGTTGAATAAAATTGACAGACTAAATGACCAATAATTGCAGTCAGTGATAAAAAGAATATGATCATTAAGGTGTCCCAACTATCTGTGTGTTTCTCATCAGATTGTGTTGCCATTAAAGCAACTTCACTTTTTGATTTTCACGATTGCATTAGCTGTTTGCTCTACTGAGTATGTCATAAATTAGTTTCTAATGCATCAATAGGTCTCATGTGATGATTTGTTGTATTTTGAATAATATTCTAATTTTATTTTTTTTCATGGGTATTTTTTTCTGCAGGGCTACAAAATGGATGACCTTTTGACCTCTTACATCAGTCTTATGCTCAACACCCTCAATCGCCAACGAAAGTCTTAAAGGACTGAAAACAAATAATAGATTGGCTTTTGGACCGAGACAAGAAGCCTTGCACAAGAACATATGAATGCCTTGTTGCTTATGACATTTTTCCACATTATATTTGGGTTTTTGAACTTTTTTTTATTACTTTTAGATACAGCATATTTATTCATCCAATCATAAATTCAATATTTCACTTCACTGTCATTTGTTATTTGATTCAAACACCAGTATATACAAACACTTTCCACTTTATACTGAAGCTTGCTACTCTAGAAACATGGAGACAAAACAAAAAAGAAATAATAATAATAACTGGACTGACCCAGATTGTGTTTTTTTCTCATACAGATACAAGCTATTTGTGACATGACATGTTAATTCCACCATAAATGACAACTTTTGTGCTCCCTTTAACGATAAATGGATAAATCTAGTGCAACTTTAATTTGACCCTTTGGACAAAATATTATCATTAACTTTATCACCGTGATCACTAGTTGACAACAAAGCATGAAACTTTTTCAAAATGCAATAGAAATTGTATTCAACTCTGGAACTGTTGCGAATTCAATGTCATTGGAAAGAAATTATGACCGCATCCTTCAAACCAATTACCAAAAAAAAAGTAGCAATTAAAACATTCCACTTTTGTTTCAAGAGAGCTCATCACAAACAATGTTCTCTGTTAAATGATAATTCATTGTGCTAGTTAGTATAAGTATGATCAGATAATACATTATGTATCATCCTTAGCCCTCTACCTCCATGTTATCCGCTTTCCTTAGTACTTTTCAAAATAAAAATTAAATATACTCAGTTGTTCAATCTCAAAGAAAATTGTCAACTACCACTATCATATAAAATTTTAAACAGTAGCTTTAATAATTCACAAATGATTCCTCACAGGAAAATATACATAATATTGGGGTAAAAGTAACCACAGCTAAATTAATCATGTCATGAAAACATTCCGACACGCTTTATAAAATTAGATTTCATTCAACAAATTTAGAGGATCAAACAAAGAAGGTATAGTCTGTCCATAATGAGAAATGGTTTATCTTTCTTTATAGCTGTAGTATGTCAATTCAGAATGACGTGTTGTAAAAGTATTTAATTGGAAATGTCCTTAGCAATATTATCAGTGAATGGAGGTTTGTGCATACCGAGATAGTCAGCCTTAGGTTTGAGTTAGTTAAGCTATATAAGTGTTATAGTTTATGATAGAGACTGTTATAACCTCATCAAATTTTCCATGAAATTCACACACCTGTTGAAAATTGATGGTATGTACTCTATCAATTTGAACAGAAATTAAAGACTAAACAGGAATGCATTATGAGAAAATGGGGGGGGGGGGGGGGGGGGGGGGAACTTCTAAATGAAAGAACGAACAAAAGCTAATGATCGTCAAAAATGATGATGGAATGGCATAAACAATTTTCAAAAGGTTCCTTGGGATGCCTCCATATTCATGCTTAACATATTTTGTCACATTTGAAACCTTGTATCATTGCATTTTTAAAATATATAAATCGATGTAAGTTGTCTCAATCAAAATTTTATGATTATAGAATTGTGTGAGTCCATGTTAGCACTACACCAGTATGTGCCTCTCAACATTATATGGCATGTCTTGTTTTCATGATCACTTTTGTTTGTTTGTTTGAATTGTTTTTTTGTTGTTGTTTTGTTTACTTTATTTATTTAGTTCAAATTAATTGCAATACAAAAATGATTTATCTTTACTAGAATAACAGAAAAGGTACGCTCTTTTAATTTTTCATAATTGATAATTCAGCTTTCCGAAACTTTTCTAAATTGAACATTTGGAATATTTTAATGTGATTGGGAAATTATTTTAAAATGAAATTACTTTCTGATTTTTTGTTGTTATACTATATATTTGAATGTATAAAGTGATTACTTCAAGTTTTAAAAAAGAAATCATGTCCTTGAAAAAAATTACAGTTAATTGGAAACCAAGTTGAGAGTAGGTTGATACAACATATTTTTATTGATGTAAATTTCATTGTTTCGTGTTTTCAAAATTCCAATGTATTCTGCATTTGTTTATAAAGTGCTCAGTTGTAAACTTTCTCGTCCTTACATTGTCTATTTGATCTCCATTTCCTAAAGGTCTCCACTCTTACAGAGTGATTAAATATGAAAATGTTATTTACTTTGTATACCATAAAGATGGATTGTTTTAAATCAGTGAATCTATCTGTTTACCTAATATGACTGAATCATGACTATAGATAGTATGCGCTGGCTAAGAAGCTCATAACATTGCCATCCGGAAGTATAACGGACCAACACACAAAACTGTGTGTATCCATGAACGTTTATAGTCGGGTTAATACAGTTCAGTGAGCATTACTCATAAACGCGGATGGCAAAAAACAATAACAAAGACCTAAGTGACGTCACCTTCGAACCATTTATACTTGTAGTCTCTTATATTGGTTTTGAAGGATTGGCGATTTTAGTGAGATGACTCTTTTTCTGGGCGCTTTTATGTTTTCACGTAGTGGTGTCTGAAATGGGGCTAACCTCTATTCTCAACTCAGTGTGTTTAAAGGGGCATTCACTTGATGAGAAGACCTAAGTGCCACACACATTTTGAAATGAAATAAGCAAATATTTAAAATTAGACGGGAACTTAAGCCCTATGTGTGGCATGGTATATAAATAGATATAATTTTATCAATCTGTGTGTCTTGAAATGTGTAAACGAAGACACATGTTCGATGGACACTGATGAAGGCTAATGAATGTGTTTCAATCTATTCCATTATTATTCCTACCACTACTACTGCTGCTCATTCCAATATTGCTTCCTCTGTTTCATAATTTGGTGTTCATATTTTTATGATATTCTCTATGATTTATAATTACTAACAGTTCCAAGTCATTTTGGACCAAATCTCGTTCATATTTTTTTAAAGAAGGTAATATACATTATATTGTAAACATTTTTTTTCTTGAAAAAGGAAAGAAGTTAAGCAAATGGTAACAGAGTCATGTATTTATTGTTCAGTGTTACAATCATTACAAAACCTTGTTTGGTTTCTGAAAGTAGGACTAAGAAATGATGATTGAGGGGAAAAGAAGAGGGAATTGAATGCAAGTATATTTAATGGCTTTGGATGTGGTTGTTATCTTTTCTATCCATGATTTCTAATGCAGGTGCTTTTTAAAATTGTATTTCATTTTTTAAAAATTAGTATTTGATTTCATTTGTGAATAACTCTGAAGGGATTGAGCTTTGCTTTTATCAGATAACTGGCGCTGTCTACAAACGTCATGATATTGCCAGGGAATCTCAAATAGAAAAAAGGGAATAAAGTTTCATGCAAATATTTTTGTTGATTGGCATATTTTATTACTTTTTTTGTTTGTGTGTATCTGTTGCCCGAATAATGCTTACATTTATTTATTCATTTCAGGTGTAAGAAAAAAATGAAAAGAGTTCTTTTGTACTTATTTTATGGATGTAAAATATTCCTTCTGTTTTGGTATGTTTTTATTTTATCGTACCAAATTATATAGTGAGAAGTACTGACATGACACATTCCTTGTTTGTATTTGTAAAGAATAATTGATTGAAAAGAAACATTCCTGTGTATAAGTGGTTCAATCCTTGCTGTGTCTTTGAAATCCGTAATTTTTACAAGGGACTGGTGGATACTATTCAGACTTCTTTGATGTCTTTTGTATCTTAAATGTTATTGAGACAGTGTTCATTTAAAAAAATTTCTTTTTGGTTTTTATTTTGAATGTGTTTCATGTTTTTTGCTTATCATAAAATTCCTAAGCTACAAGAGATTTATTGTTAGCTTTCACAGTTTGTAGATAAGCCTTATTTATCTTTGATTGCTTGATGTCATTGGAAATGAGGATATATTAAATTAGTGCAACTGGTTTTGGGGTTATTCTTTTGCTCTTACATCTCTAGAAAGTTCATCTGATTAAGAATGAGTGATTTTTTTCGTTTGTAATGAGAATTTAATATTTAGTTCAGAAGTACTTAAAGGCTCATACCATTGTTTGCCATTTTTATTTGGCTTCTTAAAGGCTATTATTAACAAGTGTTCATATTATATTCAATTCCATTTAAATTTACTTTTGAAGAGTATATTTATATTTATCTATAAATACCCACCAATCTCATCATATGATATTATGTAATTTCATAACTGAAATGCGGCTATTGTTTGTTGGACAAGCATTTATTTCTTTCTCCAATTCTGTAAGAATAACATGTTTTCTTTACCTTAATCCACCCTAGTTATCTAATAATGAATTATAGAAATCAGTGATATTCAATTTTTCTTTTTCGCTTAAAAATCTTTTCTTTTCTTTTGCATTTTGCTTTTTTGTCAAGGAAAATTAAATGTGCTCGTATTCATTTTGTCATTCCTTAAAAAAAATTTTTCTTCAAGTTTTGTCTTTTTATTTTGCCGTGAAACCAATTTGGTTGTGTAGTGCTGTGATTCGAAATTTTTGTAATGAGTTTTTTTATTGAAAATTTGTTACATTTTGTAAGGTTGTTGAAGAATTTAATATTTTATAAATTTGAAGATATGTATTTTTTTTTTTTGAACGTGATTTATACACAAGTTACTCATTTTTAAGAAATCTGTAATATTATATTTTATTGTTATATTGAGGAGGTGGTTAATCCGGTTATGATTATTATTTTTTTAGTTTTAAATGCCTGGATTTTTTTGAAAATGAAATTTAACGTCCTTTATTTTCAACATGATAGTTATTGATGTCTACAAATAGAATTATGTGTTGCAAGTGCTGAGAAAACACTTAAAAACAAACAGACAAAAGAAATACTAATGATCTGTTTACTTTCTTTAGATTATTGCATTCTGGTTCTATTTTATGATTGAAAAGCATAAAATAATAAAACTTAGGATTTCAAGAGGTTCACATCTGCGACATTGATTATAACCCAGGCTTTTGTTTGAAGTTCATTGTTGTTAGCATATTTAATAATGATCTAGTTGCGGGTGGTTGGATGGGAGCATCACCCTTGAATCATATACCTATGATGTTCGCATGGGTGTACGATCCGATAGTGATGTCGTTTCTTCTTCTCTTTACTAGCCTATCCTGCTTCTTTGGTTTGTGATTGTATTTTTGACAGGGGATATTTTTTTCCTGTAAATCCTCTGCCTGTTTGTTCTTGGTTATTTATAATTTAGCTTATGATATCTTTAGGTTATGATTTTGATTGACATTTGTACTATTTTTGTTAGATTGCTTGTTTTTTTGTTTCAGCGGTCTCTCATATAACCTCAATTGTGTTGGAAGAGACCTAAAGCAACAAACAAAAAAAAAATGATCTAGTTAATTGTTGACTTCGCATCTTTACAAGATTGGACTGTCTCACTATTAGCCACGGGGTATTTTGTCTCTTAAGTATGTTTCTCATTTCTTTTTGTCAGATTTGTGTGTCACCTTGACCAATCAGATTGGGGCCTTTGAGCTCACCTGTTGGGCAGGAGCGGTCCTTTGCTGTCTCTTCTCTATTGTCCTCTCTCTTCCATGTGACCTTTTATTGTTTTGAAATGAAACTCATTGATGGGTTTTGTCTATGCTCTGACTGGGATTTTTTTGCCAGGGGGAGAGTCGGGTAAATGTTTATAGAAAGAGAATTCATTTCGTCTTTCTAATCATCTCCCCTTTATATCTGTATGTTTTGTTAGTTATTGATAAGTAATTGAGTGTATTTCTTTTGGCTAGGATCATTTGCCTTAAACGCATATGGTATGATTGCTCAAGGATTTAATTATGTCCTCTGTTTCGACATTCCTCTTTCTTTTACTTATTTTGAGCACTTTATGCTGATCTGAAATCTTTTGATATTGAAGGGCTACCATCCTCCTTTTTCTATTTGTGAAATGACATAGTGTGCACAGTGAGTTTTGCAGATCTCTTAAATTTTAACAAATTGTCCATTATATTATCTAAAAAAAAAATTGCGGAACAGCAGAATTTGATTTGAAAGTAATATTTTTGAGCTTGCTCATTTGTTCGTTTGTAACAATTCTTATTCTGTTTTCTTAAATCTCTATAGTAATTTTATTCCTGTGAGTAATTGCATGACTGTTTACTTGAAGAAAGAAATATTATTCAACAATATTAAACAATATAATTTATAGAAGCTCATGTGACAGTTTATAAACCGTATCACAAATCACAAACTTTGAAGATAAGGTGACATATTTAATCCTAACTTCTTGATAATACAGCAATTATTTATACAAGCTTTATAAAGTTTTTATGAGGGTTTACTTTTATTTTTTTAAGTTTTTAATATTTGTTATGTAGACTTTATAACCAATATCAGTATGTTGATTCTTAGTAATTTGTTATGATAAAAATTTAAACAATTGCTAAATTTGATATGTTGTCACAAGTATTTTTTTATTCATGGGTGACAGTTAGTAGCTTTATGATTAGGGCTTTGGGCCAATGAAAAATTGAAATGTAGTTTAAAGGGAGTCTACCATACTAAGGTATACTTGTTTTTCTTTTTTAATATTTATTTATTCTAATCAATGTTGCCCTGTGGTTTGTATTTTCTGTTTATCTCAAATCAATTATATTTGATTAGTAAAAATTCATAGTTGAACATTTACGGGAATTAAGCAATTTACTCAAGTCAGATAATGTGACATAGGAAAAATATCCTTATGTAAACTCTCACAAAATCTAAATCTTTAATACTAAAACTCTTGTCCTCAGATTCATATATGCCTATTTTGTTCTATCTCCCCCTGAAACGTTTTATGTTCAAAACCATCAAATAGTTGTTCAAATAACTCTAAATGTAAAAAAGTTTTCCAGTGTCTTCTCTCGATAAACTTGAGTTGGTGTTGAAATATAATTTATTGACGAATAATTCTTTCAGTTGCCTTTCGAACTTGAGAACCAAAATTCTCTACAAAAGTTGGCTCTCAAGGAACAAACTCTGAACTGTAATTTATAATTCTATATTTAATTATAAATATAACAACATATTATTGGCTTGAATACCACGAGAAAGGATTTGTATACATATTTTAATACAATAACTATATTCTATTTTATTGTATTTGTATAATATTATATTTTTATATGTCTATGCTTAAAATGAAATAATAATTATAATGATATTTACTATTATTATTATTATTATTATTATTATTATTATTATTATTATTATTATTATTATTATTATTATTATTATTATTATTATTATTAATTATTATTATTATTATTATTATTATTATTATTATTATTATTATTATTATTATTATTATTATTATTATTATTATTATTATTATTATTGTTATTATTACTATTATTTTTATCAGATTATTTATCCATATTTCCATCATCATCATCTTCATCGTCATTGCCATTCCATATAATAAACACGAATTGAACACGATTACAAATAAACATGTACACATATCACTATATTTCATAAACTTGTAATGCAATAAAGTGTATACAAATAAACATTTAATTAAATTAGCCCTGATTTTGAGTTGTGTACAGTTTCAGCTATCTCTCGTATATCATTTTTCCTTTCCATTTCTGGGTATAGTCTTATCACAGCCCAATGTGGGCAGAGAGGTCACTGTTGCTGTGCTGGGTGGGGTTTCCGACCTCTCGTAGTGGGCAGGGAGGTACATACTTCCTGTGTCATCTATCCCCCTGAATCTGTTTTCCAAATTGCTTTTTATCTTTGCCTTGGAATAAGATTTTTGTCCAGACCCTTGCGGAGTCCTTGGTTGGGTGGGAAACAGTTGAATGTATAGTTATAGTTTTTGGAGATGATATTATTTTCCTTGTAATTCATCTATCTCTCTTGTGTACTGTTATTTTTTAAATTCTTAACACATGATTTGTAAACATTTGAGTGTATTCCTCTTAGTTGGGACTTGTGCTAGTGTCTGGTGAGACTTTTAGGTGGTCTCAAACTAAGTAGCCTACACTGATAGTGTGCTCTTGGAATCTACATCTGTTCCCTATTTGAACCATTTCCCCTTGTCTTACTTTTTCCTCAAGTTCTTTTAATTGTACTTCTGGAATGTTTTTACTATCCAATTTTCTTCCTTTTTACTGTCGCTGATGTGACCTAAATGTGTTGCAAGCGTAGTAAAACCCTTAAAACAGTAAAACAAAACAACTGTTGTTGTGTCCTATATTTCCTTTTCCAGATTGCTTTCTGCTTTTGTCGTGAAATGCGGTAACTTAGTTTGTCCTGACCTTGGCCGGATTCCAGCGGGACCTCTCTTGTTTCCTTTTATAGCAAATTTTAGGCTGCTTTCCTGGGGTTTTTTTTATTGTTGTTGTCTTTTATTATTATTATTATTATTATTATTATTATTATTATTATTATTATTATTATTATTATTATTATTATTATTGAAAAAAAAAGAAGAGAAAAATACATAGTGGGATAGTCCGTTGACATTTATCGACGACCGACTTCTAGATTTGAGATATAAAAATATAAGTGTGTTACTTTTAAAAAGATAACCCCAAAAAACTAGAGCATTTATGTAGGGCATTATCCACTAAACGTGCTCAAAGCTTTTTAGAAAGGGTCCCAAACCAATGGCTACATTAATATGTACGACGAGACATGACGCCTGTCAGGCGATATTACATTTTATTCTGACAGAGACAACGCTGCTGTTAATGGCCACTAGAGTGCTGGGAGAGAATATGAATAAAGAGCCATTTCCAATGACTCAATTCTGCGCGTCTCAGAGCGATACTTGAATTTTGGACCTTAGATCTGAAGAAAACGTTTTCCTAGTATGCAAAAATAAATAACGAACAACAGTTCGGGTTCAGATGACTTAAGACATTTTAAAAATTACACTGAAAATCCAAAGTTTTTGTTGTTGATTTTCTTTTTTTTTTTTTTTTTTTTTTTTTTTGTTTTTTGTTTTTGTTTTTTGTTTTGTTTTTTGGTTTGTTTTGTTTTTGTGTTTCTTTAAAAATTAAAGCTGTTAAGGGGGCGCAACCAACCAAACCGTCTCTTTAATAGTGGGAATTTTGGGTATAGTCCCTTTGAATTTTTGTTGTTGGGGGGAGAAGGGGGGGGGGGGGGGGGGGGGGGGGCGTTAAAGGGAGATTCAATCAATCAATAATGTACCAGATCTGTTGCAGAAGATAGACAACCATGTCACTCCAATCCATCAGCCTATTCAAGGACCCCACATCATCCACTACTTACACTGTCAATAAATATCATTCTTTGTCTTCATCTAAATAATTATTATTTTCTCCTTGCATCGCCTTTAAATGTCATTTTGACCACAACACTTGGACTTTAAATATCGATCCATTAATTGAAGTGACTTGTCAAAAATTCTCAAACCTAAGCCTTCAAGAAGTGTCGCGATTGAGACTTATTGACAAGCTGGGAGTTATGTTAACCCATCGATATAATCGTACTTGAAGTTTTCGGACCAAAATAGTATTTCTGTATAAATATCTGCTCAAAACTACGCACTTCTACCGTCAGTGGGAATTGTTTTTGTTTGTTTTTCTCCTCAAAATATCGGTCTTTTAAAACCGACGTTTGCATCATAATTGAGTTAGGAACATATTTCTAGCACAGTTAAAATGTGCTATTCTTCTTTTTAAACATATCAAATTTCTTTGATTAGTGTTGCTGGAATTATAGGTTAATGATTCGTTTTAGACACATTTCATTGGAAATGACGGTGTTTTGATAGCCAGATTACATATACCCCTTTGGCACTCTCCACGGAGGCTGAACTACGGCCATGAATGGATTTATTCACAAGTGGTACCAAAATAACGCCGAGTGAAAGATCTTTTTTTTTTGATGTAATATTTTAAAATTGTGTTTGCGGAAGTTAAGCTCTAATAAATCATTTTTAAAACTGAAATCCAAGAAAAAAATTTTTTTTTAGCTTCGACAGTTGTTTTTGGACAGCAACACTTACTTCCTACCCAGTGTTGTCCTTATTGACGTTGGCTGCCCGCACTATGCGATGACAAATTAATGTCTGCCCATTCCTCTGGCTGCCCACACTCTGCGATGACATATAAATGTCTGCCCATTCCTCTTACATTAACACTAATCAGACAAATTTGACTTTTTTAAAAAGGAGAAAAGTATTAGACCTGTACTTTCCGTAACAGGTAACATAATTGCTGTATAGTGCGGCTATGTGGTCTTGTGGTATGACACTCACTTTCGGATCGGAAGGTCCTGGGTTCGAGATTCGCGCTCGGCGCATAGTTGAGTAATTGGAAAAGGCTCTTTACTCACATTCTCTCACCGTACTCAGGTGTAAAATGAGTACCTGGCGTTAACAGCGTTGTCTTTGCCCGAAAAAGTGTAATATCGCCTAACAGGCGTCATGTCCATCCTACATGTTAAATGGTGCTGTTGACCAGGGACCCCTTGTAAAGCGCTTTGAGCAGATTTAGTGGATATTGCGCTATATAAAGCTCAATTTTTAAAAAATTATGGGGGTGATTTTAAAAAATGATTCGGAGTAGCAAGTATAAAGGCATCAAAAATAATAAACCAACCTGTTGATGAAGTAGAAAGAATTCATGGAAAAGCAATAGAAAGGAAAGCATTCTCAATTACCAACAATAAAAAAACATATTTTATACCATGAATTTGATATTTTGCCATCTGGGAGAAGTTTTTGTCAGATTAAATGTGGAACTAACAAGTATAAATCAACGTTCGTTCCATCAGCAATAAAAATGTTGAATATTTCATATGGTACAGCAAAACCAAGGATTGATGCGTTGACTGATTGACTGATTAATTTGTTTAATGTTAGGCTAGATGAAGTGACCAATTGATAATGATGATAATATTTGGTGTTGAATTGCCAAGAATGTAACCAATTGAAAATGAAATGAAAATGTTGATGTTGTGTATGTCGCATGCGTGAAAGAAAGAGAGGAAGAGAGAGAGAGAGAGAGAGAGAGAGGAGAGAGAGAGAGAGAGAGAGAGAGAGAGAGAGAGAGAGAGAGAGAATGGGTAGGAGTGAGGTGTCTGTTCAATGTTATAGTTATCATATAACGTTATGACAAGTGTAACTAAATGACAAATTGCCATATTTATGGACAATAAAGATCTATTATTATTATTATTATTATTATTATTAAATGTCAATATGCTCATAATCACGTTTATTTAAAATTTCATATAGTTTCACAGCTGCGGCGATTTTCGTTGTCTGTAGTGAAATGTTATGACATAAATGTAAAAATATTCACGACTAGACAGCATGAAACAAATTAATAAATTACTAAAGTAAAAACCCGATAACTCGACGATTGAAACGGCTTCCTGAGAGGAATCGCATTCTCAACCACTTCCGATTATTTCGCAGGACACATTATGCACTTTACTTCAAGTTCTAAGTTGGTAACTGCTGTCTTGATAGGGAATTTCCAACAAAAACCACGCACAGTCATCAGTGAACGTGGAGAATGGAAAAAGGAGAAGAAGACTATACATCAAGCAAACCTTTCATTTCATTTTGCTTCTGTTGATAATCCGTTTATAACCATAAACTTATGCGGAACAACTATAATGAGTCATGACACAACGCTGGTAATAAAATAAATAAGATTTCGATGCCTACAAAACCAACCCAAAAAAAAAAAAACAAATACAAAACAAAAACAAAACAAAACATAAACAGAAAAAAAAGTAAAGAAGCAAAAAAAAAATTAAAAAAAAAAAAAATCCCAAACAAACGAACATACACTGATTGATACTATTCGCCTATCTTTTTTCCCCTTTTAGCCAAGACATAGCCGACGACCAACAAATCAAACAAAAACCAAAATAATCTGAAATAACTGGTGTGTGATATTATTGAAGTCGTGTAGTTGAAAAGTAAAAGTAGTCCCTTAAATCCATTAGGCTCATGGATTTATTCCGGTTTCTATAGCGTGAAGGAGACAATAGCATAATTTGCTTGTTACCCTCTGGATATGACGCTAGTCTATCGCAAGTACTTTCCGCTGGGCGAGCATTGAGGTCAGAAAAAAAAAAAAATCTCGACTTCATCTGGGGTTGATCACAACCCCTTTGCGTGTGAAGCGAGTGCTCTACCTACCATCCGAGCAACAGGGACCCACGGTATAAAAGGAACGGAATTGACGTCGCTCTGCACTTTATTGTTTTTAGCCAGCCATTTTTATTAGTAGTTTTACTACATTCTACCAATCATACTATAAACGATCAGGTTACGTATAGTTTTGTGTGTTGCTACTTTATGTCCGGCTGGCGAATATTATGAGTTTTTTTTTGGTAAACGCATACCATCAATAGTTGAGGTATTCTTAAAATCTTGCCTTTGAAATTTCGAACATTACAAATGTGACTCTCCCAATGTCACACCACTGCTGGAAAGTCATTCGAAGTTCCAAATACAAGTGTACAAACATCCTATATTATTAGTTTTGTTATAGATACGTGCATGCTGAGAAATGTATTTGTGAAAATCTCTTTTAAAGAAACAAAAATTTAAAAGAAAAACGCTTACCCATAGCCAAACAACGACAACTATCCTAAGACTAAGATGACAAATACATTGAATTTGAGACTTGAGACGAGATTATCAGGTGGATTAAGCATTGAACTTACACTTGGTGGACTCAAGACCATTGTTCGAGTTTCGCTGTCGTAAAGGCATTTCATTTTGATTGAACAAACAATTGAAGCCCTGTTACTTATCCTGATGTACTGCACAGTTGACAATATGGTATTTAGTGACAAGCGCATTCTTGATCTCAGCATCAAAATATTTAACCACACATAGAATATTGCATCTTCATAATACTAATGTTTCAACCAGGGGAGTGGTGTCAACGGGTCTATAACAATGTGATTTCAAACATTTCACCTTACTGGTAAACTTGAAACCGACTGCAGTCCCAGTTTTCCATCGGCTGGCTGGCATTGTACCTCCCCACATTTGAAAAGTCACTGCTTCCAAAGCCCAGAAGTATAAACAGGACATGGACCCAAGACGCCCCCTCCATGACGACAAGTAGACTGAAGTCGGGAAAGAGCTTCATGACGGAAGAAAGCATCAACCCTGATCATGCAGCTCTATGCAGACTTTCCACATGGAGGGATTGGGACAATCATGCAAATGAAGCCGTTGAAGATCCGAGAGAAGAATTGCCCTCCGGAACTGAGCTCCTCAGAAATGAATGTGTAACACTGAACAGAGCACGGGCAAAACTGAGAAGAACAACTGGAAGCATGAAAAAGTGGGGGATGGCTGAGACTAGCTTGTGTACATGTGGATGTCGAGACGATGGAGCACATCCTTAGAGAAAGCCAGGACGGGCCCAGCTGCACTGACCATGACCTAAGGGTCTGCTCACCAGATGCTGTGGAGTGGGTTCGGTGTTGGAGCGACAATCTATGATGATGATGATGATGATGATGATGATGATGATGATGATGATAATCATGACCTCTCTTTTTCCTAAACCAATACGTTTTTCTCATAATTTAATCTATTTAAAAAAAATTCTTGATAAGAGGACAATTTGTGATGCTGGAGTAGACCGAGGAACAATTTTAAAACAATGCATTATTATTGTAACTGATTTATTTTGTAAAGAAGAAAAAGCCCGAATGACCGAACGCAATTATGGGATGTATTTAACACTGTTGTGATGGACAATGGCATGCGTTGGTTTGGGGGTATTTCTATTACAACAATGAACCCATAACAATGTCAGTTATCAGACCTGTAAATAAGTTCACGTCGGTCGCTATGCATCTGACCAACTCTACAATCACAGTGAGTAGTGTCCGGCAAACTGAAACATTACTGTCACATAAAATGTATTCTTGTGCTTACTTAGGATGGATGATCTGCGGCCTTGCCCACAATATCGAAGATTTCACGACGACCTGATACAAATGTATAGACGGACCCCCAACCTTGTTGCTCCATACTTTCTCAATTTATCTAACATCACACGTAATTAAGTTCAGATATAATGCTAAAATAAGACCAAAAAGAAAAAGAAAAACCGAAAGATAAAAAAGATAAATCAAATTGTTAAAACCCGGAAAGTATAAAATTTGAGACCAAAAAAAATGTCTCTTGATTGTTATTTTAGTTATGATTTGATTAAGATTATAAGATCCTGTTTGACTTTTATTTTTCTTATCTTTTCTTTTCTATCTTAAAAAAAAAAAAGATGTGTATCGAATTTTCAATTTAGTCCTAGAGAGTAATAAACAATAAAGTGCTCTGGCTCGACAGACGAAACAAGAGCATTCATCGCGCAACTTGGCAGTCGGCTCGCGAACTCCACGCATAGCCATTGAGATAAATTATAATGAGGCAGGAGATTCTACGTCAATTCCCCTTATCTGACAAGACGGCACTACACCTACTGGATCCACTCAGGCGTCCCTTGGAAAACGACAATCGTTATAAGACATAATATAATATATAGATATGCTTAACACATAATATTATAGTTCACGAATCTTTTGAAATAGTTTATGACAGGTATTTGCTGTATCGGGTGTATTCAAAACGTACACATTTGAGAACGGCTAATGTGTTAAGATATAGTATGTAAAGTATTTATTGTCAAAGAACAGTTCCTGGTTCTAGAATTCTGTAATCGTCGCAAGGAATTAATATTTGTTTTGGTTATTCCTGGTGGATTTTTTTAGAGTGGGCAGGTAAGTTTTCTTGTTTAAAATACATTGTCATGTTTTAAAATGTACTGACCAATATTTGGCCAAATATCAGCTTTTGTGTGGTCATTTTTATTTGATTGTGCCTAATGCTAAACAGACTAATTTGTACAGCTGTGGTTTGACAATCTACTATTTCATGTTAAGGTAAACCGAAGCGAATTGATTTATTCATATGAAGTTGCAAATTAAATTTTCTTTCTTATTTAATGATAAGCTTCGATTTCAAACGACTTATTATGATGGTAGTTATCAAATCTGGTTTCAATTTCTTTGCCTCAGATAATATGACAGTAGTGATGGCGCTGGGTGGGGTGAATTCTTCCGCGATATCAATTGTTTCTTTTTCTTGTCTTTGCGCAAGAGTCGAATCAAATAAAGGACATCTAGAGTAAGAGAAATCAACGCCAATTTAGCAGCAGACATCTCAAATCTATTTTTTTTTTAAAAAAACGTCTTTAAATTGCACCATATCTTATCTAAACGATTATCACCATCTTCATCAGGTGGTGTTTATCATAATGAGTCAATGACGTCACTGGCAAAGCATCAATATGGATGCTCTACTGTTTGTTGGAACTTGAAATCGATTTCTTGAGAGATGAGACCAATTTCATTTCAGATCTCAAATTAACAAGCAGGACCAAAAGCTGGACAGAAATGCTGGAAAATGTTATAGATAGTTTGGGTAAAGAAAAAAATATCTCATTAAAATGCGTCACAGTTGTTTTCGCTTGTGTACATTAATGTCAAACTATGTGTAAAAGTCGAGAGAGCAGATGACGTGGAAAGTGAATTGTTGTCATTTTTTAGATTTCAAAGATTTGAACTTTCCAGCCCTGTCGCACTCTGAGAAAAACATGTGTCAATAAAATTGGCCAGAAAACTCGTCCTTCAAATATCAATCAATTAAAATGACCCTCTTCTTGGCTAGAATCTTCAAACCTTGGACTTCGCGAGTCCCCGGCGGAGTACTAGGTTTGAGAGTTTTTGACAAGATGAGGACCATTTCGAGTTTTCTGGCCAAAATTTTTTAATGTGATGTTTCAGAGTTATATAGTAGGGTGATTATCATTATATATGATTCAGTTGGTTGACTGTCAGATTGATACCCAAAGACAGCGATTTTGTAGATTTCCCGAATACAATATTTTTAACCACTCTCAGGTTTAATTGTGAAAAGGTAACGAGCTAGATGTGATTGAGATACGGCGAAGGCATTTTGAATAAATTATCGCGATTTATGGATGAGCGTGGACATGCAAGTTTTTCATTTAAATATTTTTTAAATATATACAATGTCATGTTTTAGAATTTTATGGCCAGTACCTACTTTGCAAAATAGAAAGCTTCTGTGTAGTCATTTATTCTATTTTGCCTAATACTAGAATGATTGATTTATGTGTAACTGTGGTTTGACAATATAAAAAAAAGAGCTTTATATAGTGGAATATCCACTAAAAGTGCTCAAAGCGCTTTACAAGGGGTCCCTGGTCAACAGCAACTCTTAACATGTAGGACGGGACATGACGCCTGTTAGGCGATAACACACTTTTTCGGACAAAGACAATGCTGTTAACGGCCAGGTACTCATTTTACATCTGAATACGGTGAGACAATGTGAGTAAAGAGCCTTTTCCAATGACTCAACTATGCGCCGAGCGAGGCTCAAACCCAGGACTTTCCGATCCGAAAGCGGGTGCCATACCACTAGACCACATAGCCGCACAATCTAGTTTTCCATGGTAAACAAGTAAGCTGCAGCCGATCATTTGTATCCTTCTCTCTCTCCCTCTCTTTTTCACTCCTATCTCTCTATCACACACACACACACACACACACACACACACGCTCACACACATACGCATACACACACACACGAACCCTCTTCTCTAAATTTAATTGACTGGTCATTATCAAGTGATTAAAAAAGATAATAAAGCAACAACAACAAAATAATAAACAAATAAACAAAATAAAACCTATAGGTAAATAAATTAATGTAAGAAAGTGAAAGAGGGAAAGGTGGGAGGGAAGACTGAGAGAGAGAGAGAGAGAGAGAGAGAGAGAGAGAGAGAGAGAGAGATAGAAAGACGGAGAGAGATAGAGAAAGAAAGAGACAGAGAAAAAGAGGAAGGGAGAGAGAAAGAGGGAGAGTAAGAGGGGGAGCTGGAGAGGGAGAGATGAAATGAAAAAATGAGAGAGAGATAGAGAGAGAGAAAGAAAAAGACACACACACACACACAGAGAGAAAGAGAGAGAGAGAGAGAGAGAGAGAGAGAGAGAGAATAGAAGGGAGAGAGAAGGAGGGAGTGAGAGAGCCGGGGAGGGAGAGATAGAAAGAAAGAGACGAAGAGAGAGATAGAGAGGGGAAAAGAAAGAAAGAAAAAGAAAAAAGAGAGAAAGGCAGTAAGAAAGAAAGAAAGAAAGAAAGACTGAAAAAGAGAGAGAGAGAGAGAGAGAGAGAGAGAGAGAGAGAGAGAGAGAAAGAGAGAGAGAGAGAGAGAGAGAGAGAGAGAGAGAGAGAACTGACTCATGGTGTTAGGTGCTGTGCATTGAAATACAAAATAAATGTCATTTAGAACCACCCAGCATATGCCAGTCTTTATTAGATATTCATCAACTTGCTGAAATTGAATTTTCTCAAGGAGACAGATAGGAAAGGCGTGTGTTGAATTGTAATCACTCCAAGTTGGGTAACAGTCCTTCTCATTTCTTTTTATATTTTAAAAATAATCATTTTTGTTTTTTATTGGTCCCGAACTTCAAATAAATATAATGCTCCTCAAAAAGGTTGGTGCATTTACTGTCATTTGTTTTGATGCTTGTTAGAAAGACATGATTTTTTTTTTAGCGTAACCCCCCATCCGCCGATGTGTGCTTATTTACAGGTCTGATAACCCAAATCGTTATGGGCCCATTGATGTAATGGAAATACCGTCAAACCAACGCATTGTGAACACATTGTGAAATCAATCCACAACTACGCCCCGTTGTCATACCTTCTAGTTATGTACACCTTTCTTCCTAAACTTCCACCGTCTAAGATTTCAATCCAAAGAGTATCAAGCAGGTTCAGAGCTTTGCAACCATTTTAATAAAATGATCCATCCGCTTTACTTCGTAACGAGACAAATGTATTCCCATCGACATGGTCGTATCAATGTGATATATTTAAATTTAATTTGTTTAACCCATTCGAGACCGGCACGGTATTTCTCTAACCACATAATATTATCAATGTCTTTATCGTGGAAGAAAGAGAGGTGCGACTGACCTTGGGCGGAGCCCGAGTAACATCGCTGTTATAGTTTTCTGATTAAAAACGTTACGGGCATCAGTTATAACAATATTATGAATAAAGGAATACAATGTGATAGGAAAGAATACTATTATATCAGCCTCGCTATCAAGGGGTTAAAGGTGGAAAATGAAATAAAAAGTTGAGTCATATAAGCTTTAATAGATATAAGTGTGTGTGTGTGTATGGGGGGGGGGGGTTGTAAAAGAAGTGTGTATGTGTGTGTGTGTGTGTGTGTGTGTGTGTGTGTGTGTGTGGTGAGAAAAGGCTCAAGGCTTCATTCATTACTGTATGTTAACGGCTTTTTTCTTTGCTAGCTAGAAATACTCATTTCAAAATGACATTAAGGAACCTTCATATTGATTTATTTATTCTCTTTCTTCCCTTGCCGTTATTATTCAGGCTGGATTGTATTTCTATCTCTATTCAAGTCCTGTCACGTCTTTGACAACAAAACAAATTCCAATATTAGGGCAGCTTGACCTAATCACCCCGTTCAATAGAAAACAATATTGCGTTGCATGTCTCTTTCAGTCGGTGGGTCTTGGTGGTTGGCTGGGTATGGCGACAAGGTTGTATTGAGTGGTTCGAGTTCAAGACGAGATTTCTTCTTCATGGGAAGCAGTGGCGGTTCTAGCCTATTTACAGTGGTTGGGCAAAGAGGATTCGGTCATATATATATATATATATATATATATATATATATATATATATATATATATATATATATGATATATATTTTTTATTTTTATTTTTTTGTTTTTTTTTTAATAAAAAAATTTTTTGATTTTTTTTTTTCGCCTTTAAACAAAAAATATTTCAACCACCAATAATCACATTCACAATGAAATGACAATACCAGTAGATTTTAATTCTTCCAAACGTAATCAAAAATGAATCACGAAAGAGAATACAACTAAAAAATAAAGCGACGAGACATAATGCGACAACACCTTGACAATACAAGTCCATTTCGTTCACTCGAAAAATTTAAGAGATGCTTTAATCCCTCAACGGCGATATTAATATTGCTTTTACATATTTCTGGTTTTCAGTAGTACGTAGTAACCTTAAAGTTTTCATGGAGAAGCAACAACAGCGATATGACTCGAGTTTCATTCAGAGCTCAAATTGCATAATTTTTACTGCTGTCTTGGTGGTCAGAATGATTGTGCCGGTGGTGGTAGTGGTTGGAATAGTGGTAGCGGTGGTGGTGGTGGTGGAGGAGGAGGAGGAAGACGAGGCGGTGAGGGGTAATTATGGTAGTGGTTTTGGTGGTGCTGTTGGTTAGAATGATAGTTGTGGAGACGATGACGGAAATTGTATGGTGATGTTGATATTGTTTTTATTTCTATTGTTGTACTTGTTGTTAATATTGTTGTTGTTGTTGTTAATGATGATGATGATGATGATGATGATGATGATGATGATGATGATGATGATTATGATGACAACGACGATGTCGTCGACAATGATGGTTACCATACGATATTACAAAATTTATTCAATCTTAGGCTTTCGCCAATTAATCATACAATTTGATGACCACATACATGAAAGTGGAAAATAATGGCAAATGGGACCAAACAATAAACTGATACCATTAATAACCACCAAAAAAAATACAACAATAGTAATACCACCAATACGTACAATAATAATAACAATGATAATAATAATAATAATAATAATAATAATAATAATAATAATAGTAATAATAATAATAACAATAATAATAATAATAATAATAATAATAATAATAATAATAATAATTAATAATAATAATAATAATAATAATAATAATAATAATAATAATAATAATAATAATAATAATAATAATAATAATAATAATAATAATAATAATAATAATAATAATATTACCATCATCATTACTACTACCACCACCGCTACCACTATACCACCATCACCATCATTATTACGTTTCCAATTATTTTTTCTCGTTTTTTAAAATTTGATATCTATCAAAACAGACGAAAATTCCGGTGATTTTTTTAAAGGGTAGTTAAAATATCTACGATTTTATTAGCCCTGAAAACTACGATTTTTATTTTCCTATCTAAAGTAGGCAGGTCTGCTATGACAAGTATCAGTATCAGTTCCATAGTCAAAATAAGACAAACAAAAACAACGTTTATTTAATATTAGGCTTTCGCCAATACTTCATACAATATAATTAAGACAAAATAATGTTACCAATCTCTCCTCATGTATTCGTTTGACTATCGTCACAATAATTACCGTGTTATCTTTGCTCCTTACCCAACCAATCCCTTGCTTCCCGCCTCTTCATCGCGAACCATCTTATGTATGTATTAGCTTCAGGACGGGCAAGTACGGAATCTGCCCACCCTTCCGTATTTCCTCTATAACTTAGAATTCAACTATCTCCTTACTCAGAAGAGTATTTCTCGTATACTAATTCAATTGTTGAGAAAACCAAAATGGTGGTTGTATTTTATATATTTATTTAGTCGTGACTTTTGAATAAAAGTGTTTTGTTTATTAGAGGGAATACAATAGAAAATTACATTGTTTTGCAAAAATATTTAGTCTGGCAATAAAAATACAGCGGTAATTACTTTAAGAATAATAAAAAAAAAAAGAATTAACAAATTAATTTGTTAAAAAACAAAACAAAAAACAACAACAAAAAACAACAACAACAACAACAAACAAATAAGAAAACAATTTAAATAAATGAGTTCTGAGAAACACTAAAGAAAACGAGGGGGAAAAAAAATGAAATAATTTAAATGGATAAACAAATATATTAAAACAACACAAACTAATACTAAATTGATATAATATTAGTAAATTAATAAATTTAATTCAATACTGGAACCTTCCCAGCACAAGTAAGGCAATAAATAAGAAAAAGTTCGTTTGCCAAAATCTCTATTTAGTGTACACTGGTTAATAAGGTGGGCTCATTTGAATTAGCCCGACCTAGTACTAGAGAGGCCAGACAGCAAATCACCGTCAGGCGACGTGACGATGAGATGACGATGTGGGCGGAGTGGAGTGGAGTGGTTGGGGGGGGGGGGGGGGGGGGGGGGTGATAAAAAGAACAGGAGCGTATCCTGGTTTATGTATTACGGGATGCATGGTGATTCGCAATCTATCAAAAATACACACAAATTGATTTCAGTACAAAGTATCAATTTTAAGTAGTAACTTTTGAAATTATCTAATTTAGATTTGATTATTTCGGACCTGGTAATACAGCATATAACTTGAAAAAACAGGCTGGTATTTGCCCACCCTGCCCATTATTACCAGCCGTCCCTGATGGGAAGTGACATTTTCAGTCAAACTAAATATTAAAAACTAAAAATTGGTTCTTTCATGTTGGTCACAAGGTCTACAAGAAAAAGATAATAGATTGTATCATATGATATGATTCATATCCACGTGAATGAATGAGTTTGTGATTTAAAAGATTGTGACCTATTAATAAAGCGACATCCGCCAATGAGCTCAAATCGCAAAGCGTTCACAGGCCAACAGCAAAACATAACACATAGGACATTTAACGCTTTTAAGATACGCTATAACAACTTTATTTTATCTGCCAGGTAATAATTTTACACCTGGATACGGTGAGAGTGTGCCGCCCACAGCCAGCGGGACTCGAACCCGATCCTAAATGCAATTCTCTAGACCAAAAAAGCCGTACAATAATTTATCTTATTACTGTATAAGGCTTCGATATATTGTTCATTAACTTGATACCAGGTATGCTGTTGTTCTGTCGACAGAACATATTTGGGAAAATATGGTAGCCAAAGTGTAGCCCAAAGACGACAGCCAATATACAACATATTTATTATGGCTTTTTAACCAGTTAACTGCCTTACTCTGGAAAGACACGTTTATAAAATATGACAAGAAAACTCGTCCTTCCAATATCTATCGATTTAAAGGACATCATCTTGGCAACAACTCTCATTACCGGTACTGAGCCAGTCCCGTGCTCAGTCCCAGGTTTGAGAGCTTTTGCCAAGAGATGAGGGTCATTTTAATCGATCTATATTTGAATGCCGAGTTTTCTGGCCAAATTTTTTAATACGTTGATTTTCCAGAATACTGGTTAATTGGGCAGATTTACTGCCACGCATTTCTCTCTAAGACATCATAAACTTTGAAAATGCCTGACTGTTACAATGCCATTCAAGGGGGAGAAAAATAATTATATGGAAAAAAAAAAAACCTGAAAAAAAAAATAGCCAATTCATCTGAGGATTAAACCGGAGGTCTTGGGAATCGGAAGGTTTTAAAAGAGCGACGAGTAAAAAGGATTGCATAACCCTCCTCCTTCCAACCCCCCCCCCCCCCCCCAACCCCTCTCCCACTTCCCCCTTCTTCCGCTTCATTTGAAATGGTGAGGTATCGAAGTCGAATTTGATTAGGATTTCCTTAGTTTGCAATCGAGAGAAGAATTTCTTTAAAAGTTTACTAGTCTATCATCTTTTCCCGTCAGATCGAACTGAGATCCAAGTATTATGTTGGATAATTTATACTTCACCTTGTCGATATTAAATAAATGTATACCAAAAGAACAGGGTTCTATTGAAAGGAAGTCTGTTTATCTTTTTTTTTCTTCTCCACACTAACATTTGCAGGTCCTTGTGACCAAAGGACGGGGATGTGATCTAGATATATTGGATTTAAAGCAACAAAATCTTTCATTTGAACCGCCCGTCATAATATGACGTAGAAAATGTTTTGACGTCGTTAGAAGTTGTTTATGTTGTTTAACTTCAGGCCTCATCTTACAAGTTTTCAAATTTTTCGTCAAAACATTAATGACGGATTAAGGAAATTGTTCCTGCAAAAATTGAGTTTGTGCTGGAACCTATCTATCTAGATAGAAAGAAACCAAATGGACATTTCTATTCGATTGGGTGGCTTTGTGATTTAGAGGTATGACAATCGCCTTGTGACTTGGAAATGATGGTTCAAATCCCGTTGTCATGCACAGTTGAGTCCATGGAAAAGGCTGTTTCTTCACATTCTCTACCTGACGTACTTCATGGTCTATAATAGCTTTGATTCTCTCTTTAAAAAAAAAAATTCTAATTGTTACTGTCCTCATGTCTCGTCCGGCATGTTCAGAATTGCTGTTGGTCCGGGAACCCTTTGTAGAGCGGTTTGATTACATTTAAAGTTAATGACACTGTTCGACGGAAAAGCTCAAGTAATAAAAAATGAAATATGATTTAGTCATTTACCAGTTTTTTACACGTTCAAAAAAGTCTGGAGTTTAAGAATTTTTGACAAGTTTGGATTCATTTCAATCGATGATTGTATACCGTAAAACTTCTCGCCAAAATGTAAATGATAAAAGCTGTTTTGTCAGTGAACGGCTGTATTGTTTTCCCCCCGACCGGAAAATGACCAGACCTGCCAAACTAACAGAAAATACTGACTGTACTGTAAGTGGCATCGTTGAGCAATGACGATCACGTGTTCGTACTGCTTCCTGACGTCCAGGAAATCCCTTGGGGTCCCTGTCAATGGATCGCCATGACCTGTTGATTCAGGCTTGGGTTGTGTTTATGCACCTGCCCGTTCGCAGGATAAACACACATAAACGCTCCGACAAACACACACTCACACACATACACACAGTTACATTCACAATCAAGGCGCATAGACAAGGCACATAATATACACATATATCATAAAAGGCACAAGGTATATATATATATATATATATATATATATATATATATATATATATATATATATATATATATATAATGTGTGTATATATGGACAACGCCAATCAGAATGACAAATTTGAATGCATAATGATATAGCTTGAGACTATATTGCGATAAGAGTATAATATTAGATAATATAGTAAAAGGGTACCTTGCAATGATTAAATCCTCAGATGGGCAATCTATGACAACCAATGCAACTTTCAAAACTAGAACAATCAGCTAAATTTTACGTGGCCAACTACAAAAGGCGATGTGTTATTGAAGGACCAAGTTTCCTAACACATTATGTAGCCTACACATATTAGACGACTTTTACTTTTTGAAATTTAAATTTCATTTCATTTTTCCTTCTGAGAAGGAAGGTGGAAGGGAGAGGAATGAAGCATTGAAAAGAGCATTGAGTACGATAAACCTTTTAAAATGCGCTGTATTAATGTGAATGCTGTTTCGTCACATTACGTGACCAACTGTGTCAAAAATCGAGAAAAATAAAAGAGAGGAATAGATCAACTCCTAGGACTTTCATTACCTCGTTCATAATGACGGTATCAAGTTTCACAATATCAATCGTTGATGACAACCTCAGATACACAAGTCCTCAATCATGTGACAAGGGCAAAAGCTTCAAGTCGGATTGAATGTGGTAGAACGAGGGGGGGAGAAAGGGGTAGCGGACAGAGAGTGGGAGTGGGGGGGGGGGGGGGGTGAAGGAGAGCTAGGATGAAGGAGATCGATAGGGGCAATTAGGTGTATGAACCTTTGTAAATCCCTTGTGGTGAGTCCTGCTCTCTGTCGGTTGAATAGGGATAACATGAAACAGGTCTATAGAACCGGATGACTGATCAATAGACATTATTGCTTGCTCGATCGAGGAAGAAGATGAGAGGAGCTTTAGGAACCACGCCCCTATTTTGTGAAGTGCTTCTGGTGGATTTGAATGGAAAAGAGTAATAATAATATTGTATTGAACAATGTCAAGGAAGTATTGAAAGGACACAGTGCTTTTGATAGTATGCGGTTCACCAAAATTATATTATTTTATCAACATTGGAGGACAAAGCGATAACAAACATAAATGTAGTTATGTGTAACGCTAGTCCTATGCAATTCACTGTATGTGGCGTCGAAATCTATGCAACTCTGCCTTGTCATATAACAAAGTCAAGCGATGTTGAACATGGCCAGTGAGTCGATGAGTGACAATTGTGATAATATTCTGGCCCGGCTCTGTGTCTCTGGGCTAAGGACTAAGGCACATCACCCATTCGACTCAGCATTGTCGTACGAAAAGGATGCGCAACAGGCGAAATGTCCT
>NC_088369.1:31442721-31477721 GCF_034508935.2 Berghia stephanieae | reverse complement strand
ATAAGATTTATAAAGTCAAAGAGGTGTATGCAGTTCTGCAGCTGGAGCCAAAATTTACTATAACTACGAATTGTTCGTAGTACTAGACGGGTCTGGTTGAAAAGATAAACGAATTCACAGTGACATTGGCAAATTAAGGATCCAGCACTGGTATAGGATAGAAACCTGAAAAGGTCTGTAGGAAACAGAACCAATCAAAGCAGAAATAACATCCCAAAATAATCAGCCTACTTCACTGAAGTCAAATTTGTTGAGATGTTTTGTTTGACGTGACAAGTGATTTTAATCGATTGCTATTGAACTACGAGTTTTCTAACCAAACTTAAAAATGGTTTCTTTCAGGTTCGGCAGTATTGATACCTCCATCAGTCTGTGGCTAGTTATTAAGTCAAATGTTCTATAGGGAATGAGATTAGCGGAAGAGTAGCGTTCCTTGATTGGACGTCACCCATAATCCGCGAGGACGAGAGACGCATGCGCACAACCAACATGACGTTCTCTCTCTAATAACTTTTCCGCCGGTGACGTCACAGACTATGGGTGACGTCCAATCAAGGGACGCTACTCTTCCGCTAATCTCATTCCCTATTTCATTTTCAAACCATGCAGTAAATATCATCCCACACGGATATCTCACAACAACTGAAGACATAACTTATTCTATCATAATTATCATTATAACCAGTATTAAATTAAACCTGTCATGAAATATATTCTTGCATTCGGGCTTGTCTCGGCACCTTTTAGAATTAATTGCCGAACAAAATTGGCCACCATTTTCTTTTTAGTGTTCCTTCCATCGTTTCGGTTGTAAGCTGAAGCGATTTCGCGATTTCGTTTTGTTCCCATGCCAACGCTTGGTGGGAAGGGAATTAACTCGCAAAGACACTTGGGGTAATCGACGAAGTGGACTCTCATATTATTATACCTACACGTTGCTTTAATTCTCAATTTTTTACCATCTTCAGGTTTAAAAAGAGTGCATGGCTGGCACCAGCGTGGTCTCTGCGGGAAAAATAATGGGAAAGCTCCCTACATGTGCCATGTATGGCTCTATATTCTAAGTTCTAAGAGATACTATTTACTTGTGGAGCGCTGTAAGTAAATTTAGTGGATTTTGGTCAATATAAGGCTCATCAAAATTAAAAGACGAGAGTGATATTCCTCTCATGGCCACCCATTGCATCTTTGGTACGTACTATAATTATTGTCTAATTTTGTTAAAAGGCGATCATCATCCATCCTCCTGGCTTGTACTCTTGAGCACGTTGCCGGTCAGCTGTCTCCACGAATCACGATCCTCTGTGGTGCGCATGAAATCTGCGTTGCTTTTTAAAAAGGCGATATAATGAAGCAATTAAAACATACACGTACACATACAAGAATGATGGGGGTAGTTGAACCAGCACCATGTGGGTCGGCACATTAAATCTAGTCTGGCCAATAAAAAAAAAGCATGTACATGTTATAGAATTCGTTCGTAAACCCCCTTCCACACCACGCAGAATATGGAACCCCCCCCCCCCCCCCCCCACCCCCAACCAACACACAATACAACAAGCTCACCATATCATCCAGTTTTGATAATTTCCTTTATCGAATTTCAGTGCTTGCTCTTCCAACAATTTTTTTTATTCAAGATACGTTTGCGATTTTGTTTTGTTGGAGTCTTCACCTACCTTCGTATAAACAGTGTGTGAAACGCATTTCGCTATGATATAGACTCAATAATAATGAGATAATATGGGGTTGGTACCGAACATGACATTGTTGTCCGGCAACAATGGATTACGCTATACACTTTGACTATTCTCATGTGTTTATTTATACGTGGTGGAACTTTGTCATATTATCATACAGGCTTGGAGTGGTCTCCATTTTTATATTTACACTGTGTCACTATTCTATTGGAAATACCCATCCAAGGGGTGGGGTGGGTAGGGTGGGCGTGGGTTAATGGCATTAGTAAAATGATATTTACTTGCTTTGTTTGTTTGCTTGCTTTTTATCCCATGACATCTATCAGAAATCATCCCACATTCACCTATGAAGTAATCGTGTTTTTTTTCTCTCCAAAGATTAAAATGGTTAAAAAGTGATTTGTCTTGTATATCAGAAAGCCTTAATCAATCCTGGTCTTTTCAAGGCGTAGAACATTCTATTGCCTTTTCTTGTCTATTACATTTGCAGTGCCCATTTAAGATCACCGTTAACATTTGACAAGGTGGGAATGTGACAGTGTCCGACAAAGCAGAAAGAAAAATCCGCCTTTATGACATGGGATCGAACCTTTAACTTCCTAACAAATGAGAAGTGTTGACATTACACAAAAAGATTCTCCATGTAGAGATGTGAAAACATTAAATGTTCATGTTCTTCACATTTAGCTCCTCACAAATACCAACATAGAAACATTGAAAAAGGAGGGGAAGAAGACCCGAGCGTATGCTCTAAATAGAATAAAAACATTATAAAAACAAACAAAAACAAATGATAAACAAGAACAGTCACTTTGACTTTTGGCTTTCAAGTTAAAGGAAAAGGCATCTAGATTTAATCAATATTGAGGGATCTCCTAATACCAATGTCGATAAATCCCTCACCCAATCTGTTACATTTTTCTTCATTTATTGACACACGTGAGAATCACAGAAATTTTAACATATCACACGGATTTAATTCAGAAAAGTCAGTGGAGCAGACACTTATGTTGATAACAACAAGAAATGAAGTGAGTAGGAAAGTGCAAAATGTATTCTTTATCGTCTTCTGGCACTTTCCTACTCACTTAATTTCTTGTTGTTATAAACCCACAAATTAAATATCATACGAAGTGGGCTAGATAACCATGTAGCCTTCCTCCTTTTCTTTCTTTTTCAAACGCCAAAATTGAAATGAAACGAAAGATCAAATTATAGACCTGCACGTTAAAGCACATGCGACTTTGCAAAACTAATCACTCTTAACCTGTGACGAGAACCGATAACTTCTACGGTTCTATGGTTGAAAACAAAAAGAACAATAAAGTGACGGGAGCAATCATCTAATAATGAAGGTTGCATTCAACATTTTACATATTACGATCAACGGACAGAATCGAGCATTTAACACATCCTTTTTATTCTGAAGTTATTACAAATCATCAATTCACGAAACACTTGTTAATCTTAATTTAACGCCCTTTTAAATATATTCTGTCGTTATAAAAATACATTACAAAACAAAAACAACCAAAATCCGAGGTCACAAGAAAATATATTCCATGGTTTCTACCTGGATTCGATCCGCGATTTTCCGATCCAGACACGAATAAGTAACAGCTATGCCATCGTTTTGCTCGATTGGTGATATCAAAAAGACTAAGAGACTTTTTGATGTTAGACTGTTTAAGTTCATTGATAAACATAAAAGTAAACATCCGAATATGCCAGGCTGAAAAAGGCATCAAGTATTTAAAGTGTTCTTGAGCTGTGTTGCCGTTTCAAACAAGATTCGCCTAAATTTAACCAAATCATATTTCATATTACGCTATTTGTACCAACCTGACATCTACCATATGTCAATGCAGCACAAATTATACTTTTTCCACTGGTTTCAGCCAGATAAATGAGTACTCAATTCTACAATGTTTACTTATTTTTACTCGTATCATTCTAAGTTTCATGAAAAGTGTTTATACGTTGCTTTTCCTTTTGACGGCAGTCATATGTCTTATACACACACGCATTGCCTTATCATGTAAAAACTTACCTAACGTTTTATAGAAATAATCGTTACCCACAGAAAACTTGTCCTTCAAATATCTATCGATTTAAATGTCCCTCGTCTGTCAAAAATTCTCAAACATGGGACTCCGCGAAGGAAATCATCTCCCATCTAGATCTACTCACCTCCTTACAAAGTTATAATATAGTGTATTGTGTTAACATGTTATTCATCACAACCATAAAGCTTATGAAGACAGAGTTCATTTTGTAAAACTTGCATAGTTAGTGTGTGCGACTGTTGTGTGTGTCTGTTTGGCTCGGTACGAGTGTGTTTATGGTTTTGTAAGTATATTGTAAAGCGCTTTGAGGCTTCGGCGTTTAGCGCTATAAAAGAAAACTTTTTTCTAATAATAATAATAATGATAATAATAATAATAATAATAATAATAATAATAATAATAATAATAATAATAATAATAATAATAATAATAATAATAATAATAATAATAATAATAATAATAATAATAATGATAATAATAATAATGTTTCAAGAAAGACCGAGACAATCCAGGCGTGGTCAGCGTGGAAAAGTAAGGGCTAAATTTGATGTTGAATTAAAAAGTGAGACAACATTGAAGGCCCAATCCATCATGCCATATCCTCTCGGCCATCGCGTCCCATTGCCCAATCCCTCATGCCATATCCTCTCGGCCATCGCGTCCCATTGCCCAATCCCTCATGCCATATCCGCTCGGCCACTGCGTCCCATTGCCCAATCCCTCATGCCATATCCTCTCGGCCATCGCGTCCCATTGCCCAATCCCTCATGCCATATCCGCTCGGCCACTGCGTCCCATTGCCCAATCCCTCATGCCATATCCTCTCGGCCATCGCGTCCCATTGCCCAATCCCTCATGCCATATCCGCTCGGCCACTGCGTCCCTTTGCCCAATTACAATACACATTACGTTAAGAGAACACGATACAAAAAACAACAACAAAAAAACAACTAATTTTCAAATTAAATACATTTAATTTTTAAATCAATATGCACTTACACAAAGTTCTAATTGACAATAAAACGTAGCAAATTGTTATTGTGAATTGAATATCACAACACACGACTGTTCATGTGTAGGGGTCAAAGAGGTTCTATTTTAAACTCAATGGTAGGGGTAAAGTGGATACTTGAAAATGTCCAGGTTTTCTCAACTCGATTCAATTCAATTCAAATATTCATGTTTTTATTGCTGGCATATGTAATCAAAATCATTTTAAGCTAATATAAATAAAAATAAATAATAATGGAGTGCCATAATAAAGTTTATGTTAGCTTTGACTGATTGTGTACGAAAATAAATATCTTATATTAATTCTCTATTTTCACACCAAGATCATATTTACACGCCGATTTTGTCAGATTTTTTTTCTTTTCATTTGTTTATTTATTTATTGTAAAAAATATTTTGCGGAAATCACTTATTAAGCTAAGCATGTTGTATTTTGTTGAACCCAGGACTCGTCTATAAACGAATGCGATCATAATAACGTAATCAGATCTCCAATGGTCACCATTGCGGACTGCAGAGAAAAGAACAATGTCCGGTCCAGTGGCTACGTGTGTTAAATGTCCATTCTGGAGACATGAATCCAGCAATAGAGTCGGGGTGGTAGATACCCAGTTGAAACAGTAATTGTTATAGACCTCACACATTCATGACACTTTAACCCTTTGTAGGCAAGAATGAATATCTGTTCCAGGAATAATTACCCTCGATACTTTTTAATGGTTAAAGTTGTAATCTTGTCCCTTTAAGGTAACGATAAATTGTAAAAATAGATATAAATCGTCCTCCCGTGAATAAATATGCTCTAGGTGCTTTACCTATAATTATTGTCTTTATTTATTACAGTGTTGGGGGCCAAAATGTTCGGTAAAAAATGTTAAATATTTGCCAGCTAACATAGAATTACTGCCAAATTAAAAAAAAAAATAATATATATATATATATATATTATATATATATATATATATATATATATATATATATATATATATATATATATAACGGCTTCTTACAAATTCATATACGAGTAACTTGCGACCGTTTTCTAAATTAATTGTAATTTTATCACCGTTTGACTCATATGATTATTTATCAAATCTACTCGGGCATAATGATCGGTCATTTAGGGAATCGCGAAGAGCATCCGTTTAGATGAGTTGACAGATTGGCCTTTAACCTGCAAAAGTAGCATCTTTCACGTAGTGGAGCAGGCACTTGTGTTGATAATAATAAGAAATGAACTGAGTAGGAAAGTGCCAGAAGACAACAGAGGATAAAAACTTCACGGGGGCTCGAACCCGCGACGATTTAATGGTACGACGACTCCGCCTGGCCGGGAAGATCGTGACTCTACCGTCTGAGCTATCCACGGCCTCTAAAAAGGTCGCTTCAAATTCTAGTCTATCGAGAGCCACTTCTCCCCGACTGCTTGAGGTCATGGGTTCAACACACATAAACGCCGCGAGAAGTTAATTGGCCAGCATTTTTTGTTATCATCTTTAACGTATTCGTTTAGCTCAAGAGACATAATTTCAGGTTTGTAAAATATTTCCTAACGGATTTCTATAATTCATGGAATAAATCAATATGGATGAACTCATTTCACTTTATCTGTCCAATACGTTTGTCGATAGGTAACATCAGATTTAGGTCATGGCTGAACCCATTATATTTTAATGGTCCAATTTTAAGAATTAGTTTGTTAACATATTTTATTACGAGCCAGATTTTGAACTTGGATGGCTGAATAGATTTGTCTCTGTAATCCCTTTGGTCTGGTATGATTTAATGTCCACGATAGAATCAAAATTAAACTGAATGAGTACCCGTGTGTAATTTATGTGATTTGTCCGTGTCAAAATCCATCCCACGTTTTTTAAATTTTTTTCTCAAGTTTAATTTTAAAAAGTAACAACACTTTAGATGAAACCCTGGTCGCAATACTGTTTATGTATTTTTGGTGTTGTTGATAAGATCAGATGTACCATTCGACTAAATTCCAACACCACCCAAAACGAGACTGACATTTCATGAAGTCACGGCCTGACAATTATCTGTGCCCTGGGTGTGACTGAAAGAACTTTGGCAAGAAAAAAATTACCTCACTTCAAATTTTGATATCTATCACGATTAATCAAATTGGCGCCCTGAAAACAAAGCTACTTTGAATTCTCAAGTTTGACCATTTCTATAAAGTTGGGGGGTCATTTTAATCTATCGATATTTGAAGCCAAAATCTTCTGGCCAAAAGTGAAAAAAAAGAAAGTCTTTTTTCATAATTGGCCAGTTGTGTCAGTGATAGTGATACGAAGGAGTAAGACTGGGTATAACTTTTCTTCTCTAAGGTTTCACGCTTCGCTGTCACAACGTTATCCATGTCCTATCCATTTTCCCACGCCCTGGTGAACAGTGGAGTTTGAAAATAAATAAGACTTGGTCTAACTGCTGTCCATTGGCATAATGCCTTTTTTCACATTTTGGCCAGAAAACCGTCACTGCCCAATAGCAAAGTATAAAAATGACCCCAAAATTGTCGAACAATTCTTAACCTAAGACTTCAAAAACCTTTGGAGTTTTAGAACACTTGACAGGTTTGAATCGACCGATAAACCGAGTTTTAAGTTCTCTTGCTTAATTGTAAAAACAACCCCCCCCCCCCCCCCCCCAAAAAAAAAAAAAAAGCTGTTTGGTCAATGTGCAGCAGTTTGTTTATGTGGGGGGGGGGGGGGGGGGGGGGAAGAGAGAGCGAGAAAGGTATAATATAGGTATAGGGCTATCCATACGGATACACTGGTCGCACAGTTTTGAGATAGATTGCAGTTGGCAATTCAGACAACATCAAATCGTGTCGTATCGTGTGGTCCAATCTAACTCGATTTTTTTTATTAACGCAATACATTTAGTCATGGTGATGTAGATATTTCTGAACGCAGTGAAGGAAGGAGTGTATAACATTGAAAAAAAGAAAAAGGAAACGAACAAAACAAAACAGGGATATCAAAAGTGAGAGATTATAAATACACTGGTATGTTCTTAAAATTTGGAAATTTATTTTTTTATTTGTGTTAGTCTTGGTGACTAAATTCGATGCTTTTTTATTTTGATATTGTTGTCTTCATTGATATCACCATCATCATCATCATCATCATCATCATCATCATCATCATCATCATCATCATCATCATCATCATCAACACCATCATCATCATCATCATAATCATCATCAACATCATCATCTTGATCATCATCCTTATCACCACCATCCTCACCACCACCACCACAATTGAGTAATTCAATATACCCTCGTGACGACAACGAGATTTAGTTTGTGGTAATACCAAAATCTAGAAGTGCCTAAATGAGTCAATAAAATAAAAGGGAATACTAATGACTCTTATAGTTTGCCTCCTGTGTGCATGTAGACTGGAGTGGAAGGAATGGGTCCTTGTATGTTTATTCCCAATGTCTAGTTTTATCATTGCAAATAATATGTATAAACAAAGTGTCACTCATATTTACTGGCTGTCCAAGACATAATATTATGTCTCAACTTGCCGTGGATTGTCCTATGATGTTGTTTGTGGTGGTGTGGTGCTTGTGGTGATGTTGTTTTTGGTTTTAGTGTTGTTGTTGTTGTTGCTGTTGTTGTTGTTGTTGTTGTTGTTGTTGTTGATGATGATGATGATGATGATGATGATGATGATGATGATGATGATGATGATGATGATGATGATGGCGACGTTGATGATAAAGATGATGAACCTATAATGCTTTAACAAAAATGCATTTTATTTTATCGACAACTATAATGCATGAATTCCAGTGCGCTTAAGTCTTACAATTCCTGACATTTAAAAATGCTTCCAACGAAAAGACATCAAATTTAAAGCGGCAAACAACTAAAATTGAAAATGAATTGCAGATTAAACATGTTTGATGGAAATACGTATAATATACGTATAATTTGTAAAAATAACACATCAATGTATATAGGAGATATTCAGCGGGTGTTTGTTTAATTTTAATAAATGTCCGGTTTTTTTATGATTGAACTGAGCGTATCAAATATTTGTTCTCGCCAAAACTGATGAGATTTCATTGTTATTAATCTTTCAGGCAGAACGCTGGTCTATTTCCGAAAGTACTGAATCCTTGATCAATGTTTTATTATTCTAATTTACTCTACAAAAACGCGGATAAATTTCAGCCGCAGGGGCCTTAAAGCTCTCAAGTGCTACTCACTAAAACTATTATTCACAAACAAATCGTGACTAGTTTTCGCAAAAATAAAAATAAAAATAAAAAGCGACTGGTAAGGTTCAAATATTCATAAATTAATTAGAAATGATATCATGTCATTTCCTTTTTTTATCTTTATTTTGTGAATTAATGAAATGTGAGATTCCAAGGCACTGTACGAAGATTATTTATGACTTTTTTTTCTTATTTTTTTTTTCCAAATCAGTCAAACTTTCAACTCACATGGCTAAATATCGCCACTTATTTATATGATATAGATAGTTCGCAGATGATGACGTCACTCAGGTCTTTATTATTGTTTTTTTGCCATTCGCGTTTATTAGTAATGCTCACTGAATTGTATTAACCTGACTATAAACGTTCATGGATACACACAGTTTTGTGTGTTGGTCCGTTATACTTCCGGATGGCAATGTTATGAGCTTCTTAGCCAAGCGCATACTATCTATAAGTGGTTGTCTGACACATGAATGAGTAAATAGTCATTATCCCATAGGCAGCGGGAATTATTATTACCACGCCTCAGGAACTAGGCAATCATTGACGCAATTTCCTACTGTGTGCATTTGTGTGTGTGAATTATATATATATCCGTGTGTGTGTGTGTGTGTGTGTGTGTGTGTGTGTTGGAATATGTCAATTGTTATCCTCATTAATACGACCATGTACAAAGTGTAGAGATGGATTGTATTAAACAGACTAATAATTGATAGGTTCAAGTACATATAACATCTCTGATAAAACTAGCATTGTGAGTAATATACAAAATTTAGTTTAGCATAACATAGTAGTTTAACATACATACCAACGTACATACATACATACATAAATACATACATACATACATACATACATACATACATACATACATACATACATGCATAAATGCATACATACATACATACATACATACATACATACATACATACATACATACATACATACATACATACATACATACATACATACATACATACGTTTAATATGACGTTTAATAAATACAAAGAAATGAAAGAATCGTATATCATTGAATCAGCTTGTACGATTGAGATAGTTTTTAATAACTGAACACCAATTGTTGAAAGAGTTTGTCCGGTCAGGAGACCAAAATGAAATAAATGTTTTGTCATTGAAGTACAATAGATTGTCCTTATGTGTTATGGTCCATTTCACACGAGTGTGAATGACGAGGACTTGAATCGTATTGGGAAGATGCAAACCTGTTTGGTCTCATTTTTACATTGTATCCATGGTCTTTTACAACTGAATCACTGTACAATAAAATATAGCCCCTATGTGCTCAGAGATGTTTAACATATTATACTATTTTGTTTACTTTTTTTTTTTAATGTCAATGCATCAATTTTAGCTTTTCGTTTGTTCGTTTGTTTGTTTTATATATTTTATATATTTATATTTGCAAAAACAACGGGTATTAAAAGGTCTTTTGGTCTATGTAACCCTAAATTAAATGTTTATGATATGATATGATATGATAGATTAGATAAGATTAAATAAGATAAGACGAGTACTTTAAAGATAACGATGGTCTGTGTGGCCGAAGGACATACGGTGTGGCACAGACAGAAGAAGTCAGAGATAAATAAATGTAAATCTATTTCCAACAGCACCTGCTGTTCTGCCGTACTCTGGAAAAACCCACATTTAAAAATTTGGCCAGAAAACTCTTCCTTCAAATATCGATCGATTTAAATGACTCTCATCTTGGCAAAAACTCTCAAACCTGGGACTTCGCGAAGTCCCAGGTTTGAGAGTTTTTGCCAAGATGAGAGTCATTTAAATCGATCGATATTTGAAGGACGAGTTTTCTGGCCAAATTTTTACATATGGGTTTTTTCTAGAGTACGGCGGTGTTCTGGTTATCTGGTTTATGATTAAAAACACATACCGTTACCTTTCAAACTCAGTTTTCAGTGTTCCATCTCTTCTACTTTATCTCATTTCTTCAAAGCTCAGCAATCTACATATCTCAGCCTCTAGCTGGACTGATATTATGATTTCTGGTTCATTTCTTTCCGAGATAGTTATTAGATATACCGATTGGCCCAAAGGCACGGAAACCCGACAGCATGCAGTAGTAAGGACGTACCATGAGAAATAGCACTTTACCCAAACCGGATACATAATAGCAAAGTCTTTTATTTATTTATTTATTTATTTATTTGAAACCGACGTGTAAATATTATATGCAGGTCTGATCTCCGAACCCACTTATTGACTTATGGGCCTAGTTTAACATTGTTGTAATGGACAATATTTTACGTCATTTTATTTTTTTTTTTTTGAGATTTCAATTATAACAATTAGCCTAGATAAGGAATTGGGTTATCAGACCTGCAAATAAGTGCACGTCGTTTGAAACCCAATAACACTGAAATAGGAAGATATCATCAGTTGTAAAAACATATTTAAGTTCTTTTTGTTTTTGTTTTAGAGTCCAATTTAAATCAAACAAAACTAAAAAAAAAACAACCAAAAAAATAAATAAATAAATAAAACAACAAAAAACAATAGCAATATACTGGTAGGTCACATAAAAATGTCCTAAACTTTGGCATATTATTATTACTCTAAGATTTGTAATTCAATATATATATGGTTAGCATTTGTGTATGACATATGCATACTGATACAAATCCTAATTAAATCTATTATTTTTCTAAATCATGTAAAAAAGTGATATCATTTAATTACCCAAAATTATATATAGTATTCCACATGTGCTCAAATTTGTAAGTGTTCCAGGAGGATGATGTTCTCGTGTTTAAAAAAAAAAAACTAATCACAGAGGTATTTTCCATATTGAAAGTTCCCATGAGAATATAAAGAGAAGAACACACACCCACACACACACAAACATGCACACACACACACACACACACACACACACATACAGAGAGAGAGAGAGAGAAAGAGAGAGAGAGAGAGAGAGAGAGCACACACACATACAGAGAGAGAGAGAGAGAGAGAGAGAGAGAGAGAGAGAGAGAGAGAGAGAGAGAGAGAGAGAGAGAGAGAGAGAGAGAGAGAGAGAGAGAATGAGTAAGTGGGAGAGAAAGAAAGTCCTATATATATATCATAGCTGCCAACTTTTCAAAATGCAAAAACGTATTATTATACACGGTGCGGCGCGGACGCCCAATTCATGTCTTAAAATGGCATATTTATTAATGTAGCCTACTTAGTACTAGAATGGTCAGAACTGTAATACTAAGAGAAGCTTACCTTTATCATCATACTGGGTAGGCATAAGTGATGGGGAGGTGGTGACAGAAGCAGATTACTGAGGCTTGGGCTTAAAAAGCTTAATTTTTATCAGATTTTCTTTCTTTTTTTTTTCTTTTTCTGGATTGGCCAAATCGTACTAAGTACGATTTTATCGTACTGGTTGGCAGCTATGATATATATATATATATATATATATATATATATATATATATATATATATATATATATATATATATATATATATATATATATATATACAACAATATATATATATATATATATATATATATATATATATATATATAGAGAGAGATAGAGAGAGAGAGAGAGAGAGAGAGAGAGGGAGAGAGAGAGAGAGAGGTAGATAGATGGATAGATAGATAGAAAGAGCGAGAGAGAGAGAGAGAGAGAGAGAGAGAGAGAGAGAGAGAGAGGGGGGGGGCAAACATGATAACAATACAGCAGCAGGCGATGAATGGCGTTTAAATGTCATGAAAAGCAATTTAGTTGATAAGGTCAGAGCCTGGCATTGTCACGAATCTTGGATAATAACACAACACACAACACACGACTAAGCTTATACATAAAACAAAAAAATAATCTTACACATAATGAGCCTTTCATTCGCGTCCTTGTACTTGTATCTAGTATAATTGAAATCTAACTAGATATTCCTGCAATTGTTGTCGATCATTGGTTAAGATTCCAATATTTGACCACTCCCCACCTCCAACCCCCAAAAAGTACCAGGAATTTTTTTTTTAACACACACACACACACACACACACACACATAAATGTATATATAAATATATAAATATATATATATATATATATATATATATATATATATATATATATATATATATATATATATAAATGTATATATACGAGGGCTCTTTCAGAAATAACCGAAAAATGCCCATTGCTCAGCAACCAGTGGAGATTTTTTAATTCTGTAAACGACATGATATTCCTTATTTCCTTACGGATATTCCCAGAAATTATGAAGTGCATCATTTTGCACAATGAATTTCTCGACGATTTTAAAGATGGCGGCCCACCTTGAAACTTGGTCAAAGGAGGAAATCAGAGCTGTCATACGTTTTTTGAACTCCAAAAGTCTGAATCCTACCGAAATTCATAAAGAACTTCAGAGTGTATATGGTGAGCATGTTATAAGCCGTACACAAGTCTATCACTGGTGTAATTTGTTTGAAGTCGGCCATTCCGACTTGACAGACAGGGAAGGGAGAGGGCGTTCGATAACTGCGACGTCAGAAGACAATGTGAAGCGAGTTGATGAGCTTATTCGTCAAGACAGGAGGTTGAAACTTCATGAAATCGCAAGCAGTCTTGAAATTACGGAAACTTCTGCCCATAGAATTGTATTTGATGAACTTGGCTACAGAAAAGTCAGCGCAAGATGGGTTCCTAAGCAATTGACAGACAATCATAAAGAACAAAGATTGGACATCTGCAGGGAACTTTTGAGAAGAAGCAAGAGCTCACGCAGGGTTCACGGGCATACTGCCAACGCCGGCGGAGACTTTCTAGGGTACGATGTGACTTTTCTTGACAGCATAGTCACCGTTGATGAGACTTGGTTGCACCATTGCACCCCAGAAACAAAGCAAGATTCGATGACATGGAAACATCCATCCTCACCTGTCGCGAAGAAATTCAAAGTCATGCGGTCAGCAAAGAAAATAATGGGAACTGTTTTCTGGGACAGTCGTGGTGTTATTCTGTTCGAAATCTTACAACCTGGAGAAACAATCAATGCTGCAAGGTACTGCCAAACTCTTGACAAGCTTAGGGAGGCCATTCGCAGAAAGCGCCCAGGGCAGTTGACCAACGGGGTCATTTTGCAACACGACAACGCTACACCCAACACAACACGTGTGACGCAAGGTTGGCTAGAGAAATATGGATGGGAGATTTTGCCACACCCACCACACAGTCCAGACCTCGCACCATCTGATTATCACCTCTTTGGGCCACTGAAACGTGAGCTGGCAGGAAAGCGCTTTGATGTCGATGAAGAGCTTGTTGACCATGTGCGGAAATGGCTACAAAACCTTGACGGAAATTTCTTCCGAGAGGGTATCTATTCCATGATGCGGCCTTGGCAGAAGTGTGTCGACAGACTTGGCTGTTACGTAGAGAAATGAAGGACGAGTCAAGGTATGAACACGTGCAAGAATTTTGTTGATAGCATAAAAAACGCGGATTTTACAGGCATTTTTCGGTTAATTATGAAAGAGCCCTCGTATTATATATATATATATATATATATATATATATATATATATATATATATATTATATATATATATGTGTGTGTGTGTGTGTGTGTGTGTGTGTGTGTTTCACTGTTCCCAATCTTTAATCATGATTTTCTCACTCCATAATTTGATGTCTCTCTCCTCAATGTCAGACTTGACAAAAGTTTCAATTACAGTCGTTTCCAGTTAATCCAAACACTACAACAATGGGGTGTTTGTGTTGTGGAGTGCCAGACTTCGAGGAAAAGGATCCTCTCATTGTAGATGTCCACAAGATCCTAAGCGACAAGTAAGTTCTTTTCAAAATTATAATAATATGGTTCAAATGTCTGAGGATTTTCCTCATGCCAGTATCAACAAATTTCCATTCATATAATCTGTTTAATGTTGTTAAGTGTCTTTCCATTTAACAAAATCGTCTCACTTTGGAGTTTCGCTTGGTTCTTCGCTTGCGCCAATCTTAAACCTATTTATCAATCAATCAATAAACCAATCATTCAGTCTACCCATCTATCGATGTATTTTGTGAGATATTGATCGTAATAGTACCATACTCGACTGTTTGAATGGTCATAGTATTCTCACCTCTTACTTCGGCAAAATACGTGGTGAGAATGCTATAATAATTTAGATGAATAAATTTAAGCTCAAGTTTATTAGAGTCGAATAGTGTGGACCTTTCGGGGATTTCGCTTCATCAACAACCAAGATAGTGGTGGTGTCTAGTGATTTGTATTATTCTTCATCATCAAGACTCATGATAAAGTATAAGTTCGCAATGGCAACGTCATTCGTCAGTGTTAATTATTTGGATGTGATATTTTACATTATCATTCTTTTTCTGTATTCAAGCTTTAAGCAGTTTGGTGTTTACAACGTTTACATAGACATGAACTTTGAATCAATTTCCGTCAATAATTAGTTATCCATTATTTGTTCAAGTAATTTACTGGGACTGGGACGGCTTCTTGCACCATTTCTCCGGATAATCTGCCTGTGACTGCCTAGAGTGTTGGGCACTGTACTACTATAATCTTTATCAAATTTCATTTGGTATCATTCTTAAATTATAGTAGTTTGTGCAAATGTTTGTTATTATTCATACATTTTATTATTAATTATTATTATTATTGTAAATAATAATGAAATTACTATTACTATTATCATAATCATTCCGTTCGCCGTTATTATCAAAGATCTAAAATTTAAAATATCTTTAGTTATTTCCTCTGAGGCGCCACCGAACCGAGTAGGTAAAGATTAGCACCATAATATAAATGATATCATCATTCATTATGAATCCCCAATTCACAACGTTGTCTTCATACTGCAGGCCAATTTCTTTATATTTATTTATAATTTATATTCTATGGATCTCTATCAATCAGAGCTTGGAACAACTTCCAATACTCCCGTGGATATTTCGTACGTAAGTGCCTCAAGCGCAGTAATTTCAAAATCGAAGTTCCAGACAACTTCTTCATATTCGAGCAAATCAGCCAGAGCATCCACACTCCCGGACGAGGTATCAAGACATCTTCAGATGAGGACACAAAAAATGGGGGTGCCGCCGCTATGCTGGATGGGAAAGTGCCGACTCACCGTTCGAGCAAGTAGGGGAATTAACCATTAAAAACACTGCAATTTTTTGTTGTATTTTTTATGAGAGGCTGACAAATGAAAAAAGAAAAGGGTAAAATAAAGGCTTATAAAATGTCAAACTTGCACATGCAAAAATTTTAAAAAGAGAGGAATAAAGGTATTTTTTGTTTTCTTCTTTTAATCTTCAATCAATAAATGAATGAACAAATAAATAAATAAATAATATCAAAGGCATTTTTAAAAAAACGCAATGTGTAAGCGTTTGATATTTGATTTATTATTATGACTATTATTATTATTTTTATTATTATTATCATTCCTTCAGCCATTATTATCAAAGATCTAAATTTAAAGATATCTTTAGATATGTCCTGTGAAGCATAACCGAACAGAGTTATTCGGCTTGTTTATGTTTGATTTGCAATATGCATTCCACTCCACTCCTCTTTTTGTGATTGTAAACGAATTTTTTGTTTTGTTTTTCAATTAATGCTCAATAACATTCAATTATAGTCAGCAATAATTCCTATCTTTTTAAAGCTACAGAGGGTGGGTTAAACTCGGGACTCCATGATTCGTGTGGCTTAGAATATAAGATGTACATAAAACTTCATCAAATTCAATATCTATCTATCCATAGACCTATTCGATTTCTCCATAATTTCCATCCTCAGCCCTGAGGCCCTCTCATTGGACACGACATTTAGCAACGACACAGCCGAGAGACAAACATACCAGTTCAAGTTTTCAAAGTCGAGGACCACCAAAGTAGAAGTCTCCTTCCAAAAAGGTTTCACACTGGGCGGTAAGGCAAGCTTCAGCATTGGAGCGCCAAAAGTTCTTGGGGGTGGTGAGCTTGGCTTGGAGACTGAGATGCAATATAGCGTGAGTATTGTTATATATTCTGGAAAAGGATGTGTAAAAAACCCAAATTAAATGCACTATAGGTACCAAATATTTAATAGGAGTAGGAACTTAATAATCATAAACTATATTTTAAGACATCCACATGAGTAATGTTATTGTGTGTTCTTGAAAAGGGTGTATCAAAAACCCTGGCCAATTTAAATGCACTATACCAAACCTTTAAGAGTAGGAACTTAATAAAAATAAACTTTAGAACATCCACCTGAGCAAAATTGCTTGATTATATCAACTTCTATTGCGCAGAAAATAGAGTTTTAAATGTTGAAGTGATGATTGATACCAAAATTTAGATCAGGGTCGGAGTTGATCAGGTTATTGTTATACTATGACGGATCCTCGAGTAACGAACTATTTTTACTGCCATCCACTTACAAACATACATTTTGGCCAGGATAATGTTATTGAAAGACTAAAAATGACCCCCTAAACAACCCCCCTCCCCCGAGTGAGACCCAATTAAAGTCTCGGGTTTATAATTTGTGACCCAACATATCTAAACGGTATTATGTCAGGATGGCCCAGATGTCAAAAAGTGGTTTTGACGTTAAAATGATAAAAAATGTTAGCTTTCATTTTTTGCCACTTTATACAACTCAAATCCACGGCCCCCCAATAAAACATATAAACTTAACTCAGGCTTCATAATTATGACTAGACATTCAATTTTAGCATTCAAAGCAATCCAACATAATACCGTTTACAGGTCACATTTATTTTTTTTTTAAATTGGGGGTCATCTTAATCTACTGATGAGAATAAAAAATGGTCATTGTAAATATACCTCCTCCCCCCCCCCCCACCCCCTAAAAAAAATGTTTTATCAGCCTTGGGCTCCTCTCTTTTTGGAGATTTCAATTTCAAGTTAGAGCTGGAGGTGGGCTATGTTTGTATTTATGAGGATTCCTCCTGGTCCAACCAATCCATTCCTATTTTTGTTGTCAATCGGTTTTGCTACACTTAAACTTAAAGGTAATTTCAGCATCAGAAAATGTTTTTTACACAACATAGATAGATGGACTAAAGACCGATTTATCGTCCAGAACAGAAACGCGAAGGTATTAGGGCTTAGGAAGAAATCAAATGAGACTATATTATATCCACGCAGAGCCAACCAAAGTTTTACACTACCCATTTAATGAACACTTGATCCCCATGTAATTCAACAGCACAAAGAGAGATGAATTTTTACAAAATGAGAAATATATCATCACTCATTTTAGATAAACACACAAAAGGCTCCAGTCAGGTATGGGGAAAGCCAAGCCCTCTCATTCCAGGACATAATCAGAAAACAGCAGATAAAATAAATTAATATGGCTGCGCTGTCTCTATGGACGCTTGTCGTGAATGTGTGTTACTTTGAGTGTGTCAGTCTGTTTCTAAGTAGTATCCAATTATTAATTTGTTTCCATAAATCTCTGTCCAGTGCAAGTGTTCTTAGCTTTTCTTAACTATAATAATAAGTGTTACATTAGATAATATTATGTAAACAATTATAATTCACATAACATTTTTATTATTCACAGATTACTAAAAGTGAAGGCCAATCGTTTGAAGAGACCATGAACATGGAGGCAACAAGTGATATCGCTGTAGGACCCAAGAGCAACTACGTGGCAAATGTGCAGATGGAGGAACGTAGTGTCCACGCCAGTTTTCAGGTTCGCACCCGCATGTCCATGCCTCAGGGAAAAGCACCAATTTACATCAGACGAAGGAAAGATAATTCTCTGGTGTATGTGTTTAGTGTTAAAAATCTAAAGTCTATGTTCGAATCGGAAAAGATGTGTGTCAAAGTTGAGGAGGGTGATAAAATTGCTTCGGATAAAATTGATTTCATTACAGAGGGTTACATAAAAGGCAGCCTAGCACTGGATCATAAGATTAACTTGACTAGTGATGAAACAGAGGAAGAGAAAACCAAAGCCAAAATCAGGAGGTTTCAGATCAGCGAAGATGATTGAGATTGAATCAATGACCTAGGATTGATTCATCTAAGATGTTTGTGAATATCAAACTACACATCATTTTGTATTTGTTTCATAACATTTGATCGAATTGCAGGGTCAAAGAGGATTTTACTTTGATGTGCTTTGATTATCATTTCAGTGGATCATTATTTGATTAGTTGATTTCATTAATCAAACGAGATAATTTGTATTTTATTTGTATGAGTAAAAAAGATAAATTAAGGACAAAATAATACTGCAACAATAGGCATTTTTACAGTCACATATCCAATCGAATTCTGATATAACAGAACTTGTGGGACCTTGATATAGGTGGACAAGTACTGTCATGTTATAGTTTATGTCCTAACTAATTGGAAATTAGTTCTCATGTTATTTTTATGAATAAAGTATAAGTTATATTATATTTATGCCCCATAGTGTCGATCTGGTGTTATGTCTGAATGATCTTGATGAAGAAAATTGAGTTTAAAGTTAAAATAATAAGACAACAGAAATGAGTGTTTTGAGGTATAAGAAACAAAACTCAATGAATGCATCTATTTCTACTAGGATTATTCTATATGTTACGCTTAAAATTGAAATTTATGAATTTGGGTCACCCGACATAACAGTTTAGTAGAGCTTGGCCACGTTTACTCCTGTCAATCAATGTAATTTTCTTGAGATTTATATATATTTTCTTTAATAAAAATTATTTCATAATTTCTTTACTAGAGTATTTATTCCCCAAGTTCCTATTTCACAATTCCGACAAGAGGCAAATTACAACAATTTGTGATATGACCAAGTTGGTTCTCTTGGAGCAATGCTATAGTATGGGTTCTTGTCATATTTGGTACAGACTTAAAACGGGGATTTGATCTGTCACCATTCCATGACAACTTCATGTTAAAAGCGAATCTATCATGAGTGGATTTCACTCTGCCATACACTGACAAAACACAATTTTCTCATTTTGACCAGAAAACTTATAGTGCAAATACCGATCATTTAACATTTTCTCACCTTGTCAAAAGCCTTTTAAATCTGTAAAGATCAAAACGAAATAAAATGTGTTTTGCCAGAGAATAACAGAACTGTAAATTATTAATATATGCAATGCTTTGCTCTTTATTGAGACTGCTTTTCCACAATCTATATATAAATATGTAATTTGTAATAAACTTAGAAAATATAGTAATATCTTGGACTCAAATTTAAAAAAATAAAATTCAAGTTGAATTAGGCTACTAGTTTTGACTGTAGAAACTTCATTGAAATGGGTGCCGGAACAATCTACCTATAGCATCCCTCTCATTAGCTCCCATTATTGTCAAAAGTTATGAATTGCTATTCGACATATGCCCCTGATAGGTTAGATCAACTCTAACGTATCATTATTACAAAAAAAACAAAAAAACACACACACAAGAAAATGGGAATTGTCAAAAATATGAGGGTCAAATAAGTAATTTCTCTAATATGAAGAAAGTACGAAACTCACTGCCTTTGACTCATACAGATGGGTACATAAAAAAAAGCCAAATTAAACTAAAACAAACAAACAATCAACAAAAACAGAAGAAATAACATGATCATATTAAAAGAACTGAATCAGGTGAAAACATCAAGTTTAATCATCATTTTGAGAAAAGTAAACATAACTTGCAATATACAAGGTTGGAGAAAGTATAATGTTATCAAGAAGGAGTATATCATAATTTAATCTATCTAGTATTTAGTAGGAAAACTTTTTTTTTACCAGAAATTCTCAACAAAAGTAACTATTGTGTTTTAAAAATCACAATTGAGGCAATGTTAGCTCAATAGGTAGTACCACCGTACTAACACTAACACGTCAACAGATTTGGTGTGACGAATCTATAATAGGAATATTTCTCTAAATCACCTATCACTCCTTTCCATCAAGCAAAGCCCTTAGGTTGTCACATTTAGATCCGGCTGTGAATACTCTCTAATTTAAAAAGGTAGCAAGTAACTTGCTATTTATTTTAATCCATGGAAATTGAGATAAACTGGATCTCCACAAATTATAGGCTTGATGATTCATGGACAGAACTGCCATATATTGACAAAATGTCTTTTTATCTTTGGTCGACACCATTTTACTTTATACTAATCTTGTCAATATTTCTTAAACCTGATATTTCAAAGAAGCTTTTTTTGATATGTTGGTAGTCATTTTTGAGGACTGATGATTGATCAAACGTTTTCTGGGCATAACATAAAACAGCATTTGGTTCGCGTACAGCAAATTTCAACTGTGAATATTAATAGTTGAGGAATAAATGCTCATCAAGATTAAAAACTTTTGAGTGTGTATAGAATTAAGCTTAAAATATAATTGACTGACTGAATATATAGCTGAATATATCAATAATAATATATAAATGTAATAAATATTGATATTTTGTGATTGTGAATTACAAAAGTGTAAATCTGAAATAAATGCAACACAGGAAGTAATAAAAAAAATGTAATATATCTTATTAAAATGATGTAAATAAAAAGCAAAAATTGCAATAGATAAGACAAAAATAACGATAGCTTTTGGGGTTTTAAAAATAAATTCTAAATGCAAACTGATTAAAATTGTTTACAGGTGATGCATCGTCCTATGCATGCATTATTTGCTGAATCTACTTTGAAATGTAAATTTTGTTTGTTTGTTGCTTTAGGTCTCTTCCAACACAATTGAGGTTATATGAGAGACCGCTGAAACAAAAAAACAAGCAATCTAACAAAAATAGTACAAATGTAAATCAAAATCATAACCTAAAGATATCATAAGCTAAACTATAAATAACCAAGAACAAACAGGCAGAAGATTTACAGAAAAAAAAAAAATCCCCTGTCAAAAATACAATCACAAACCAAAGAAGCAGGATAGGCTAGTAACGAGAAGAAGAAACGACATCACTATCGGATCGTACACCCATGCGAACATCATAGGTATATGATTCAAGGGTGATGCTCCCATCCAACCACCCGCTGAAATGTAAATCTGCGCTGAAGTAAACGCAATAAATGATAAGCAAAGGGTAAGACAGCTCAACTAAAAAACAACAAATCAAACAAAATACATTGTATGCCTACCATAGTGAAAAGGATTTGAGAATAGCACTTTTTAGGTGGTATGCAATCATTTTGAAATGAGACATGATTGAGTATTTGATAGAGATTATCGACATTCTTAACCAAATCAGTCAAAATGGTACTGTCAAAAAATTATACCAAGTTTAATTACCCCAAAAATAAAGGCACTTGTAAGAAAGTAATATAAATGGGAATAACTGAGAAATCAGAACAGGGGTAATCTATGTGTCTAACCTGAGAGTGGTCAGAGACTCATCCAGACAGTGACAGGTTCCACTCTCTCTCTTTGGCGAAGGGCCCATAGGAACAATAGTGCATTTATTTCACGTATGACAAATTGAAAGATTACAAATAGATGAGTCACTGTGAAACCACACAACAACAGGCTTGACACAGCTAGAAAACATACAATCTGTATTATCTTTGCAAAATATTTGCATTTCAAGAAAAAAAAACAAGACAAAACTGTGTTAACTTAAATGCAATTTTTCAATCTAAGAAGTAGATTGGAATATGGAAATGACTCCAAGTTTATGTAAATCAAACCAATTTGACTTAATCCTCACACAAAAAGGAGACGTTCAAAAATCAGTAATTTAAAAAAACAAAACAAAAAAAAACTATGGAAGGATCTAGTTTTCATCAGCTTCTTTTGGTTGAATTATGAAAAAAAATAATCAAATTCCGAGTCCAGCACCAAATGGATAGAGCAAAAATATATTCTCTAGTGCCAAAAAAGTGTGGACCAAAAATGTATTCCTGCTACTCTTTTGGTGTCAGTCTCTATGATTAAAAAAAAAAAAAAAAATTTTGAACCCAGAAAACGAAATGGAAGGTAGATCGTTTCTTAATCCTTTGAATAAAATAATATTGACATTTTTGTGTTGAAATGTTACAAAAACTTGCCTATTGACACAGCTTCGCCTACCAATTTTATCTGTGGCAAATCAACACAGAGCGTTCAAAGTTATTCATAAAGGACATGAACTACTATTACTATCAATATCAAAGTCAATAGTTATTTGAATAAAAACAATAATTTCATACCAAATTGTAAAGAAAATACACCACAACGTGTCACGTCACTTGTATGACCAAGGGTAAAATCTTGTGAAAATAGATAAAATTTTGTACATATCGAGAAAAAATTTAAACTTTGACAAATATGAAAAAAACAAAACAACAGACTGATGTAAAGGGGTCTTTGTTGCATAACGAATCTAAATATCCAGGCCATCATCCTCATCAAATAAGGGAGGTAACCGCTGACAAACTTGGCAAACTAGAAATAATCATTGAGATCCAGTTCCTCGTGTTTCTTCAATACCACATTGAAGTTAGCTTTGTTAAGGCTGGTACTTTTCTGTGGAAGACACAATTAAAAAATACATCTAAAAAATTAAGATTGAACTTATCCAAGACGATTAAAAATAGAAATACTTTTCAATACAATATGTCATCCAAATACCATGAAGCTCAGCCAAATGCCAAATGCACAGCAGAAATGTGACAAGGGTTTTTTAATACAAACTTAACTTAGAATTAACGTCAAACTAAATTATACTTTTCTCCAATTACACCAGAAATAGATATGTGATGATGACACTTTAATTCATATTTTGAACCACAGTACAAATAAACATAGACAGGATCGTGCACTTGTGTCAAGCAGCTGTGACTTTTAGTGACTTCAACCCTTTACCACCCCCAAGTCGTTTAGAGCCTTATGGCTATGCCGCATGACTTTGTCCTGGTTTCTATTTTATTGAATGCACAGTAAAATTGTTTGCTACACAACGTGTAACTAGATCATAATGACAAAAACAATGCCTTTGTCATAGCAACAACATGGCCGCCATGAGTTTAGAATTGGCTAAATTTGATCACTTGGTTTTCGTACAGCAATAAATAGACATAAAGAGACAAATCAAAGTTAAAATAAAACATATGGACAAATTGATATAATCAACACTTCATTAAACAAAATTCAAGGCTGGACAGTCAAACAAAAAAAATAAGAGGTTGCCAAATACGGTAAAAAATTAAGAGAGGTTTTTTTCCTTGCTGTTCCATCATTAAAATACGCTCACTTACCGACTTGAACTATCAATCGAAAAAATAATATCAATTTTGTTTATTCTTGTCCTAAACTCTCAAACATAAAATGTGATGGTAGTTATATAAAATATTCATATTGTTTTCGTGAATTTTATTATGTTTTGTACAAATATTTGAGATCTCATTCTCATCACAACTAGTGGGCTGTTACATGCCACAACAAAGTGTCACAATTTCAATCACACTCACAGCTGAAAACAAGAATTTGTTGAGCTTTTTTACAAATGCGATACCACAGCCATCAAGCAACCCACATTAAAACTCCTATAAAGTTTCATAACATTGTGCTACTTTTAATGGCAATTTTTTATTATTGGAGTGGTATAGGAATAAAGCTGAAATTTTCCTCTTTTAAAATATATCAAATTTAGCGCTGTATACATTTTGATGGCTGAGGATTTAATGATTGAATGACACGTTTTTTAAATGTCATTTTCTTGGTACGCTACGCAAAATATACATTATATACATATATATTTTTCTGCCCTATCTGATGATGTCTATCGTAAAACAAAGACACAAACCTTGGATAGTGCACCTGCTGGAAACATCTTGGATGTGTTTCTTCTTATCACTTCACCACCTTTGCGAGCTTCAAAAACAGCCACAGATTTTCTATTGATAAAAAAAATAAAAAATAATAAGACCATCACATTGAAATGAATACTGTTATGTCAATTAGTGACTTCAATAACCTGGATATTCTAGATCTCGGACAGGTTAACTTAACAATTAATGTTGAATGTGGGCTAGTACTTCCACAAAATTCCATTTTGGCAACTTACCCATCAACAGGAGGTTGAATATCAAAAGAGAAATCTTTCTCTTTACATGTAGACAGTTCCTTGGAAGACCGATCGTAGCTCAGTTGACATCCTTTATCATCTATTCCACAGTCCACTTGAATAGATAGAATATAACAAATGGAATATAATGACTGAATTCAAAACAAAGACAGACAGTGAGAGATCATGCTAAAGCAATTAAATTTCTCTTTACCAAAACTGTGACAACCTTTAATGCTATCAAATATTAGAAATTCTAGTATTAAGTGATCTAAGGCTGCAAACTGAGTACATTCATTTTCCCCTCCGGTCCGTCTTGCCCTCCATTTGACCTTTCCTCTCAGTCGGTCTCTTGTTTTATCATAGCAACATGAGTGCAACTCACTCATTTTTAGTTGCTGACCTGAACAGCAACTGAACACAAACGTTTTATCTCGGAATTAATATTTCTTTCAGTTTCCTAAAAACGAAGTGAAACAACATACAGTATTTCTTTGTTAATGTTTTTAGAACACTTTTGGATGATCAGTTCTCACAAAATAAATGTTTGAATAGTAATATAAGCATATTAGGTTACACATAGTTTTGTTTACTGGTATATTTCATTTGTTTGTTGTCAGTACATTATAGAAATGTGTAGTGTCTATGACACCCTGGTTATACACGAACAGGAGATGAAAAAGAATGCAGTTTACAGCCTCTATATCCATATCATTATCCATCATTTGACACAGTTTACAAAAGAGCTCGTTTTATTCCAAGAAGAAAAGAGAAAGTAAACAACAGTTTGTGCCATTTCATCGATTCAAAATAAGTAAACTGTTTTTCACATTTTTGTCATCTCCTTCTTAAAAATGACTGTTTGTAACACACAAATATAACTATACATGTAGTCAGTCCATAAAAGTTATTTTAAAAATTAATTAATGATCATTGATAAAAAAGATTATCATTTCATATTCCAAATTCCAAGTTAAGCTAAAATTACTAACTTTCACTTAATTTTTGGTGTTAATCTTATTGCATGGCCTATATATATATAAAATAAAATATTATCAGCCCCCTCCGTGTCTACATACAAAGTGTACAGGGCATATTTTGTGAGGTAATAAAACTTGCTTTTCATTCGATAAAATGGTTTCATTGAGGGACATCACAATCATCTTTCAATAAGACTAAGCAAAGATGATTCCTTTTCATGCAGCCAATCCATAAGAAGTTAAAACAATAAAATGAAAACACTATTTTACCTTCCTCCATTGCAGAGTTTTAGTCAGTAATGATCTCTTTTAATCTGAAATAAAAAATAAATAAACAGAAGTCTGATGGAGCTTATCGTAAAACACTTAGAATATCCCTTTTCAAAGAACATGGGAACATGTCCCAAACATGATCTGAACCAGGTGTCCAGCTAGAAAAAAGAATGGGTCATGATAGGCTTCATGTCATTTTCTAATTAGTTACCCATTGAAGACATGGAATGATTCCATTTTTGAAAGGGATATTTATTTTTTTGAATTCTTGAAAAGAATTTTTAAAATCTTACAACGTTCTGAAGGTCTAAAATTGTTCCAATCGTTCACATAAGGGCGTGGTGGTCTAGCCCGTCAAAAGTCAAAATTGTTCATATAATATATGGACACTACATCCTAGCCCGTCAAAAGTCAAAATTGTTCATATAAATATATGGGCACTACATCCTAGCCCGTCAAAAGTCAAAATTGTTCATATAAATATATGGACACTACATCCTAGCCCGTCAAAAGTGTTCATATAAATATATGGGCACTACATCCTAGCCCGTCAAAAGTCAAAATTGTTCATATAAATATATGGACACTACATCCTAGCCCGTCAAAAGTGTTCATATAAATATATGGGCACTACATCCTAGCCCGTCAAAAGTCAAAATTGTTCATATAAATATATGGGCACTACATCCTAGCCCGTCAAAAGTCAAAATCGTTCAAGAAAAACACATGTATCGAGTGCTACTACCTAGCCCCATAAAAAATTACATTGTTCAAATTGTTCAAACACATTTATTGGGCGCTACTTCATAGCCCCGTCAGCTCTTCTCTTCACGAGCACAAACACAATAACCAATATCGCTCGGAGAGTAGTGTATGATACAAATATACTGACTATATTATTAGGCCCTTTTAACTTTGGCTGTAACATCCAAAACACAATTCTGGCCAACGCACAGGCACAACACATATCGCCTGAGAGCCCATATTAGGATTCGATATAAAACACTGGCCATTTTGGGCCCTTTTTTTACTTTTGGCTACAACATAGCCAAAACAGAATTCCCAGCCAACACACAGACCGTACAGGTCTTTTTTCTGACCTCAAATCGCAAATTGCCTTGAAAATAGGCACAAGCCAATACATAGGACATGGTATCTAAAGGTATCTCGGTTGATGTATAAGATTAATGAGGGTGTCTTAACATTGATGGAACATGATAACCCTCCGTTCTTTCATAAAATTCATGGGGTACACCACCCACGGGCGAATACAAGGGAGTCCCTATACCAAAACCCATCCAACACTCACAAAATATTTAATTATATGGGTTGGATTCTAATTCTACCCAAGACCTTGATGGGTAGGACAACTATCTCCCTTTTTTACCTAGCAGGCATTTCTTAATGCATGGAAGTGAGCCTTTATAACTTTAAGGGGCAAAAATTCTCTTAACACAGTGGAAACTGAAGAAAAACATCGTTTTTTCTCTAATTCTGAGACCAAATTCCTGTAAAATAAAAACCCGTAATATTTCTAATTCCATATATCCGTAATTGTCACCAAATTTCCATAACAATTACGGACGATCCGTAAAAGCAAAACCATCAAATTTTCTAGGACACACCCATATCAAATTGCTTTCACTCCAATATTGTGAAAACAGCCATAAAAATATAAAAAAATAATCAGGTGATTTTGTTTTAATGAAATTTCCTTTTATGTCATTACCGTTACCTTCAACAGACTTACTTCGGGTGTTGACCTCAAGTGGGTCAGTAGTGAATAGGTAATTTGGGAGACCTTCCCCACATTCTTCAAGGTAGCTTCACTTTTATATTGCCATTTTAACCGTGGATCTTTTATCGGATGTTTATTAAATTTGTCAATTAGTAGTAGTAGTAGCATTTTAAAAGCTGTAGACCAAACCTTGATTGATTGCTATTTCCTAATATGACCATTGTTTTTGTTCTCCGCCGCCATTGTCGTTGAAGAATAGACACCGAGATAACCACACCTCTCGGGCAGTCGTCGTGATGTAAACAATGGCAGTGATTGGTAACATCACGAACTACACAGGTTTTACTACAGATAACATGTGTCTTAGTAAAATACCCACTGTTCACCTGTTTGATGAATAGAACCAACACAGAAAACTGTGTAAGCTTAAACATTTATGTGATAACTAGTTACCCATTTGTTGGTATAAAAACATTATAACAATGATCAGAGAGAGGTCGATTCCATTCACATTATTATTTATAAACAACCAACCATGCTTGTCCGACCACGTTTGAAGGTGTGTCACAAATTCCATGTTTTGATTGGTCAAAAATCTACTGGTTAATTGAATGAAAGGTAGGGCAGAGCAGTCCTAGGGTTTGTTTTTTTTTCAGGGTCCCGGGTTTCTTTTTTATATTACGAGTTAGTCAAAGTAAAGGTCTCCTAGAGTTTTTGTTTTTCCTTTTAGGGTTAGTTAAAGGTACTCCTCAGTTTTATTTTTTTTAATTTTAGGATTGTTTTTTAAGTGAATAATGAATACTTGGGTTGTTTCCCTGCGCTCGAGGAATGTGCGGGGGGCCTCCTGCTCTGAGGTTGAACATCGTTATAATTATAATCATTAATTGGCTATTATAATCACAACTGGCTAACTAGATAACTTCTTGAATAGGATGGAATGACTACTTATAAAATATAGGATAACAATTAAGACTAGTACTAATACAAACCAGGAAGCAAGATCACTGTTATGATTACGACTATGATGACTATTAACAGACGGTTCTGTTAAAAGTGAAAAAAAAAACAACTGTATAGATCAATTCACAGCAACACAGTGGATTACTACAACTTTTTTTCCTCCCATCTGACTCTTGTTTTGTTGGGAACCCTCTGTAGAGCTCGGTCGTGCAGTCTGCATACATCCCTCGCCCAATCGACCGTCGATAATCAACGAGAGGTCGTTGTCATGGTTGAGTAAATCCCCTCTATTATTAATATTATCACGAGCATCATCGCTCCTAATCTCACTCATTATACTTATAGACGTCTACTGTACTGAATGCAGAATTTCTATGCCATTTCAAATGACTTAATTCTAATATCATTTCTCTAGATAGTGATAGTGATAGATACTTGTCATAAATTTCATTTCCTGAAAAAGAACGAATGAATCATTCAGAATGTTATTTGAACTGTCAATTCAATCAGTGAGTGAGCATTAGTCCAGCCGCCAGTCGGTAGAAGTAGAAGTGCCTGAATCATTGTTTAATATTTTATGATTTACCTTGGGGGAATGGGGAAAGAGGATGAAAGCAATCCTATCTGTATAGCTTTTTGTTTGGTCTCTGTGGCTCCAACCCTTTGCCTTTATTATCTTGTTTCGTTGTGTCCGATCACTCACACCGATCACTGGTCAGGGTTGCCAGATTATTTTTCAACAAAATGCCAGGGGAAGACTCAAAAAATGCCAAAACACTCAAAAAAATGCCAAAGTCTGTTGACTCCACCCCCACTAAGAAAACTACTCACTTTTGATAGACAATTCACTATCATATCCTGGTAGCTTGCGTGTTTTCTTTTCTTTTCTTTTTTTGAATTATACTAAATTTCCTGTTGGGGTAATGAAATAATTAAGAAAAGGTGTCATTTGAAGTATAATATACAAGAAAAGAAAATGCCAAATGAAAATGCCAAATGCCAAATGATTTTTCTAATGCCAAACGGTTTTCAAAAATGCCAGATTTTTGGAATCTGGCATTTAAAATGCCAAACTGGCAATCCTGTCACTGGTGGACCGACCAATCGATGGATTATACTAAAAGTAACTGTGTATTCCGCACGTAAGTGGACTGAATACACAGCTGTGTATTCAGTACAACACACAGCTGTGTATTCAGTATAGAGGAAGAGATTATAAAGGCTAAACTGTTTGTCCAAGCGCGAGAAGGCGTGGTGGTCGGCTGTTTTAGTACAGCGTAACTTTAACCGTGGTTGGGTAAGTTAGGGGTTTGAGCTCCTTTCTAGGCATAATATTTTTCTTTCTTTCTTTTTTTTTTTTTTGTTAGTTTGTACTCCCTTGACAAAAATTATAAAATTTCAACGTCAACACGTTGACACCATTCCTGGTGACTCGAGAAGTTTGATCGACTTTTCACACTTTTTATTTATCCACTTTTGCTCACTTTTAAGTTTATTATTTTAATTTTGGACACAATGAAGACTTTGGAAATGAGACTCTTTCCTGAAAAAGACCTGCAGTTTAATTCGTTCACCTGTAATTCGGGTAAATAGACACGAATTCTAAGCTGACTATTGTGTTTCTCTTACTTATAATGCCAGGTTCAGGCGAAGTTTGTTGGGACAAGGACGACTTTGTATTTGGTGAAATTGCTCTAATTCAATCTGACATAATTTAAAGATGAGAAATCTTGTTTACTTTTTTTTTTAAAGCAAATTAATTGCACAATTTAATTAGTTTAGTACTTCATTATGATAGTTATTGAAATTAATCTACTAAATAAGCTATTGGAACAAAATTTATTTCTTTGTGCATTCCTTGTACGTAACAATATGAGCCCGGAGAAAAACGAAACAAAACGAAGAAACAAAACAAAAACCAAGAAAAAAAAAGAGAACAACTTTATAGTTACTTGAATATGTTTAAGGCAGCAACTGAGAAAGAGGGGGGGGGGGGGGGGCGGGAGAGATTAGAGACAGTGATAGAGAGATAAGAGAAAGAGAGAGATAGATAGATAGATAGATAGATAGAGAGAGAGAGAGTGGAGAGAGAGAGAGAGAGAGAGAGAGAGAGAGAGAGAGAGAGAGAGAGAGGAGATTAAGGACTGCTTTGTAACTACTTGTACAAAGCACGATTTTTAAAAAAACCCTACCAATATCGGCGTTAGCCGCAAGGAAGATGATAGGATCTAAATTCTTTTTCGAACTTTATTGTTAATAAAACATTGAGGTCATAATTCTAGGGCTAGTAGAAAGGAAGAAAGTGGGATACCAGAGAAAAAATTACAGTTTTACAAGTTATATTCGCACACGAGTGAAAAAAAATAAAAGAAGGCAAGGGGGATTGGTTCAAAAAAGGGGACAGATGTAGATTCCAATAGCGGACCATCTCTGTGCTTAGTTTGAGAACACCTAAAAGTCTCATCCAGACACAGGATACAACTAAAACATATAGACTCAAATGCTTACAAATCATTATATAACAAACAAACCAAAAATACAACACTACACAACAGAGAGGTAACTTACAAAGGAAAAAAAACAACTTCATCTCCAAAAACAAACTATAAATTTGACTGTTTCCCTCTCAGTCAATGTCTCCGGCCAGGGCCAGGACAAAACCAAGTTATTTTCTTTTCCAAGACAAGAGCAAGTTGGAAAACGTATAGGGGGTTGGGATGGGAGAAACAGCAAGTGATCTCCCTGTCCATGATTGGGGGGGGGGGGTGGGGGGGGGTCAATTACCCCCTGGGGACAAGTTCGCCATTTAAAAGGCCTACGTAGATAGCATGGTCTGAAACAATTTGGCTGGCATGTCATACGCTCAAATAGTTGCAAATGCAAATTATTATAATATGTAGAGAACATTAAATGCACCGTCTCATTCAAGATCCCAGGCACTTGCTAAACCAAATGGTCCCATTGAAGAACAGGACACATAGAGGTGACAGTTAAATGACATGGAATCCAAATGGTAGAGTATAAAGGGATAAAGAGATTATAATTCAGTCAGGATGTTGACCCATGGAGAGTCCACCAAGAAGGGGTGGGATTATGACGAGTTGCGGTCGTTTTAATTATATATATATATATATATATATATATATATATATATATGTGTGTGTGTGTGTGTGTGTGTGTGTGTGTGTGTTAATTTAAATTGACTGTAGAAACAATATTCTCGGTGTGGCCAATTTTGGTCAAATTGGCCACGCATATGGCCATCTGGCCATCTTGTAGCCACGGTATCTCGTCAATATTTGACATATCGGTATCGAGAATTGTAATCTATTTCAGGCCCCCGATTTCGAGCAACTCTCAATCAAGACTTCCCTAGAGTAAATAAAACGCTGTAAATGGTATGATAAAGCCGTTGAATTGCTATAAATTAGATGGCTGTCCATTTCTGATGTTGCCTATTCTAGGCTCAATATTAATGTCGTCAGTATTGATTAAGGTAACAAGTATAGACGACATTGGTCCTTTTAAAATATTTTTATTTCCAGTGTACTGAATACACACGTGTGTTTTCGGTCCACTTGTATACGGAATACACAGTTCCATAGACTTACCTGTCAGTCTATCAGTGGAACAGGGCTGCCAGATCAATAAATATAAACAGCCAAATATGCTTTGACAAATGGTCCAAAAAAAAAAAATTAAATAAAAAACAAACAAAAAAAAAAAAAAAAGGAAAAAACAAACAAACAAAATACAAACAAAGAAAAAGAAAAAAAAAAGCTAAACGCCTTAAACGAGGCCTTGCTCCTCCGCCAGGCTCACTTTTTATTGCATTTTAACCATGAAATGTGTTCCAATCCTCCCTTCCCACTCCGGATAAAATAATGGTAATGGGATTTTACTTACATTAAAAAAAAAATAATTCTGTTCCTCCCCTAACGCTTCGCTCTTTGGGTAGCCAGGCACACAGAATAGTAAGAGGGGCCTAGTTTATGGACAGGCAGAAAGCCAAAGGCCAGATATTTATTCTACAGCCAGTTAAGGTTTGGACGCCAATATGTACAGAAATTTGACTTAGCGACCACAGTGACTTATTTGGTATTCGAAACATTATCACATTAAAGAAAATGGACCAGATTAAAAAAAAAAAGCTAAATCAATGGCGTAAAAGCCTAAAAAATGGGAACAGGCCAAACGAAAAATTGAAGCCCTTGAAAAAAAAAGCCATATTTCTGAAATTTGGCTTTAAAAATGCCAGGCAGGCAAAAAAATTTCAGGTCAATGGTTTTTTATCAAAAAGAGCTCTTTTATCAAATCGCCATGCCAACGATTTTGGAAAACAAGATGGCGGACTGCCTTACTGGCTGTAATTAACCAGTAGATTTTTAACCAAACAAAACATGGAATTTGTGGGACACCTTCTCACGTGCTCGGACAAACATAGTTGTTTGTTTATAAACAATAGCGTGAATGAACTCGACCTCTCTCTGATCATTGTTTAGTTATTATAATTTATTTTTTTTTGCTTTTTTTTTTTTTTTTTTTTTACTAAATGTGTGACTGGTTATCACACGATTATTTCGATCAGAACGTTTTTAAGCTTTAAGCTTAAGCTTTTCTGTGTTGGCTCTATTTATCAAGTGGTAGTACAATGGGTAATTTATCCAGACACGTGCCATCAAATGTAAAACATGTGTAGTTCGCCCTGTTTACCAATTACTGTTATTGTTTACATTATGACGCCTGTCTGAGAGGCGTGGTTATTTAACTTTATCGAGGTGTCTATCTATTGAGCGACAGGCCCTTCGCTGGCCAAAAGCCCAAAAGTCCACCTGCGCTATCAACTGGCTGTATAAAATAATTCCTTTTTTTTTGTGTATAAAAATTGTGTTTATTAAGGGCATAGCTAAAATTAATCATTTAAAAAAATCACAATTAATATCAAACTAATTATGAAATTTTACCAAAAGGTTTACATTAGAATTAGAATATTTGATGGAAATAATGCCAATAAATTGTTTTGAAAACAATATAATAAGGGAATGGCTCCCCCCCCCCTTCCCTTTTCTAACAACAATTTGGCACGAGTTCTTAGAAAAATTAATAAAGTGATAATAATTGTAACAAATCGTTCGTATATCGGAATTACCAAACAGACATACACACTCGCATAGACGCAAACACACACACACACACACATACACACACACAAGGGATAGCGTGGCTCAGCGGTACGGTCTTTGCTTCGTACCCGAAAGGTACGGAGTTCGATCACCCGCCGCTGCTCTGTGTGGCCCTGAGTTAGTCACTTCGAGTTTCACTTCGGCTGACGCCTGGGTTATTCCAGTCTTTCCTTGGAATAGACTCTGGAGACAATTTTTCCCAATGGGAAATAAAGGGAATTTTGATATTATATATATATATATATATATATATATATATATATATATATATATATATATATATATATATATATATATATATATATATATACACAGCGGCGTGGCGTATTGACGGCATATGGTGGTGCCATGATTAGAAAAAAAAAATTCTAATACAGTGAACACGGTTAAGAGGAGAGAGCACGACATATTAAAAACTCTCTTTTATGGAAGGGTTGGGGAGGGTCGATGGTTTCTACGAGTGGACAAAACTTACAAAAACAAATAATTCATGAAAACAACAAGCCACAACACTGAGATACAAGTCCCGTATGAAAAGGTCTTTGTAATTATTCTTTGTCCACCATTTAAAGGATTGGATTTGGTAGATAATGCAATCAATATGTTATAAATGTAAATCAAAAGAGAAAAAAAAACCTATGACAGAAATTACTTACTTTTAGTACTTGTAAAAAAATCTGCACTGCGATGTTTCATCTCTGCAAATCTTTTTATAATGTGTTTATTGAAATCTGGAATGGCATCTATTTCAGCTTTGTGAATTGACAGAATCATTAATGAATTTAACCGCTCCTGT
>NC_088369.1:31390221-31440221 GCF_034508935.2 Berghia stephanieae | reverse complement strand
CGAATATATAGGAGCATACATAAATAAATAAATAAATGCACACATACATACATACATACATACATACATACCTACATACATACATACATACATACATACTGTCACAGTAAAGATTGTTCACAATTATCTTATTAAATTTTATTTTATTAAGAACTGAATTCATCTCACTCCAGTTATATTTCGGTAGGCCTAGATAAACTTTACCTTCTAATATTAGATCGTCTTTCCTTTTATAGCCTTCCCTCGAATTAATTTCTAATTAGTGAATACTTTTCGTTCTACATTCTGTCACGTAGCCACTTATTATAAAAGCTGATAGGTCTAACATTCGACACTCACTTTCTCTCCACAATCTATGCCGGACGGCCAGTCACTCTATTCCTATATATATATTGTAAGATTTTTATCTTTTGGGACTTTGTAGATATTATATCTACACCATTAAGACGCCGGAGCTTTTAACTTTGATTGTATAATCTTCAAGGATCAAACCCAAGCCCGCTGTACTACATTATAACTCCTTACCAGTTGCCTGGAAGTGGAATTTTACGAGTCCAATCCTGTTATCAGAGGAATAGATCATCCAAGCCCATCAACTGCCTGGAAACGTAAACTTATGAACCTGACATATTATTATAAGTTACGTAAAATATTCATATCTCTATTTGTAACTGCCACGATCACTGTTTATCTCTTTTAATTAAATTTCATCATCATTTTTATTTCATTGTAAACAAATCGTTAATTGTTTTTCATTTATAGTAACTAGTAAATTCTGGGGCCTCATTCTACATATATTTTATGCATAGTCGAGTAGCTCTTTACTCACTTGAGACCATGACATTTTGGAGGGGACACATATAAAGAATTGAATTTATTTAGTTACTTATATCTATTTCATCTAACTTTAAAGTTTAAATTGTAAAACTCTTAATTGCCCCACTTGATCATATTTTAATTAAACTCCCTATTTACAGGATTAATTTTTTTTCTTCTTTTTCATTTCTTCATTTAAATGGAATAGCAATTTATCCATTCATTCTTTCATTCAAATTGAATAGCATTTATTGATTCATTCCTTCATCCATTTATTCATTTATAAATCATTCATCCATTCATTGTTCATTCATTTATTTATTCATTCATTCATTCATTCATTCATCCATTCATTCGTTTATTCACTCATTTATCCAATCATTCATACATTTATTCCTCCCTTCATTCTTTCATTCATACATTATCCATTCATTCATTCATCTATTCACTCAGTTTTTCATTCATTCATTCATTCCTTGTCCACTTTGTTATTATATCACTCATTTCATTTTGTTGTTTGCCTCATTCATGAATTGTTTTCAATATGTTTACATTCCATAACGATTCATTCACCTATCATCCAATCACTCAGTGTTGTGAACACATTTTGTAACTATTGTAAATCTTACGATATTTTATTGTTTTGTATTTCAGACATCACTGTTAAACACTCTTCAATGCCTAATTACAATTGTTGAACAACCATTGAACAAGAGAGAGGTCCCAGCCACGAACTGAGTTGGTAAATATATCCTTCATTATTCTCTTTTACATGAGTTGGGCATCACATAGTAACTATAGACATCGTGATTTGTTTTGCATAGTGATTTGTTTTAAATGCATTTTTGGCATATTACTGTTACCGAAAACCACTTATATATTATGTTCTGAAAAGTGAGTCTTTAAAAAACTAAATAATAATAAAAGGAGTCTACTAGCCGTCGTGTTATATTTAGTGATAGATAACTTGGGATTATTTTGGCATCCTATTATTGTTATCATACTCTAGTATATTAGCATCATTGCGAATAATTGTACACAAACTAACGACGAGTCACACACATTGGTGATACCTTTTTCGTAGTAACATAGTTTAGAGTACACGCGATTGACACATTGTTATTGACACAAGTCATAATAACTCCGCATTGTATTGACACATTGCTTTATAAGATATAACAATAAAAGGCATCAAATTCAACATACATAATAAGTTGAAATAAGAGAGAGAGATTTCTAAAAATAGAACAGTTCATTCCAGTAAGTGTAAATAAATAAAACAGTCAGTAACAGTATCCTGTCAATATAATATATATAAAACATCGTAACTAATTTATTGCAAAAATGGAAGCATATAAAAGATACTTAAGTCTCGCAAAGGACTTAGAAATACCCCAGGAAAGGATATTTTCATGGTGCGAAGAGAAAATAAAAGAAGAAAAAGAAGAAAGAATTCGTAGAGAAGAAAATGAAGAAAGAATTCGTAGAGAAGAAAACGAAGAAAGAATTCGTAGAGAAGAAAATGAAGAAAGAATTCGTAGAGAAGAAAATGAAGAAAGAATTCGTAGAGAAGAAAATGAAGAAAGAATTCGTAGAGAAGAAAACGAAGAAAGAATTCGTAGAGAAGAAAAAGAGCACGAAGAAAGAATACGCAGAGAAGAACGAGAAGAAAGAGCCCAAGAAAGGGAACTAAAAAGACAAATAGCTTTAGCAGAAGAAGAAACCAAAAGGACCCAAATGATGCTGGAAATTGAAAAAAAAAAACCGGTCATGAAAGAAAACATAATAATAGTGATGAATTTTTCGTGAAACTTCCACGCATGCCAACATACGATGAACGCTCAGACTGTCTAGAATCCTTCTTACACCGATTCGAAGTTCAGGCTAAAGGTTATCGTTGGCCAGAAAGCAAATGGGCCACAGCCTTGATTAACTGCTTATCTGGAGAACCGCTAAAAGTTTTCTATACCTTAACAACTGAAGATGCAGATGATTATGGTAAAATTAAAGACGCTCTACTAAAAAGATTTAGATTAACGGAAGATGGTTACCAGGAAAGGTTTCACACTGCAAAACCGGAAAGTGGAGAAGACTTTAATACATTCGTGAACCGAATTACTCAATTTCTAAATCGGTGGCTTGAGTTGGCAAACGTAAAACAAGACGACTTTGCAGGCCTTTACTATCTCACGCTGAAGAATCGAATCTATCAAGCTTGCAACCCAGATTTAGTCGCATTCTTTAAAGAGAGAAAGCCAGAAAACTTGGACAAATTAAAAATCTACGCAGAAAACTTTAACAGCGCACATCCATTGACACCCCTTAGCAGAACATTGAAGGAACCATACTACGCTGCTGCTGCTCAGAGTCCAGGTACACCTAAAGTTCAGTACTCAAATAGGACGAGCCGATCAATCACTCGGAACACGCAAGTGAAACAGGATGACCATAGTAACAAACCATGGAACAAACAGTTCAATAGAGACCATAGCCGACCCTATCAAAACAAAACAAGAAATAGCACTGACAATAATACTGAGTATAAGAAAACCAACAAACCTATAATTAAATGTCAATATTGTGGAATGAAAGGCCACACAGCAGACAAATGTTACAAAATCGTGGGATATCCAAAAGAAACTGCAAATGCATCACTCCAAACAGGTGTAAACAATCAGACACGAGTAATGTCAGGAGAAAATATAAATGTGTATTGCGTGAAAGGTATGTCACTTTTAACACAAACTCACAAATCAGGATCGCTATTTTTTTGTGAAGGCAAAGCTAATGGAACTGATTGCAAAATATTGAGAGACACAGGATGCAGTACAGTAGGAATAAAAGCATCTTTGATCAATGACGAAGACAAAACTGGAAAAACGGTACAATGCATCACATTCAGTGGCACAGTCGAAACCTTTGAAACAGCTAATGTGTACATAGAAACCCCATACTATACAGGAATAGTGGAATGCTGTATACTTCCCAACCCCGTCGCTGATGTTATTGTTGGCAATATAAAAGGTCTTAAAGACAACCCAACAGATGTAAAAGAATGGTCATTGACCCAAGAAACAGCTTGTCTAGCAGAAACAAGAAAGATGACTAAGACAACAGAGAAGCCAATGACTATTTCTCTTGAACCACAACAATTCGACAGGAACACGTTCATTGAAGAACAGAAAAAGGACCCGACTTTAACTTCATATTTCAATATCGCAAACAAAGGGACGAAATCAAAAGTTGAATACATCATTGAAAAAGATATTCTATTCAGGTTACATAGGAAAAGAAACAAAATAGCTAAACAACTGGTCACGCCGAGTATTTACAGAAACAAAATCCTTGGAATAGCGCACGATTCAATAACCTCTGGACATCTTGGGAGCTCTTCCACATTGAAGAGAATATCCGAGAATTTCACATGGCCTGGAATTACTAAAGACGTCCGAGAATATGTGAAATCTTGTGACACATGTCAAAGAAGAGTCGCAAAAGGCAGAATACCGAGATTGCCATTAGAGACAACCCCAGTTATTGAAAAAGTTTTTCAAAAAGTTGCAATTGACATTATAGGCCCTTTAACAAAATCAGATAGAAACCATACACACATACTAACACTAGTCGATTACGCAACCAGGTGGCCAGAAGCAATAGCATTGAAATCAACTACATCGGATCACATAGCTGAAGCATTGATGACAATTTTTACTAGAATAGGCATACCAAATGAGATACTGTCGGACAATGGACCCCAATTTACATCACATATGATGCATGAAACCATGAAACTCATGGGAATACAACACTCATTCACAACTCCCTACCACCCCCAAGCAAATGGTCTTTGTGAAAGATTTAATGGCACTCTAAAGAATATGTTAAGAAAAGTGTCAGCAGAAAAACCAGATGATTGGGACAGATACTTACCAGCAATCCTATTTGCATATAGAGAAATACCCCAAGAATCTACAGGCTACTCCCCATTTGAGTTGATGTATGGACGATCACCTCGCGGCCCGATCAATATAGTAGCCGACATTTGTAAAGGGAATGAGGAGGACAATAACGAAATTATGTTTGCTTACGAATATGTAAGAAACCTGAAAGACAGAATAGAGGATACATGTAAGCTAGCACAGGAATCCGTCACTAAAAAAGCAGAGAAATACAAGGAATACTCCGATCGAAAAAGCAAGTCAAGAAAATTTGAGATTGGTGACAAAGTACTAATACTCTTACCCGATGACTCGAGTAAACTTTTAGCTACATGGAAAGGACCATTCAAAATAACAGCAGTAAAATCTAATGTTAATTACGTGATTAAAATTAACAACACAACAAAGACATTCCATGCAAATATGCTAAAAAAGTATTTTGATAGAGACATAGTGTCGCAACCTATGTTTACTAATATCGAAGCTTCAAATGCAGGATTAATCATACCATTGGTCATGGGACACAGACACCCGAGACAGAAAAACGAACAAAAATCGCACAATTGCAACCACCTAAGACAAAAAAAGAAGTACGCAAAGTACTTGGGCTCCTAAATTTTTACAGGAAATACATTTACAACTTCGCGCACATCGCGACACCGCTAACAAATCTGACAAAGAATGGGTCACCGAACAAAATTGTTTGGACAGAAGCGTGTCAGAATAGCTTTAACCAATTAAAGGCATTACTCTGTTCAGAACCAATTCTTAAATTACCCGACATATCAAAAGAATTTGTTATAAGAACTGACGCGTCTGATAAGGGCATCGCAGGTGTACTATTACAGGAGCATGAGGGAACTCTAATGCCTTGCTTATATGCAAGCAGAAAATTATTGGACAGAGAATCACGATACTCTGTAATAGAGCGTGAAGGACTGGCCATCGTCTTTGCTTTAAAGACATTCAGCAGATATCTACTGCTAAAAGAGTTTGTGGTCGAAACGGACCATAAACCACTCACGTACATAAGAAATAACAGAATGAATAACAGTAGAGTACTAAGGTGGAGTCTATTTTTGCAAAATTACACTTTCAGTATCTCTCACATACCAGGTTGTGAAAATATTCACGCCGACCTACTTTCTCGATTAGTGTAATGACGTGAGAAGGGTATAACTTAACCTCCCATGCATACTGTTAGTTACCTCGCAAATTATGCCAAATCAGAACGCACAAATTCGATAATTTTATTTGTAAACATGATGACCCAACTTAATGTAACATTGAGTATTGTTTGGATATATATACCATACCCATTCATGATTTGGGAAATCTTCTCTTTACTATTATTGTTATGAATTTTCACCCATTTATGATTAATAATTGAAATGTCAATATTCCATTTACATTTTCATTCATTTCATTCAGTAAATTACCTTCATATCATCGACTTAAATCATGCTTCATTGCCATCACTATTGTTTATCACAATGATTTGTAATCACATTGCCATCATGTTGTTCATCATAATGATTTGTAATCACAATCTTTCATTGTTATTGTCACCCATTCATATACCTACGTTAATATAAACATTTCCATGTCTAGTTAATAAATAATTTAATTGTAGCACAAATCATAACAATGGATTAATGCTAGATTATCATGATAGTAAATTTACTTCCGTTTGTAAAATCTATCTTTCCCATAATGGTTAAAGAGTATATTTTAAACGTGGGTGGGGGGTGTCACAGTAAAGATTGTTCACAATTATCTTATTAAATTTTATTTTATTAAGAACTGAATTCATCTCACTCCAGTTATATTTCGGTAGGCCTAGATAAACTTTACCTTCTAATATTAGATCGTCTTTCCTTTTATAGCCTTCCCTCGAATTAATTTCTAATTAGTGAATACTTTTCGTTCTACATTCTGTCACGTAGCCACTTATTATAAAAGCTGATAGGTCTAACATTCGACACTCACTTTCTCTCCACAATCTATGCCGGACGGCCAGTCACTCTATTCCTATATATATATTGTAAGATTTTTATCTTTTGGGACTTTGTAGATATTATATCTACACCATTAAGACGCCGGAGCTTTTAACTTTGATTGTATAATCTTCAAGGATCAAACCCAAGCCCGCTGTACTACATTATAACTCCTTACCAGTTGCCTGGAAGTGGAATTTTACGAGTCCAATCCTGTTATCAGAGGAATAGATCATCCAAGCCCATCAACTGCCTGGAAACGTAAACTTATGAACCTGACATATTATTATAAGTTACGTAAAATATTCATATCTCTATTTGTAACTGCCACGATCACTGTTTATCTCTTTTAATTAAATTTCATCATCATTTTTATTTCATTGTAAACAAATCGTTAATTGTTTTTCATTTATAGTAACTAGTAAATTCTGGGGCCTCATTCTACATATATTTTATGCATAGTCGAGTAGCTCTTTACTCACTTGAGACCATGACACATACATACATACATACATACATACATACATACATACATACATACATACATACATGCATACATACATACATGCATACATACATACATACATACATACATACATACATACACACACACACACACACACACACCCACCCACCCACCCACCCACACACACACACACACACACATACATACATACATACATACATACATACATACATACATACATACATACATACATACATACATACATACATACATACATACATACATACATACATACATACATACCTACGTACGTACGTACGTACGTACATACATACATACATACATACATACATACATACATACATACATACATACATACATTATACACACAAACAGACAGACAAACCGACAGACAGACAGACAGACAGGCAGGCAGGCAGGCAGGCAGGCAGGCAGACCGACAGACAGACACACACACATACATACATACATTCATACAAACAGACAGACACACACACATGCACACGTACACACAAACACATACATACATACACCCATACACACATACATACATACATACATACATACATATAATCGTTATAATATATCTACTCCAAATATGAATGAAATAACACAAACATTGGAAACTAAAGATGTAATAAATAACACTGAAATACCGCTTTCTAATCAATAATCTTTAAATATATATATATATATATATATATATATATATATATATATATATATATATATATATATATATATAATATATATATATGTCTATATGATTTGAATAGGATGTTTTTAAAAGAACCAGAAAGCCCATGTTATCCGTTTAATTCAGCTCGAATAGAAATATGTGAATCTAAAAATGAAAACGAAGAAAAAATATAGGTTGTTTTTGAGGTTTTTTCATTTTTACAGAAATATAAGCAACTCTAGGGCATAATAATAATTTTTTAGGTTGATAGTTTGTACAATAAATATCGAAAAACCGACTATCACAAGGTTCAAGAGGGTGTACATAGATACCCACAAATAACTTTTTTTCCCCCCACGAACGGATTTCGGTGGAATTTTACTTGAATAATTAGCATAAAATGTGCAACCAAATAATGTCAAATTTAGCATGCTACCAATTTCTTCCCGGTTACCCTTTTTGTTGGTTTAAATCTACTGACAAAGGCAAGAGAAGACCAAAAAAAGTAGTAAACTTTAATAATAAATTAAACTGGATCATTTTCTATTGAAAATGTGATATTATTTTACTGTTTATATCGATACTTCTTATTGTATTTCAGTTTAGGTACCCGAAAATTACATTTGGCACTGACATATTATCTGGACTCATAATATCACAGAGGCCGACGTGTACTAACTTGCAGGTCTGATAACTCAAGTTTTATGGGCTCATTGTTGTAATGGCCTACTCTCAGACCGACGTAAAACATTGCCCTTTACAACATTGAAAATGTTGCTGCTTGAAGATCGAATGAAAAAATAACGATAAATACTGAATTGTAAGCTTCAATCTATCTTCGATTTATTAGACGAAAACATAAACTGTGGACGTTTCGGGTTTTCCCTATATCAACAAAACAGGATGAATGAAACACTACAGACGAATGTGATATTGTACACGCCTTAACAACGCCACTGTCACAATCACATTGTCTCATTCGTCTGTAGTGTTTCATTCATCCTGTTTTGTTGATAAAAGGGAAACCCGAAACGTCCACAGTGTCTGTCTTCGTCTAATAAATTGAAGCTTGCAATTCCATATTTATCGTAATGTTTACAACATTGTTAAATCGAGCACATAATGTCGCTCAATTACTGACCTCCTATTTTTACATCTTAGAAAGAATGACTCCACTATAACAACGAAAGTATTGGACCGGTATCAGGGCAGAAGATCAAGAGGAATGCCACGAGGAACATGGAAAATAATTAAAGAACCTGATATACAGAGAAGTGATAAGACATGGAACGAGATAAAGAATAGTATAGAGAAGGATGGAAACTGTTTGTCTGTGGCCTATACCCAGACCCAGGGTGAAAAAGGCAATGACGATGATAATGATAATTGCATCCAGATAGGGCCTCATCAAGTCTAAATCCGGCATTTGTTACAAGATGAGATGGAGACAATGTGCCGTTTAGCAACTCGAATGACTTGATAGAACGATGATTTCAAATTACGGCAATAAAAAACGATGTGAAATTGAATATAAGCTTCAATTTAATTACAAAAACAGATCAAATGAATGTTTCGGGTTTCCCCTTTATCAACAAAACAGGATGAATGAAACACTACAGATGAATGAGATAATGTGGTAGTGGCGTTGTTAAGATGAATAAACAAAACATTGATCGGCAGGAAATAGCATGCTCCTAGGAAATCCACTTCCCTTATTTTTTCACACCAGATATATTCAAAGTAAATTTCAATTAACATATCCGTGCGAGATGTACTTCAACACATTAAAAAACGGAAGAGACAACAATATTATGAGGCTCAAGAATCATTTATTAAAACCAGATATGACATCTATCTTTCTGGATAATTAAGGGACAGGAAATCTTTAGGGGTCATTCCAAAAAGTTAACATTCAGAGATCATGATTGAAGTACATCATAGAATGCAATGAGATCAATACGAATGGTTTAATACAAGGTACATAAAGTGCAAGGGATTGGTAGGTTAGATCAGCTACAATTACTATCACGGTACCATATTAGATTGTTATCATACCAGTGCATTGGCCATTGATCTCTAGTATTCTTATCGCTTTGGACTTGTTCACAAGTCCTTGGAAAGGCTCTTTAACTCTTTACTCATATTCTCTCACCATACTCAGGTGTAAAATGAAGTCCTGGCCATTAACAGCGTTGAATAGGTCGGAAAAAAGAATTGTATTTGTAATATCGCCTGACAGGCGTCATGTCCCTCATGTTGTATTTCTGTTGGTTAGGGACCCTGTGTTTTGAACACGCTTTATGGATATTGCGCTATATAAACCAAAAAAAAAAAAACAACAAACCCCAAGCAAACAACAGACAAAAACAATATATAAAAAACCCCAACAAACAATTAAACCAAAAATAAATAAAAAGGAAACAAAAAAAATAATAACACCCCCCCCCCAAAAAAAAAAAAAAAAAAAAAACAAAAAAAAAAAACACAACAACAACACCCCTTCCCCCCATCCCAAACAATAAAAACAAAAAAAAACAAAAACAAAAAAAAACAACAACAAACGACGCGTTAGAAAACTGAAACAGAAAAACGAACGAGCTAAAAAAAATTTAAAATTATCGACTGTTTCTTTTATTATTTATCATTCCAGGTATTAAAATATTTAAATTGATTCTGGCCTGGTTGTTCTGGCTCCCCAAGGCAATGCACCCATCCTTGCAATGTAAATTATGTTTTTGAAAAAAAATGTAAAAATGTGATGCGGCACTGATATCACCTTGAAGACCCCAAACGCCATTATATCATACTGAAGACCCCAAACGCCTTTATATCACCTTGAAAACTCTAATCACCATTATCACATTGAATACTCCAAACGCCTTTATATCACCTTGAAGACCCCAAACGCCATTATATCACCTTCTAGAGCCCAAACGCCAATATATCACCTCGAAGAGCCCAAACGCCATTATATCACATTGAAGAGCCCAAACGCCATTACATCGCATTGAAGAGCCCAAACGCCATTATATCACATTGAAGAGCCCAAACGCCATTACATCGCATTGAAGAGCCCAAACGCCATTATATCACATTGAAGAGCCCAAACGCCATTATATCACATTGAAGAGCCCAAACGCCATTACATCGTACTGAAGAGCCCAAACGCCATTATATCACATTGAAGAGCCCAAACGCCATTATATCACATTGAAGAGCCCAAACGCCATTACATCGCATTGAAGAGCCCAAACGCCATTATATCACATTGAAGAGCCCAAACTCCATTACATCGCATTGAAGAGCCCGAACGCCATTATATCACATTGAAGAGCCCAAACGCCATTATATCACATTGAAGAGCCCAAACGCCATTATATCACATTGAAGAGCCCAAACGCCATTATATCACATTGAAGAGTCCAAACGCCATTATATCACATTGAAGAGCCCAAACGCCATTATATCACATTGAAGAGCCCAAACGCCATTATATCACATTGAAGAGCCCAAACGCCATTATATCACATTGAAGAGCCCAAACGCCATTATACCACAATGAATACCCCAAACCTCATTATCCCTTTAAAGTCGAAGCCCAACAAAACACTATCTTCTTCTTAAACAAAAATAAAGAATAAGAGACAGAAATAAACCACAAAATATACGAGGAATACACTGTTTTTTTTAAAATGAGCGGTGATATACGAGACAAAATCAAGTCTGTTCTGTGCAGGAAATACAAACATGGTAAAAACTTCGCGGGTCAATATCAACCACAGAAAAAGCAGGGCGAGAGTAGTAGTAGTAACAGTGATCAGCAGCCGGAAGAAGGTCAGTGTGATCGGCAGCAACAAAATGAACATCCGCAGCCACAAAATTGTCCACAGCCGTCAGATCAAGACGGACAGCAGCAAAACAAACAAGATCAGGGGGGAAAGCAGCAACAGCAGGAGCAGCAACAGCAACAAGAGAATGAACAGCTAGAACAACAACTTCTACAACAGCAGCAACAAACACAACAACAAGAGCAGGAAAAAAATATCCCTCTTTCAAATGAGCAAGAGCAACATGAGAGCTGTGAAGCGGAGAAAAATATTTTTTGTCAAGAATGTAAAGATCAGCAGCACAATGCTCCATATGAATCTCACCATCAATATCCAAAACATCAATTCCTTCATCGTGTTGTTGAAAAACAACGTCAAGAAGAGGCAGAGATCAGTTTTCTTTATCCAGGTCAGCTGCACAATCCTCCGGCCGAATCTCAACATCACCATCAGCAACATCAATTCCACCATCATGTAGCAGTTAAACAACATCAGGAACAGCAACAACAAAGACATCATCATCAACAACAACAACAATGTGATCAAAAACAGCTTGATATAATACATCAGGAAAGATCTTATCAAAGCCCGAGCAACGGACATCAAATCTATGACAAAGATGAGGACAATGTCAACGTTGATATCTCCGAGAGGGCCAGTAGTCAAAACGTTCCAACTTCTGCAGGGACAACGACAGTGTCATCGGTCCCTCCTCTCATGACGTCAGAGCACCAGTCAACGTCATCAACCGAGACGAGCATCACAGCCACATTAATCACATCACCAACTTCCTCCTCCGTCGTCTCATCGCCATTTGGCTTGTTGTCAGCTACATTGTCAGGAGTAGGGAGCAATGACACGATTTGTTCTTTGCCCGAAGCGGGAAAAGATTTACACTTACAATCTGAAGGACGTTCTCAAGAAGCTGAAACTGCAAATTATACATTTCAACAAATGATTCAAAACGGATCTGTAAGAGATCTTCCTGAAAAAGTGGAAAATCAAACAAGTGAAATAGAAGACACCAAAAAACTAATTTCCGCGACTAAGTCATATCTGCATCAGGGAGAAAATTCCACAAATGAAAAATGCAACCAAAAGAGTAGAGATACACACCCTGAAATGTCTGAAATCGAAAGTTCAGGCGGTAGTGAGAAAAATCTACCCCAAAACACACAAAAACCGTGTGCTATCAAGAGCTTTATGGATAATCTTACATCCCACCAAAAAGCAAAGCAAAAGGAATGTTTCCACAATATTGACCAAAACAAAGACTTCTTGTCGCAGAATCATAAAAATAAAAGTGTGCTTTTGTTGAATACACCAAACTTGGAGACAAGTAATGAGGATAAAGACAGTAAAAAGCAAAGTAAAAATATTAAACTAAATATTGAACTTGATGCAAAGGAAGAAACAGCTGACAATTATAACAAGAATATAATCGAATCACGTGGAAATATTATCAAAGTTACCACATTTGATTGTGCTTTGAAGAACAAGCGAGGGGCTTCTGTCTCCTGCATTGGGGTGGAGAAATCCCGAGGAGAAGCCATTTTGTTGGATTCCGATGATGATTTGGTCAGTGACAAGGACGATGACGAGACGGACAACGAGAATGATATAGTAGAAAAAGAGATGTTCCATAAAGGAAATACTGCTGGTGCGTATATGATTTTGGGATTTGATAATAACGATGATAATAATGTTTCTGATTTGTTGTTGTTGTTGTTGATAATGATGACGATGATAATGCTGCTGCTGCTGCTGTGATGATGATTATGATGATGATGATGATGGTGATGATGATGATGATGATGGTGGTGGTGGTGGCGGTGGTCGATGTGGTGATGATCTACCATCCGAAAGACAGACAGACAAAGAGAGAGAGAGAGAGAGAGAGAGAGAGAGAGAGAGAGAGAGAGAAAGAGAGAGATAGGGAGAGAGAGAGAGAGAGAGAGAGAAGAAGAAGAGAGAGTGTGAGAGAGTGACTGAGTGTATGTGTGTGTGTGTGTGTGTGTGTGTGAGAGAGAGAGAGAGAGAGAGAGGAAAGAGAGAGTGTGAGTGAGAAAGATATATATATATATATATATATATAGAGAGAGAGAGAGAGAGAGAGAGAGAGAGAGAGCGAGAGAGAGAGAGAGAAAGAAAGAAAGAAAGAAAGAAAGAGAGAGAGAGAGAGAGAGAGAGAGAGAGAGAGAGAGAGAGAGAGAGAGAGAGAGTCAATGCCAAAACTTCTGTGCCTCGCATAAATTTCAAATGATTTTGAGCGTGATTATTGATCTTATAGGATATATGGCAAAGACTACACATGGGTAAGACACGTTGCAATCATTACCTCAATAAACCGGCATATATGGTAAGCTTGCTAATACAAAAAGACGTCTAAAAGGCGATTTGCACAGTGTGAAATAGGGATTTGCTTCTATAATTACGTACAGCTATCGTTGAAAATAATTGAACGCTGTGAAGTGTATCGGTAAAAAGCAAATGCGAAATATGGATTATATTTAAATCATCATTTTAGTGATCAAATATGCGTTTTAAAATATGATTTAGACTGTGGGGCAGTTTAAATGAATACTTTCATCTCTGTTCAGCACGATGAAGAAGAGGATATAGATGGTTTTTGTAGTAATTGCCTTATGTCAGCAGTTAAATCAATTTCCTACTCTTAGTGCCTGTGTTTGAGGAGGCAAAGAATGCCTTTCCAACAGTGGGTTCCGACGGATTGATGGATGTGTATGAATTAAAACAAGTCTTGGACGCGGAAACCAAGAAATTAAATTTGGAGTGTGATGAACACAGGTAACAATCTCTCTCTCTCTCTCTCTCTCTCTCTCTCTCTCTCTCTCTCTCTCTCTCTCTCCCTCTCTCTCTCTCTTTTGTAGCTGCATTAGAGAAAGATCTGTTGGAAAATTTTGTTCTTGTTGTAGACCGTCTAGTTTCAAGTTGAATGATGGAGGATCGAAGATTTATTGATGGTATATTAACGTATAAGAGAGATTTGATATAGTCAGAAGCTTGTCCATGCAAGCATTTGTAGGTGATATAAGCTACTTTGAATTCAATTCGTTGAGCAATTGGAAGCCAGTGATTTCAGAACCGGGGTTATTCTCTCATATCTTCTGGTCCTGGATATAACTTTATCGGTGTTGTTTTGAGCCACTTGCAAAGCCTTAGTTGTTTTAGCGAGTAAACCAGATTGCAATAGTCCATACGACTTGTCACAAGTGCATGGGTGATTATTTTAGCCGTCTCAGTGTCGAGTAGATCTCTAATTCGATTCTGTTTCTCAGGTTATAGTTAACTGACTGACAGACTTTGGTGATATGCGTGGTCATGTCATGATTATCATCAAAGTAGAAGCCGAGGTTTCTGACGGATGGTGAGTTGTCGATGTTGTTTTCAAGGATATTGATGCTTTCAACAATAGTTGGCAAGCTTTTCTTCTGGAAAACTGTCAGCTCGTTTTTTTCTTCATTTAATTTGAGCTTGTTTATATTCATTCATAGTTTGACCGTTTGTGTGCAGTGTCCAATGGTATCTAAGACAGCCTCTCTGGAAACGGGTACTTAAGTTTGCATGTCATCTGCGTAAAGGTGGTAGTTAACACCAGATGCTGAGAGAATGTCTTTTAGTGGAGAGGTGTATATTGTTAAGAGCAGTGGTCCTAGAATCGATCATTGAGTAACGTCAAATTTGAGCAGTGATGGTGAGCTCTGAGTTTCATCTATAACGACAACTTTGCTGCCGACGACTGAGGTACTCAGCGAACCAGAGCAAGTCCTTCGATGGCAAAGTTTTCGTTTAGTATTGCCAACAAGATGGGGTGATCAACAGTATCAAAGGCAGCAATGAGATCGAGCAAGAGCAGAATGACATTGCTGTCCGTGTCTAGTTTTCAATGATATAGTTGTGGACCCTAAGGAGTGCTGTCTCAGTGCTGTGGCCTATTCTGTACGCAGACTGGAAGATGATCGACAAATTGTTCTTACCGTGTGATCTTGCAGTCTTTTTGTGCCAATCTTTTAGATCAACTTAGATATAAAATGAAGGTTTGATATTGGTCGATAATTTTTGAGATTGTCTTTGTCAAGGGATGGCTTCTTTATCAAGGGCGTAACATGAGCCATTCTCTCTCTCTCTCTCTCTCTCTCTCTCTCTCTCTCTCTCTCTCTCTCTCTGCCATTTTCTATTCCCCCTCCTCTCTAGTCCCCTCACTCTCTCCAACAAAATTTATGTTAAACCCCTACCTCCCACCCTTGATATTATCTGTGGTTTATATGTTGCATACCTACTTCACATGTACCTTATTGATATTTATCGTTTTTTAGCTTCCAAAATGCCTTATGGCTAATATGGTGCATACCTATTTGAGATTATAGGGAATAGAATCATTTTAAACTTTAAATCATCAGTGTTTTAAAAAAAATATCGCTCTGAAGTCTTTTCACAGAATGTAAATTGTTTCAAGCATACCTGATACTGATTGATGGTTATATTTATATATTTTTGTCATAATTTTTCACATTCGTTTAACAGGAGAAACGAGAAATATATCCGAAGGCTGAATAGCCAAATTCACCAGGTAAAGAAGGAAATTGTATACCTTGAAGAATTGAATGAAAAGTGCAGGACTGTGATGAAAACTCTTCAAGGTGTAGTCAACACCGAAAGGAATGTTTTGGCTTCTGCTTGCGACTCCAAGAGTAAGTCCATGATATTCTTTTTAAAAAAAACCCGAATAGGATTGGGGGTCAACATTGCTCCGTAAAGCCAATGAAATCAATAATATGAAATTGAATGTAAGCTTCAATTTTATTACAAGAACAGATCAAATGAACATTTCGGGTTTCCCCTTTGTCAACAAAACAGGATGAATGAAACACGATAGACGAATGAGATAATGTGGTAGTGGTGTTGTTACGATGAATCAATTCATATTATAACAACAAAAACCACGAAATAATAGTGCTAAACTTTTTTAAAGTAAAAGGAGCTATTTACAAAATATTTCAAGTATGATTATGATCAACTTATATATATATATATATATATATATATATATATATATATATATATATATATATAAGTTGATCATAAATATATATATATATATATATATATATATATATATATATATATATATATATATATATTTATAAACACACTGAAAGGCGAAGTAAATATGCTAAGGGTTAGGCAGTATGGTTGCATGTTTTGCATATGTAACAAATATCAGCGAACCATCTTATTTCAGACAAAAGCAATTCAATGTGACCGATACTGCATGAAAAGCCTCGCCTAAAGAAAGATTATAGGGAGCTCAAAGGCAGCAGTAAAAAAAAACTTGAGCTTTTATATAGCGCAAAATTCACAAAATACGCTCTACGCGCTTAATAAGGAGTCCCAAGACAACAGCTATATTTAAGATGAGACATGATGCAAGTTAGGCGCTTTTATCGGGAGTTCGAGCTCCGCTTTTGGCATTACGTTTTAACCATTTTTTCTGTTGTATCTTCACATACATGTTTAGAAATTTTGGCTAGAGAATCTTAGTTTAAATATCGAAAGACGAGCTTCTTGGCTAAAATTTTTAAAAGTGTTTTTTTTCAGAGCTTGGTAGTATTGCTTACTTTGAGGTGCTAAAAACAATTTAAAATTAAATTTAAAAACAAGTTAAACTTTTTAAAAGCGCTAGTAGGTATAGCTAGTTATTGAATAATATTTTTTTTCCAGTCTGCCAGTCTCCAGCTTTCTACCAGTTCCTCATTTTCAAAGAAAAACACCCGAGCAAATCTTGTGTTTGTGTATCCAGCACTTTAAACGCACTTTTCTACGAAATGACGTCAGACTTATCATTATAAGTTAAAAAGCACACGCCTTAAGTTTTTCTAGTTTTTGTTGAGTTCAAATGTCCAGGGGAAGAAGTGGCCGAGTGGTTCGAGCCTGGCTTCAGGCACTTTTGTTATTTTTCTTTGGGCAAGATTATTAATCCCCGATTTGCTCACTTTGGACAACATGGGTGATTCCTGTTGACATCAGACATCTTGTTTGATGGAGTATCTATATCCTTCATGGAATGCCTAGGCGACGGGATCTCACTTTGGACAACATGGGTAATTCCTATTGACATCAGACATCTTGTTTGATGGAGTATCTATATCCTTCATGGAATAACGAGGCGGTGGGATCTCACTTTGGACAACATGGGTAATTCCTATTGACATCAGATATCTTGTTTGATGGAGTATCTATATCCTTCATGGAATGCCTAGGCGACGGGATCTCACTTTGGACAACATGGGTAATTCCTATTGACATCAGACATCTTGTTTGATGGAGTATCTATATCCTTCATGGAATAACGAGGCGGTGGGATCTCACTTTGGACAACATGGGTAATTCCTATTGACATCAGATATCTTGTTTGATGGAGTATCTATATCCTTCATGGAATGCCTAGGCGACGGGATCTCACTTTGGACAACATGGGTAATTCCTATTGACATCAGACATCTTGTTTGATGGAGTATCTATATCCTTCATGGAATAACGAGGCGGTGGGATCTCACTTTGGACAACATGGGTAATTCCTATTGACATCAGATATCTTGTTTGATGGAGTATCTATATCCTTCATGGAATGCCTAGGCGACGGGATCTCACTTTGGACAACATGGGTAATTCCTATTGACATCAGACATCTTGTTTGATGGAGTATCTATATCCTTCATGTAATAACGAGGCGGTGGGATCTCACTTTGGACAACATGGGTAATTCCTATTGACATCAGATATCTTGTTTGATGGAGTATCTATATCCTTCATGGAATGCCTAGGCGACGGGATCTCACTTTGGACAACATGGGTAATTCCTATTGACATCAGACATCTTGTTTGATGGAGTATCTATATCCTTCATGGAATAACGAGGCGGTGGGACCTAATAGTTTCGTTGCGAGAGGGCGTACATTTTTTTTCAAATGTCGAGGATGTAAATCAAGAACCAGATTTCACATCTGTATTTCTTTTTGTATTTTTCACCTTTCTTAAAATTGTTGAATTTGGCCAGTTTTAAATTTTCAGATCCCTGTCCAGCATAGTTGATTTATGTTCATTATAAAATTCATTCTTTTTGTCATATTATATTTATTAACCAGTACTCTGAAAAATATGTATTTAAGAATTTGGTCAGAAAATTCGTCCTTCAAATATCTTTCGATTTAAATGACCCCCATCTTATCTAAACTCTCAAACCTGGGACCTCGCGATTTTTTTTTTTTTTGCCAATTTGAGGAGCATTTAATTCAACCGATATTTATAAGACGAGTTTTCTGGCCAAAATTTAAGATATGTGTCTTTCCAGAATACTGCAGTCAACTAGTTGCTAAAGACAAAAATGCTCTGCATCACACTGTATTAGTTTGACATAGTGAGTTGAGGAGGCACTTATGTTGATAACAACAAGAAATGAAATGAGTAGGAAAGTGTCAGAAGACAATAGAGAATACAAAATTTCACGGCGGCGATGAGGGCTCGAACCCAACCTTATTGGTATGACAACTCCTGGCCGGGGAGAGCGTGACTCTACCGTATGAGCTATCCACGATCCTAAAAAAGATCGTTTCTAACCCTAGTCTTATTAGAGCCTTCTCTTCCTGACTTCTTGAGGTCATAGGTTCAAACGCCACAAAGTTAGTAGGCCAGCAATTAAGCTTAATAGCCAATATTCTCAACACAAGCATGTAACATAGAAATTTATATTCTCTATTGTCTTCTGGCGCATTAATAATAAAAAGAAAAGACTTAAGTGTAAGGCTTAATTCATAAAAATTATAGGGTATTCCACCTGAAAGTATCTTTGGGGCATGTTATATCACATGGGCTGTATACTCAGAAGATTACAGAAATGCAATTAGATCGGGTATTTCTAAGGAAATACAAATAAAATGACAGAGTTATTCAATTTAAATGGAACTTACTCTTTTTCATTTAACAATGGCTGAAAATGGAAGTTTTGAGGCTGGACTCCTAGAAAAAAAGTTGTAGAAGAAAATTGTTCAAGCCTTAGAGGACTCGTAGTGTTGACAGATGTAAACTAGGAGTGGGTAAACTTTTGATTAAGTAAACCATGGGCATCTGGAGATCGTGCTATATAAACTATGCCATGGTGATTCAGTTTACACCATTATTAAATATTATTACCCTCCAGGTGTAACGACAAAACTCGATGCCCAAGTCCAGCGTTTAGAGGGTAATTGTTTGAGAGACTACTACAACATCAAGGATGACAAAGATGCCAAAAGACTTCTGGACACCATCAGGTTTGAAGTCTTATTGGCTTAGATAAAGTATTTACTGAAAACAAATCTACAGTTTTTACAATGAGCGAGGGAACTACCCTTTTCCAAATATTGTATTTTTCATTCTTCATGACGGACAAAAACAAAAACATAGCTGTCGACCATGCGTATAAAAAGATTATAAGAATGAGACTGAAAGTGGGAAAAAATGAGCAAAAAAGAAAGAGAACAATACAAAGGGAGGAAGAAAATCAAAATAGATAGTTCGAAGATGACGTCATTCAGGTCTTTGTTATTGTTTTTTGCCATCCGCGTTTATGAGTAATGCTCACTGAACTGTATTAACCTGACTATAAACGTTCATGGATAAACATCGTTTTGTGTGTTGGTCCGTTATACTTCCTGATGGCAATGTTATGAGCTTCTTAGCCAAGCGCATACTATCTATAAGCTATTAAAAGCACAAAAATTGAAACAATAAAATTACAACCCGCCAACTCCCCCCCCCACACCCCGAGCTAAATAAAAAAAATTAACCAACAACAGCCCCCTCTCCCCCCCCCCCCCCCAAAAAAAATGACAATCAAAATTCCCAACAAACAAGCAAAGAAGAAAACTTCAAACAAAAAACAAGAATAGACTATTCTTCTGTACTACAATTCGTCTTAAAACTCAAGAACGTGCATTTTGACCTGTAGTTTTGAAACTAGTCTATGAATTTGATTGAAATGTGAAAAGAACATTTCGATTACCAAAAAAAAAAATTCCCGAAAAACCTTTATGAATACTTTTTCTTGAGACAAATCATAATCATTTCAATAATAAGTTAGCATATTAACACCATATAAAAGCTCAGGAGAAACTTCGTCATTCTTAATTCAAAACTCACAAAACATTGTTATACCCATTGAACACAGTGAACGCACCCTTTTACAACGTGGTGAACATAATCTATAACAAAATTTCACAATCATAATCTTCACAATTTTCAGTGTCTTTCTTGGAATTATTTCAAGCGATAAGATCACCAGAGTGCATACTGTTTAAGTATGTGCGGCTATGTGGTCTAGTGGTATGACACTCGCTTTCGGATCGGAAGGTCCTGGGTTCGAGCCGCGCTCGGCACATAGTTCAGTCCTTGGAGACGGCTCTTTACTCATATTATCTCACCGTACTCAGCTGTAAAATGAGTACCTTGCCATTAACAGAGTTGTCTCTCTCCGAAAAAAATTTTTTTTCGCCTAACAGGCGTCATGTCCCGTCCTTCATGTTAAATGTTGCTGTTGGTCAGGGTCACTTTGTAAAGCGCTTTGAGCACGTTTAGTGGATATTGCGCTATATTTTAAATATTTTTTTTTTAATTTCTAAAATGAAGTCAAACGAGAATGTCAATCTTACAGCAATGAAACGGTCTGTGTTACAACTCTAATTTAGAGGGGAAACAATAGATAGTTGTTGATTTCATGGGCCATCTCTTTGGAAAGTATTATGCTGCACCACTGGAAATAATATCATGTCATGTTAGACTTCATTACGGTAAAATTATGTTATTTACATGTGGTTAAATGAAAACACACCCAAAATCAAAGGGATTTGTGACAACAATAAAAGATTGAGGTACAGATTTTACATTCACAATGTTTCTTGTTTTTTTTTTTAAATCGAAGACTGCATGCAATGAACCACACAGATCTGTCAGACGATTGATAAGAAATAGAAGAAAACATCCCCGTTTGAGTTGAAGGGAACTAAATAAACGAAATCTGGCTGCCCCAAACCCCATCTTAAGTTGCTACCAAAACAAATATAAATCAAGACCAAGTAGGATTACTTTTCTAAAGGCCTCCAAATTTTGAACACTCAATCTTTCTTTGAAAATAGGAATTATCGTCAAATAAATACAAAGTAGGGAGAGGCGTTGGATTTTAAGAAAAACTTTCTATCTTTGATTGACTTCATAAACATCCATTCCATTCCAACAGAGAGAAGATGAAGGCTTTGGCTCGTCTCGAACTCCAGGTGCAAAAGAAACGCCTAATCCTGAAACACGCTCTTCCGGTGACATTAAAGGAAGCTCCACCCATGAAAATACCAATTGCAAAGGCAAGTTTTAGTATAATAGCTTTCCCAAACTGTTAGTTATTTATACTTTTATACGAATTGCTGACATTTTGGTGGAGGAAATCAGATGTATACGGAAATGGGAACGTGAACCACCTTGGCTCGTATCTTCATTAGCATGGCAAAATGATGTCTCCCTCTGTACGTAGCCCGACACTGACCAAAACAAATGACGTCATAAGACAAGTCGACAGCCTCATAAGAAAAGTGAACCGAGAGTTGCATTTAGCAATATAAACCATTGGATCATAATTTGTTTCCTTGAGCACAACAGATAAATCACTTTATGCTCTCTTTTGCCGATCGTCGTTGTATTGTATCTTAAGGTTAAAGCAACGCCGAGTTTTCGTAAGAAGCGTTCAAGGAAACAAATGATCTCATTGGTTGAACTGTTCACGACTGCCTTTCGTTTTGACCGTCTCCGTCTTGTATTTTGACGTAATTGTTTGGTCTGTGCCAAACTAGACGTCTATGTGTTTTCTATAGTCCGTTCCATGTCCTGTGCTCACGGAAGATCGCAAATTCACCAAAGTTACGAAATGTGATGCCGTGATTTTTTCCATGTGGGCTTATATTTTAAGTGACTTTACGAATTTTGAAAATGATGGTAACAGACCAAAGAGTTCTCTCACAATGCCGAATGCATTTGATATTTTCGGCGTTTTTAATAAGATATAGCTCAAACTTTAAAATGTTTACGGTAATGGTGAGTTGATTTTCTTTCTCGTAGAGAAAATCATCATAAGAAAGTGGCATTCAGTGGCGTAGCTTTGAAAATAATTTTGGGTTGTTTCAAATAATGTAATAATAGATAGAATTTATATAGATGGAATAAAATTGACGTCACTCAGCTCTTTGGTATTGTATATAGAAGGCCATTTTTATGATTAGTTCTCTCTTAATTCTATCAGTCAGACTATAAGCGTTTAAGGTCACAGATAGTTTTGTGTGTTGGTAAATTATATTTGGTTGGTGGATTTTACCTAAACGCATAGCAACAATAGTACTTTACAGCATTAAAAACAGACTCACAGCGCTTTATAATTTATATATTCCCTGGTGAACTACGCACATTTAATATTTTGGACAACACAAGCAGTCCGTTAGGGACGTAAACATCTATTGGACAAAGATGCTACCAGAGGGATCCTCCAAATTGTTACGTCTGTCTCCGACAAGACGAAGAAAATCGTGTGAAATCCAATTTCACAAAGTCATAACGTCCGACTAGACTGTAGATCAAGACAACTCATACAGTTCGCACAAGACATGTCACGAAAACCCACTGATCACCCATCAAGTACGGTACGTGTTAGCAATTCTCAAATTAGCTCACTGCGAGGCGCTTTGAATGTAAGAATGTGAATATCACAGAATCTAAACTGCTTTCTATACCCCTCATTGTGACAATTTTGCACTTTATATCCATATTATTAGTTGTTACGAATGTAGAAATCCCAACAGCTCTGCTATTCAACTATTAATTTATGTTCAGTGTGTACAGAGTGTAAAATTTGCTTTGTCATTTTAATACCAGGATGGCAACGTTAGTAAATAGGGCACACGAATTTCGTGAAAATAAAATCCCTGGCCATGCTCTTGGGCGAGTTTAGAGATCTTAACCACAACAGAATTCAGTGTGTGTATATTGTTAATGTAAAGCATCCAAATATTCAATCATACCTGAACCTTCGTTTCTTAGTTACTGTAAAGAGGACAAATCCCAAAGTATGGTATCGTGGCCAATGGGAAAAATTCTGCTTATGGTCACTAACAATTCTAGTGCTCGAGCCAATAATACGCTTCAACAATCATGGCGTCACTTCCCCTGTAATGACGCAGGATAACTTAATAACTGGCTCTAAACTATCGGAACAATGGCTAAAGAGTACAGAGTTTCTTTGTTTGGAACCAAGCTGCTCGTTGCTGGGCGACGTGACACCAGACTGTTGAAGCCTATTATCAAGAAAATCTATCAGAAGGCTGTGGAGAAATTCACGTCCACGCGTGCTCACGGGTTGTGGAGCGGACTATAAGTCTACACTCTGCGCCAGTTCAAAACAAGATAAAACAGACTGAACTTTAACTCACTGGGTTTCCCACAACGGTTGTTGTTTAATTTCTATTGACATTATTCCAGAAAATAAAAAGACCGTTGGATTTCACCAAGAACGGGGGAGGCAGTTGTGGTAAGGGTTCTAAAGCTGGGATAAGGCCAGTGGTTGTTGAGATACTATCCTGTCTGGCAGGGTCAGGTAATGGCATCATCATCATCATCATCATCATCATCATCATCATCATCATCATCATCATCGTCATAATCATCATCATCATCATTATCGTCGTCGTCGTCGTCGTCATCATGATCATCGTCATTATCATTATTAATATTATCATTATTGTTATTATAAGCATCATCATTATCATCATCATCATCATCATCATCATCATCATCATCATCATCATCATCATCATCATCATCATCATCATTATTTATTATTATTACCATTATTTTATTAATATAATAATAATAATAATAATAATAATAATAATAATAATAATAATAATAATAATAATAACAATAATAATAATAATAATAATAATAATAATAATAATAATAATAATAATAATAATAATATTAATTATTATTATTATTATTATTATATTCTTATTTTATTTATATTATTATTATAAGCACCATCATTATCGTCGTCGTCATTAATTATTATTATTATTATTATTATTATTATTATTATTATTATTATTATTATTATTATTATCATTACTACTATTATTATTATTATTATATTATTATTATTATTATTATTATTATTATTATTATTATTATTATCATTATTGTTATTATTATTATCATCATCATCATCATCATCATCATCATCATAATCATCTCACATCTCATCATCATAATGTCATCATCATCATACACTATCATATCATCATCATATCATCATCATCATCATCATCATCATCATCATCATCATCATCGTCAGTCGTCCATCATCATCATCATCATCATCATCATCATCATCATCATCATCTCATCATCATCATTCATCATCTTATCATCACCACCACCACCACCATCATCATCATCATCATCATCATCATCATCATCACTCATCATCATCATCATCATCATCGTCATCATCATCATATCATCACTCATTCCTCATCATCATCATCATCATATCATATCATCATCATCGTCATCATCATCATCATCATCATCATCATCATCGTCGTCATCATCATCATCATCATCATCGTCATCATCATCATCATCATCATCATCATCATCATCATCATCATCATCATCATCATCATCATCATCATCATCATCATCATCATCATCATCATCATCATCATCATCATCATCGTCATCGTCATCATCGTCATCATCATCATCATCATCATCATCATCTCACTATAACCCCATCATCACTAATATTACCATTGTACCGTTGCATTTCTTCATCTATTTAAAACCTTGTAGGATCCACATCATGGGTGACTCCCTCAGGCCCTTCCTCATCCCTCTCAATCCCATCTCAATCTCACTTAAGGCCTCGCGCAGTGACAGCAGGTGGAACGCCCACTTCATCTACATTATCTACCGAAAGTGATGACGTCAGCCTTTTTAGCAGAGTAATGCGCCACCACCAAGGAACGTCAGTTGATTAGAGACGACCACTGTTGATTGGCGTCATGTTGCCAGATCTTTGTGTTTCAGTGAAAATATAATCGGTTAAGAAATAGCTCTGTTGGTAAATCATAAACCTCACTTCCACATTAATAAACTTTCCAAAAGGTCGTCAATATCTCCATTTAATTCATACCAAAGAGAATCAAAAGGTGTTAAATTAAAATCCTTATTTCACATGTGAATTAAATAAACAAAGCATTTTCATACGATGACATTTGAAAATATGACACGATTTTGTAATAAGAAAAACAAAACCCTAAGAGCAATGTCAAACATTCTCTATGACAGACATGATGAATAAAAACACAAAACGAAAATATTGACTTTTATATAAGGTTTACTGAAGGCATTATTGACCACCACGGAGGAGTTAATCTTAATATTAAGATAAGGATAGGAAAAGACAGTTGCCTGGTCAATTAATTCATTTAAGAATTTATTCGTCCAAAACGAAGGATGCCTGCAATAACGACCAAGATGTTGGCTACAACAGATTAAACTAAAATGCAAACTGGTGTAAGGGAAGTAATAAGGAAAACATTTTTATGATTACCAAATGTCATTTTTGCGTTGTGAAATTCTAGTTTTATTGTTCCCAGAATCAAAACAGAAACCATTTATATTTCTTGGAAAAAAGATTCTGCTCGTGAAAACTGTTTTTCCTCTGTAACCGACGACTTCTTTTTAACATAAACAAAGATATTATTAATGCGAGGATTTCAACGTTTCAAAGAAAAACTGTTTTCACTTGTGTAAATACAGCATTCTTTACTTCATGTTTTTCAAAATTGTAAAGCAACAACACTGGGCGAGTCTTCTTTTCTGCTTCAATGCTCTCCATGATAAGTTGAGTTTTTAAAAATGCTTTTAGAAAAAGATTTGGACAAAACAAATATGGAATGCAAGTTAACCATGTATGGGAAAATTATAGGAGGGTTGATTATGATAACTGAATCGCCCCGATTATGAAGAAACCGCTCAATTCTCTAGTTCTATGAATTTTTCAGGAATGGGTTATCAAAATCCCATAAGATCACAAATTACATGAAAAAAATGAAAACCACTGATGTGCACTTTTAACGTCACACAAACCAGAAGTGCGGCTTTGTCAAGGGGAGCTAGAACAGATGAAAACAGAAAGAAAACGCTGCTGTGAAGTTCTAGCATTTGTGAAAAATAACTTGTTTGACAAATTGACTCTATCGATTTGTTCCAAGGACGAATTGCAAACTCAAAGCAATGGAAAACCCGCGAAGAACCAACTTCCCAAAATCCAATAAATATGAACCGTTCTGTACTAAATATTATGCTCATCGCTTTTTTTGTGTGCATGGAAGACATCGTTATGTTTGACTTTCTTTTCCAGAGAACAAAACAATGTGCCCGGAATACGACACACAACTGTTGAATAGACTGAAGCATGAGTCAGCGACAAAACATCCAGAGAGTTTTAGGAGCAGCGTGGCTCAGTAGCACTGTCTTTGCTTCCTACCGGAAAGGTACCGAGTTCAATCACCCGCCGCTGCGCTGTGTGGCTCTGAGCAAGTCACTTCGCCCTAGCTCACTTTGCGGCGCTGCTCTGCGGCTGGCGCCTGGGTTATTCCAGTCTTCCCTTGAAATAGACCCTAAAGACAAATTTCCCCTTGGGGATGAATATAGGGAATTTTATTTTTTTCATTTATTTACTTTTGTAGGGAAACATTCCATCTAATCGTGCCAGGGTGTCAACAACAGCAATAGATGATTGCAGCTTTAAAATCTTGCCTCATTCTTTGTGCTCACTCAATTTGGCCACTTCAGACATTTTGTTGTTCCTTACATGAAAGAAATATCTCAAAGGAAGCATTCTGAAGAAGAAATTGAAGTTTTAAGAACTCCAGAAAACTGGTTTAAGGCCAAACCCAACATCCTCTTCTTTGACGGACTTTTCAAGGTCAAGGGCAGATGGAAGGAGAGTGTCCTTCTTTAGTTTGTGACTATTAATATAAAGATAAAAAGTAGGTGTTCAAAAGTTCATAAGAATCAGAGCACTCCCTCATAATCAGAGCAATTTATGTGTTGTTGCCTCCCACATAATGATACTGAAACTGTGCAATGTTTGAAAATTCCAACACAATTTTGTTGAAATGTCACATTTTACTGAATTCTCAAGGAATGAATATAATATTAATAATTCTGTATAGTAAATTTGGAGCATTTTTATTTGATAATTTGACCACAACTCGTACAACACGGAGATTGTTTTCTTTTTCTTTTTCTTCTTTGCTCTATCGGATACAAGACAAGTAGAAAGGATAATAAAGAAATAATTATAGGTTGTAAAATTTAATTTTAATACCATGAAATAATCAAACTCAAATTATATCAAATTAATTTACCTAATACGTTTTCTGAACGTTCTAATTAGGCAAAAAAAAAAAAAATATATAGACACAAACAAATAACCCGCCAATACTAAAATATTTTAAAAACCCAAACAATCACCAAAAAAAAAATAAAAATAAAAAGTAAACCCCAAACAAACAAAACAAATAAATAAAAAGAAACAAGATAAAAAGATAAACAAGCTATAATCTAAAAAGCCAATGCTCATTCTCCTTATTCTAAAAAGATTCCGATCAAATTCGGGTTTCAAAATCATGTACACCATGTCTATCCGTCTAATATTGTTTTGAATCGATATCAAATAGACTTTCTAAGAAATGTATTAATGATAGCTTTTCGTAATAAACGGATATTCTCCACATGACTGCCTTTACTTTATTTCCATTTTTCAAAGTATTAACGTAAACGATTACTATTACAAACACGATTACTCCACATAAGCAAAATAATATATCTTTGACCAGCCTCAATCGTGGGAATGGTGGGGTGGCTGCTGGTAAAAGTCGGCTGATCCATCTCGAACATGTTTGGTCACGTTTTCAACAGGGCTGTTTTGGATCCGTGATTTAGACACTTACATTGATATTTCTTGGTCTGGGAATTCCAATGGATCGAGAGACATTCGACATAGCGGAGAACAAAGAAGGAGACATTTTCATAAAAGAACGAACCAGTCATGACATCATGATATTTGCATTTAAAAAAAACCGCTTGTCCTCATGCATGCTATAGAATTTGAGGTCAAAATGACAACGTTTTCATTTAACAACGATTCAGTCATAACATCATGATTATAAATACATTATTTGAGTGTCAAAAAAAAGGAGTGTCATCTTATGTTGGTTAGTTGTATGTAGCTATGGCCGCTTGTTTGTTTGGTCCCTATCATTTGAAAATGCCTCATCGGAATTGCATAAAATATCCATTCCATATTGCAGATCAAGCTTTAATTATCTATTATCTATTTCTTCTTCTTCTTCTTCTTCTTCTTCTTCTTCTTCTTCTTCTTCTTCTTCTTCTTCTTCTTCTTCTTCTTCTTCTTCTTCTTCTTCTTCTTCTTCTTCTTCTTCTTCTTCTTCTTCTTCTTCTTCTTCTTCTTCTTCTTCTTCTTCTTCTTCTTCTTCTTCTTCTTCTTCTTCTTCTTCTTCTTCTTATTACTACTACTACTACTACTACTACTACTACTATTATTATTATTATTATTATTGTTATTATTATTATTATTATTATTATTATTATTATTATTATTATTATTATTATTATTATCATTATTATTATTATTATTATTAATATAATAATAATAATAACAATAATATTAATAATAATGATAATAATAATAATAATAATAATAATAATAATAATAATAATAATAATAATAATAATAATAATAATAATAATAATATTAATAATAATAATAAAAATAAATAATAATATTATTATTATTATTATTATTATTATTACTATTAATATAATAATAATAATAATAATAATAATAATAATAATAATAATAATAATAATAATAATAATAATAATAATAATAATAATAATAATAATAGTAACAATAATACTTATTATTATTATTTTTATTATTATTATTATTATTATTATTATTATTATTATTATTATTATTATTATTATTGTTATTATTACTACTACTACTACTACTACTACTACTACTACTACTACTACTACTACTACTACTACTACTACTACTACTACTACTACTACTACTACTACTACTATATTATTATTATTATTATTATTATTATTATTATTATTTTATTATTATTATTATTATTATTATTATTATTATTATTATTATTTATTTCTTATTATTATTATTATTATTATTATTATTATTATTATTATTATTATTATTATTATTATTATTATTGTTATTATTATTATTATTACTACTACTACTACTACTACTACTACTACTACTACTACTACTACTACTACTACTACTACTACTACTACTACTACTATTATTATTATTATTATTATTATTATTATTATTTATTATTATTATTATTATTATTATTATTATTATTATTATTTATTATTATTATTATTATTATTATTATTATTATTATTATTATTATTATTATTATTACTATTATTATCATTATTGTTATTATTATTATTACTACTACTACTACTACTACTACTACTACTATTATTATTATTATTATTATTATTATTATTATTATTATTATTATTATTATAATTATTATTATTATTATTATTATTATTATTATTATTATTATTATTATTATTATTATTATTTATAATAATAATAATTATTATTATTATTATTATTATTATTATTATTATTATTATCATTATTATTATTATTATTAAATTCTAATCCTTAGCAAAACTCCATGAAATGGTAATGAAATCGATCAGATAAGGGGTCGAATGCAAAACGCCCCAAAATAAACCATTATTCAATAAACTGGGAAGTACTTTAGGACACCCCCCCCCCCCACCCCGCCCCTAATATATAGCTCCCTATTCAAATCTTGTTATGTATTGAATAACAACCAAATTTCCAATATCGGAGTAACATGACCTTGTCACAACATTCAAAGAACAACACTGCATGGGGTATGATTACTTTCTGGAAAGATTTCATTGCTTCTGTTTTCTGTTGTGCGGCTATGTGGTCTTGTGGTATGACAATCGCTTTCGGTTCGAGCCTCGCTCGGCGCACAATTCTCTCACCGTACTCAGGTGTGAAATGAGTACCTGGTCGTCCACAGCGTTGTCTCTGTCGGAAAAAAATTGTAAAATCGTCTAACAGGCGTTATATCTCGTTCTACATGTTATTGCTGTTGGTCAGGGACCCCTTGTAAAGCGCTTTGAGCACATTTAGTGGATATTGCACTTTATAAAAGCTCTAGTTTTGTTCTCTTTCTATTCCTTTTTTCGGAACCAATTTACTCAGTACAAATGAATATCACTCATAACGTGCATGCATTATAATTTATTGTTATCAGTTTACTCAAATTTATCACACATACACACACACACATATAACACACAAAAACACACACAAACACGTACACACACAAACACACAAATATTTCGTGACATATTGATGTGCGCGGATTTTTAGAGTGCTCGACTATTTTAGGAGCCAAATTTTCACAGTATTCTCATCTCTTACTTTTGCCTATACTACTGTTTCCGCAACAGGTTCACTTATTTGATTCATCAGGGTAAAATAAGATGATGTTGCGGATTAGTGAATCAGCTGCGGAAATACAATCTTTATACAAGTTTTTACAAAATTGACAAATTAATATTATCATTTCATGGTTTAGAATTTCTTGGCCCAAAAGGAATGATAACTTTCTTTTGCTTAATATTCTTAATTTTTTAATTTCAGAATTCAATTACAAAAAATAATTAGAAATAGTATATATTTCAAAATGTGGTTTGCACACGAGGAAGATAGAGTTATATCTGACCGAAGGGCTTGTAACAGGACCCACACTTTGGTATTGTCACACACCCAGTCAGTGACCTCGCTCAATGCATCTTTAAACATGTTCACCAAGAGACAATGCAGTCGCTTCCTTGTGATCTCTTTTTATAATATTATTTTCTCATTTATACTTTCAAAACCTGTCTTCCCTGGTCCATATTACAGGGTATAAATAAGTCTGACGGAAAGATGGGGGCGCGTAAGGGCTGGGGGGGGGGGGGGGGGGGGGCGGTTGTATATGACGTTATGGTTCTTTACTTGGAATATTTCATTTCTGCACATGGGTACTAGAAACAGTCATTGGGATCTTCGTGTTTCTGTTCTTTTCTTTTTTTTTTCCGAATCAATTCCTCGTCCAAGTTGTGTCTTGTCTTACACAAGGCTATGACTTACCGTATACTGACAAATCGCATTTTGAAACATTTGTAATAGAAAATTTTTACTGCAAATATCGAAGCAATAAAAATTTTTTCCCCAAACATGAGACGACCAATATGTTTGGATAATCGTAATGGAAGGAAGTAAGAATTAGATCAGAGGTCGACGGTTGAAGGCTATGATATGAAGGGGTTTATCTGACTAGTTATATGTACAAATTGATCTGAATCTAAAAGTATTACGGCCAATTTCTGTCTTTTTTTAAAGACTTTTTCTTAGTTTAAGGCAATGATGTGCATGAGTGACCCAGGATCCATCCCATAATTAAGTTCTCATCGGGTGACGAGGCAAGTCTGCTGTACTCTGGAAAATCACGTATTTAAAATTTTGGCCAGAAAACTCGTCCTTCAAATATCAATGGATTAAAATGACTCTCATCTTGACTCACACTCACACCTGGAACTTTACAAATTCCCCAGTTTGAAAGTTTTTGCCAGTAGGAGGGTGAATTCAATCGATCAACACTTGAAGGAATAATTTTCTGACCAAAATTAAAAATGCGTGATTTTCCACATTACGGCAGAAAGTTATGTCTCCATCCATGATAAGACACATCTAAAGCTTGTTTTAGTTGTTAGAAAAATATGGAGGGGTGAGGGGGGGGGGGGGGAGTGGCAAACAAGAGAACGAAAACCCCCCACTAAAACCTGCATCTCCAAAGATTGAAACTGCCTCCCAAGTTCCAATCCAATACCAAACACTGTGATCATACTCTTTCTTATACACTGCATTCAATACAACGTCCTTTTATATCTTTTATTCCTAAAGGCTTCCCCTCTATCAGTGTTCATTCCGATATAGAATGTTCATTATAATAATAATATTAATAATAATAATAATAATAATAATAATAATAATAATAATAATAATAATAATAATAATAATAATAATAATAATAATGATAATAATAAAGAAGAAGAAGAAGAAGAAGAAGAAGAAGAAGAAGAAGAAGAAGAAGAAGAAGAAGAAGAAGAAGAAGAAGAAATAGCAAATGAATATGCCATGCTTCACTTCCTTATCCACAGGGCTATGTGGCAATGTATGGAGCTCAATAGTCTCAAACAAGCTCCCCTTATCCCCAAAACAACAAACAAACAAACAAAACAAAAACAAACTCCAAAATTTGAGTAAAGCAATTGCCTCTTTTATGTACGATTGATTAATTTATTATAGATATTGTATGTTCTGAAAGACAGAGTGAAATACGGTAAATGTGTATGTTGTTCGTTTAACGCCTTTTATGACAAAATTTGACAAATCACCGTTTGTGTCTTGGCTTGCCTTTTTATTTTTAAAAATTTTGATCAGCTTTGATGATCATATCAGAATTTTCTAAACCCGAGACTTCTCCAGTTTTCAGATGAAAAAAATAACGTGTTGAGCATCATTCTAATTCATCGATATTTCTAGTAAAAATAATTCTGGTAAAAATGAAAGAATGGTGTTTTGTCAACCCTTGAAATTGCGGCAGGTAACTGATAGGAACTGTTTTAATAAAAACGAATTCCATTTTTATTTTCAGATGAATAAAACATAAATAAAGGGTTTTGGTCTTGAAACCTGAGTGGGGTATTGCCTCCATTGTAATGTGTTTCATGATTTCAATGAGATTGGGACATGCATGGCAAGCTGTCAAAGAGAGGGATTTATGATCAAATCGAAACCAAAACCGATGCAACATAATATGGTGTTGTGTAAAGAACATGCAATGCTTTTATACTAGGAGGGGGAAATAGGTTATTATAGCCAATCTCTAATTTTGAACGTTTTCTCATTATTCTCGTGGGTGGCGAAATGAATTCTATCTCACTTGGTGACTCCTCCAAGTCAAATGACGAAGTTTGAAAATTGGAATTCTTGTAGGGCATTTCTTTTAGATTTCTTTAATTCTAATCGCCTAATTTTGTTGGCATTAAATTTTACACAACAATACGTATGCCACTTAGCATCATTTTGTTTTAAGCTTTCAATAATCTCATTTCTTTCTGATGAATTTGGAAAAAATAGATACATCCAACTTGTTTTCATCACAAACGAAAGAATTGAATTGTGTAAATCCTCAAAAAGAGTTTCATAGCCTTGCCCATAGTCATCTTTCCTCGAGTTAGATGGACATTCTAAACAGTCTGTGTTATCTTGTTGGCATATCAAACACTTGTCCCAGTCTCTGGGAGCAGTTCTTTTTGCCATTGTATTTGTACCTGAAATCATGCAAACGCATTCCTTTATTAGGCATACGCAATATTCTTTCATGTGTATATATATATATATATATATTATATATATATATATATATATATATATATATATATATATATATATATAATATTAGGGGGCAGGGGAGGGTGAGGGGGGGGGGGAGGGTGGAATATAATTAACCAACGAGACGAATGATAGTTGAGTTTTCGACTTTCTTCTCTCTCATAACAGTGAATGCTTTATATATAAATGGTAGCACAAATTAAAAACAACAACAAAAACATCACACATTCAAACTGTAACTGGTTTTAAGGGCCCAAAAGGCTTATATATATATATATATATATATATATATATATATATATATATCTATATATATCTATATATATATATAGAGAGAGAGAGTGAGAGAGAGAGAGAGAGAGAGAGAGAGAGAGAGAGAGAGAGAGAGAGAGAGAGAGAGAGAGAGAGAGAGAAACCCTATTTTGTGAGATTTTATTATGACCGTCTTTCCAGGAACACCAACTTTCTAGTTATGTCACTCTATTTCTTTTTCTTTGAATAAAATTGGAGTCTTTCAATCTTACAAAACTATCCTTCAATATTCAAACATTGTTAATGTTTAAAATAAGGATTTTTTAGAACTGACGTCATCATTTATCTGTCGTTTTTGGGCATTCCTAAATAAACAATGGAATAAAATTGATAATCTTCATTAAAAAAACCACTGAGCTGCAACTCTGACATATAAAGCATTTTCCTGGAAAAAAAAACACCTATGAAAATTTAATCACACGTCTTGTCGGATACGGCGTGCCATTACTTCACCCAAAACGTCAGAAAATATCATTTGTCCATAGCAGACCGTTAGGGTATAGATAGTTCGAAGTTGACGTCACTCAGGTCTTTGTTATTGTTTTTTGCCATCCGCGTTTATGAGTAATTCTCACTAAACTGTATTAACCAGACTATATACGTTTAAGGTTACACATAGTTTTGTGTGTTGGTCCGTTATACTTCCGGATGGCAATGTTGTGAGCTTCTAAGCCAAGCGCATACTATCTATAGAGCTAAGAAGCTCATAACATTGCCATCCGGAAGTATAACGGACCAACACACACAACTATGTGTAACCATGAACGTTTATAGTTAATATAGTTTAGTGAGAATTACTCATAAACGCGGATGGCAAAAAACAATAACAAAGACATGAGTGACGTCAACTTCATTCTATCTATTGCATTTTTTTAAAATCAATTTTTTTTTGTAATGAAAAGAAAAGACAAGCTCTTATATATTCATTGAACGTTCTCAAAACGCTTTGCAAGGGGTCCTAAGTCAACAGCAACACTATTCATGAGGAACGATATATATGACACATCTAAAGCGCTACTAGAATTTAAAGGTTAATGGTTGCTCCCAACCAAGTACTCATTTTCACCTGAGTATGGTGAGAGAATGTGAGGAAAGAGTCTTTCCCATGGACTCAACTTTGCGGGAGAAGATCGAGGAACCTCCAGGTCAAGAAATCGAGTGCCATACAAGAAACGTCCAAAGTCGTATAAAAGAATATGACGCACCTTGACTAAGATGTTGAATCAATTGTTTTAGAATAACAACTAAAAAATTGGGAAATAGTATTAGTACTGTTCACCATTTAGAATAACAACTAAAAAATTGGGAAATAGTATTTGTGCTGTTCACCATTTAGAATAACAACTACAAATTGAGAAATAGTATTAGTGCTGTTCACCATTTGGAATAACAGCTACAAGTTGAGAAATAGTATTAATGCTGTTCACCATTTAGAATAACAGCTACAAATTGAGAAATAGTATGAGTGCTGGTCACCATTTAGAATAACAGCTACAAGTTGAGAAATAGTATTAATGCTGTTCACCACTTAGAATAACAGCTACACATTGAGAAATAGTATTAGTGCTGGTCACCATTTTCTGATCCAAGCATTATTTGGCACACTTTTCCCATTCCCTGTATAGTATTCTAGATAAGAACAAGTAATTCTATTGAATACGACAACCGGTGTAGGTTAATTAATGTTACATGCCACGCATATTGGCAATAGGATTCAATAGTCGTAACGTCACTTCCTTCCTAATGCCGCATGGTAACTTAGCAACACTGGCTCTAAACTATCGGAACAATGGCGGACGCCCGTATGAAATATTTCTCCGGCGAGCATAAAAGCGTATCCAGAGGAAAAAAACCCCATAAATTTGATCATGTTTTGACTTTTACACATTCTGGTCACAAGACATATGAAAAGTTCTAGCCAGCTTGAAGAATAAAAAGTAATGATTTTCTTTGTTTAGAACCAAGATGGCCGCCGTTGCCGGGCGAGTGACATCAGACTACTGAATCCAATTGCCTAAAATAAACCTTTGAATGGGAGCGATCAATATTCATGTTTTCGTCTAACCGAGTCATCAATCGATTTGTTGCTGTACATACAACGATTGGATATTTCTAAACACATATAAACACGCTGCTTTGTTTATGAAAGTTGTAAACATACCCATGTGTCAAGCTGAATAAAATGACCAATAGTGGTGTTAGATTTTTCATCAGCTGTGAACACTTTTCACTATGTGGGTCATTTTGAGCACATTTTGCAATGTGACTAATGAACTCGAGCACATAGAAAGGGAATATAGATCATCCCCATTTTTTGTAATTTCTTTTATTTTATGTTGATGTAAAGCACCGAGAACCTCATGGCAGAGGATACTGTGAGCTATATGAAAGTCCATTCTTCTTCTTCTTCTTCTTTCTCTTGATGGTGAGGAAGGATAAAGAAGAAAGAAAAAACCCGAGCAAGAATATAGTGCATTATCCAGTGAACGTGTTGATAGCGTTTACTAGAGCTATCCAGCTTACAGCAACTCTAAATATGTACGAGTAGGACAAGACATGACACCTGTAAGGCGATATTACATTTTTTTTCGACAGAGTCAACGCTGTTAATTGTCAGGTACTCATTTTACATATGAGTACCTATGCGAATAAGAGTAAAGAGCCGTTTCCAAGGACTAAGTTTGTGTCGCTCGAAACAGGACCCGAATCCTGAACATGCAGATTCAAAGGCGAGTTTCCTGCCACAAGACCATAAAGTCACGAGAAGGAAAAGAAGAACATAAAGAAGAACTTTAAAAACGCACGAGGAGCAGCAGGTGGAGGTGGAAGAGTAGGAGCAGAAGGAGGGAATGAGGAGTGATAAGAGATTCTATTGTAAAGGAAAATTAAAGCGTACAATTTATGGCGATTCTTCAGCTCCGGAGTTGCAAAAATCCCCGAATCCCCCCCCCCCCCAAAAAAAAAAATAAATTCAAAAACAAAACACAAAAAGGACACCCAACCCCCACAAAATAAACAACAAAAACCAAACATAAACACCAAAACAAAAAACAAACAACCCCCAAAAATACACGGTGCACATTGCATTCAAATTATATTGAAATTTACAAGAGGCTGTATCTACACTTTTGATAGATATGCCTACCCGCCTGGAACTTGTGTTAAGTAATAATAAGGGGCATATTTAACCATTTAACTGTCGTACATATAAAGTACCGATTTTCTTTTTTTTAGAACAACGATGACCCCGTTGCTGGGCGACGTAACATCAGACAAATGAATCCAATTGTAGGCTTATCGTGTCAACGTAGGTGGTTATCCGATGTCGAACAACGTACTCGTCATATAAGCATAGATTGAAAAATACAGCTGGTTAAATTTCGGCAGTCCTAAACTATCTAACAATAAATAGGCATAAACCGGGCGAAATATAAATGTTCGGTCACCCTGGAAAAACAAAACAAAACAAAACAAAACAAACTAAATAACGTCTTTGATTGTCGTTCGAAATGGATCAATCTTGGCACACTTCATCTCAAACACCACGTTGTGTCTCTATTTCAGTGAAATTTATTTATTTGGGTTATCTAATTGAAAGGATATAATTTTGGTTAGACTCATTCTATATTTTCCCACCTTCAAGTTTGATTAGTACTTTGTATCCCCCCCCCCCCCCACTCAGCACTCTCTCTCTCTCACTCACTCTCTCTCTCTCTCTCTCTCTCTCTCTCTCTCTCTCTCTCTCTCTCTCGCTTGAAAAAATTGCCTCGCATCTAGGTCTCATTGAACAAATGAGGTTTCTGATTATGCCTTGAGGCACTCAAGTTCTTGACGCATCCGAGGACAGCACTGTCTTTTTTTTTTTAGACGTCTACCGAGTACATCCCATAAGTGTTCGATGGGATGCGACCTTGGTTGCCAATCTAAAGCATTAAGTTGATGCTCTTTGGGGGCCGGGGGGGGGGGGGGGGGGGGTCAGTGTTTTGAGAAACGATTGCCACGTAGGAGCCGGTAATGTCATGCGAATAACACCACTCTGTCGCGACATGTGGAGAACGACAAAAGAGACAATTGTATCTCCTTTCTTAATATGTTCCCTTGGATTTGAACCTGTGGTTTTAGTGACCAGGGATTCCTCCCCATACTATTACACTTCCACCCCAAATCGGACTGCTTGACGGATTTGTTTCACGAAATCTTTCTCATAAATTCTAAGGATAAAAAAACAAACAACAAAATGATTCGTACCAGTAAAGAGAATAATACCGATATCTCTTAGGCCATTGGAATCGACATTGCATGTTTACATTGGTCAATATGTTTCCATACGCAAGTCTTTAAAGCAAGAAATCCTCTGTCGCGCGAACGTTTAAGTACGGTTCTGTTGAAACTCAATTGCGCCTTGAAGTTCCGGCTGCAGCCATAAAACGATCTCTAGCGCGCGACCATCTCTCAGATGTCGCCCCTGGTCACTCCTTGACAATGACACGCCTCGTGTATCGCTTGCGCAAATGCATTATCAATATGGATAAGATAATGATTGCATATTTTTGTGCTTTACTACTTAGAAGAAAGACAAATGGAAAGAGAAAACAATATTGGGCGCATCCTTTAATGACCCAAAGATTGCCCAAGGGTAAATTCCATAGACTATGGTCATCTCCGATCTTATTCTAAAATATTTTTCTTGGAATCACCTCATTTTACCCAGGTGCAGATGAGTACCAGTTCGCTGATGAAAGTAATCTTTCTTCCATTCAAGAGGATAATAAAGGGTCAGCATGGCTCGGCGGTACTGTCTTTGCTTCGAACCAGGTTCGACCACCCGCTGCTGCGCTGTGTGGCCTTGAGCAAGTCACCTAGCACTAGCTCTATTTGCGGCTCTGCACTGCGGCTGACGACTGGGTTATTCCAGTCTTCCCTTGGAATAGACCACCAGAAAAATGTCTCCTATGGGATGAATAAAATTAATTTTTTTTTCAATTTTAAAATGTTATCTGTCTGCTCAACGCTACAGAAACATGAATAAGTTCCGGGCCTATAAGCTTAGGAGGCAGGATGGCCGAGTGGTTAGCGCTTTGTGCTTTGGACTCAGAGGTTCTGTGTTCAATTCCGACCGAGGCCAATATGTACTTTCCTAGAGCAAGAAAATTTACTCTGATCACTCATACCATTCAGGTCTAAAAGGGTACCCGTCAAGCTGGGATAGTAATCTGCGATAGACTATTGTCCTGTGCAAAGGTTTTCAAACAAATACGTTAATTGTCCCCTTCACGCTATTGAAACCGGGATAACTCCTGCACTATTGGTTACAAGACTCTTAAGGACTTAATTTGTCTTACAATGAGCCCACGTGGCTCAGATGGACAAAATATTGTAATTACCGAGATAAATCACGATAAAGATAATTGATAAATTATTATTTGAATTGTTCTTGCTTTTTTATATTCAGAATTGAAAAAAATAAAATAAATAAACAACAATATGAAATTAAATGTAAGCTTCAGTTTAATATACGAAAAGAGAAAAAATGGACGTTTCGGGTTTCCCCTTTATCAACAAAACAGGATGAATGAAACACTACAGACAAATGAGATAATGTGGTGGTGGCGTTATTGAGATGCATAAACAAAAACATTGATGGGCAGAAAATTGTATGCTACTTTGTGAGGAAGCAAGAATTAAAATATAGCAATAGAAATTTATAAAAGGTGCGCAATTAATTAAGTCAAAAGAGAGGAGGCGGGGAGGAACTGTGTAATGCAGTAAAGAAAGTGAAATCTAATAAAGTGTAGACTATTGTTGGAAAATAAATACAATGGAATTGGAAATAAATACAAAATATAAGGGACATAGGTATTAATATACTCATCAGTGGCAGTAGCAGCAGCCGAAGCAACAGTAGTAGTAGTAGTAATAGTAGTAGTAGTAGTAGTAGTAGTAGTAGTAGTAGTAGTAGTAGTAGTATTAGTAGTAGCAGTAATTTTCTTATCCGTTGCCATTTTTGATTACACTTTTTGTGAATTTTATCAGATAAAGTGATGCCTTGAATTTTTTGCATATTTCTGTGACTTATTTGGATTTTTTTTCCGAAAATTTTAAAAGAATATGGCAACTCTGCATTCCGTACGTACGTATTTTATTCTGCAATATTAAACAACTCACGCCAGGGCATTACAAATAGCTGAAATTCCTTTACACCTTGACTCATTATCGACAAAATGTGGTTTTACCAGAAATGAATTGAGTAGAAATATACCAGAAGGCAATAGAGAATAAAAACTTTTGCTGAGATGTGGAGTCGAACCCACGAGAGGGACGTGGCCAGGCGGATATGCCGTAACAGTCGGGTCATGGGTTCGACTCCTCATCACAGTAAAAGATTTTTATACTCTTGTGTCTTTTGGTGCTTTTCTATAACTTCATTTCTTGTTATTGTCAGCATAAGTGCTTACTCTATTCACTTTTCTAAAACATTAACCGTAGCTTAAAGCCAGGAGCTGTAACAATTATTTTAACGACTACACTGTAGAATAAATACCAGTTGATTTGCATGCTTGAGTGCAGATCCCTGATTTAGGAGATCGGTAGCCATAATACACTCGAGCACGGTGTTCTCGAACTCCTCAGAACATGACAAACAGTTCGTGGAAACCAAAGTTTGTGGCATATGTACAAAGACTAAAAATGAAACAAAAATTCGAGACATTCGAAAGAGTTTGAGGAAACCTTGTTCGAGGAAACCGTGCTATTGCTTCTATATCATTGAATTTCACCACAACGCTTCATTACATTCTGATTCTTTATTTATATGATCTTTTATTTATTGGATTTAATTGTTAAGGAACGGAATTTTTTAAAAAGAAAAGGAAAAGTTAGCAAACAAAACAAAAGAAAAAAATATTTAAAACGGGGATAAAAAGTGACCAATTTCAATGGAAATAGTTGTTGAGATCAATATTGCAGTGCTTCTTCAATTTCACTTTGTATACGTTTTTGTTGAGGCTGGTACTTTTCTGTGGGAGAAACAATTAAAAGTAAAATGAATAAAAACGAAGAAATATTGTAGAAACTTAAGATCAGTTATTTCCTGAAAAATGGTGACTTCTCACGGCTTGATTTAATGTTCTTACAACAATGAGTCTATAACAATTCGGGTTATCAGACATATATTTGGAATTTCCATCAATGAAAAACCTAAATAAACCTCAACAAAATATATAAAACAACTTTACAAACATTTTAAGAGAACCACATTTGGTTGCTCTGAGCGTTGTTGAGAGAAAGTAATGTCACGACTTTGAAAACATAGTGACTCACGCAAAACAAAATGAAAATTGTGAGATCTTATCACCTTTCTGACAAGGAAAAGAAAAAAAACAACACGAATAAAGATGAAGGGGGCTCAACTTTATTTCATATAAAAAATCAAATATACAAACCTTGGACAGACATCCAGTAGGAAATGGCTTGGATATGTTCTGTCTAACCAATTCACCATCTTTGTGAATTTGAAAAATAGCCACAGACTTTCTGGTGATAAATTATACAAAATTGAATATAAAATGATTATCACAACGTATATGAATTTATACTAGCTAATGCCCGTCAGATGAACGGATATTTTAAAAATAGTTCGACAGTTTGTGACACGGGTTACATTACTGATTACTGTATATAAAAGATTACTAGATACCCTTCAACCAAAAAAAAACAAAAAACAAAACCCCAGCACAAATGACGGTTTAATAGACCTTTAAAGACATATTTTATTCTCCCTCACCTAAATCCAATTAATTGTAAACACATCATAATGTGTTATTAAAGTTATCATTTGTTTCAGATTAATTTTAACATAATTTACGTATTTCAATTATTATTATTGCTTCTTCGTTGAAAAAATCATGTTAAGGCGTATTTAAAGAGGACCGATGGTGAGAATGGCTCTCCTGTTTGGATCGAGATTTAATTCACCCTCAAGTCGCTTTTTGTTTTTTATTCATTAACTGATTGTTCTGCGCAAATGGCCCGTCCATCAAAGTCATCGATCACATGATCTATTGCTTTCAAGGATTGAGATATTTCGAATAAAATGTAAAATGCTGCATTGTTTATAAAAAATGTAAACATACCCATATGGCAAGCTGAAAGAACTGGCCTGTTGGGATGTTGGGTATTTCGAAAACTGTAGTCACTTTTTTTATTACGCAGGTCATTTTGAGACCATCTTTGCAATATGACCAATGAGTCAAAAACATTGTAAAATAATATAGATCGCTCCCATTGGAAGGGAGCTCTGCTACTTATTTGGTTTTATTACGATCAGTTGGACATGATGTCACAGCATACGAATATTCGGTCGCGCACACACACACACATACACACACCCACACACACACATACCATGTATAATAATATATGTCGCCAATGACTCACTGTGGAGTAAGTTGTCTATCTTATTTTCGTCATTATAAGTAATTTTGTCCTGCTATGTAAACAGTTATGTTGGTGTTTTTTTTTTCGCTCTACAATATAATAAAATTTAAAAAAAAATAAAAAATTCCCTTTATTCATCCCTAAGGGGAAATTTTTCTTTAGGGTATATTCCAAGGGAAGACTGGAATAACCCAGGCGTCAGCCGCAGTGCAGCGCCGCAAATTGAGCTAAGGCTAGGTGACTTGCTCAAGGCCACACAACGCGGCGGGTAGTCGAACTCGGTACCTTTCAGGTACGAAGCAAAGACCGTACCGCTGAGCCACGCAGTCCAATACAATATGGCTCTCAAGAAAATCAACTAAATTATGTCATTATGAGGTGAAGTTAAACTGTTAAAGAATTCATAGATTACTTGCTGCGCATCTCTTCAATCAGCTAAACGTGATATTATGCAAATTTCAAAATTGCCCGTGTAATGATTTTGATAAACGCGTAAGCTATACGATTTGTGTAGAAGAAAGTTCCTAAACTCGATGTGCAATGGCGTCACGCTATTAAGGCAATGAAGGCCAAGCGCTATCATTAATTAAAGTAAACTTGCCTGCCGATCTATCTCACTTTATCCATTTCTTTGCTTTCTCTATTCCCTCCACCCCTACCTCAACTATCTATCTCATTTTAGTACCGTGAGATATCAGTGTGCATCATCCAACAATATGAATATCAAACCACACTGATCTTACACGGTTAGTACTATGGAATGTTCTGGTATTTCATCACATCAATAAAATTCGTCGGTGAATGTGGTAAATATCGGTTATTAACAAGCAAGTGCGTTCACATTCTCTATGTGTTTGATAAACCAACGATGGCAGAAGGGAAGATGAGAAGATTGGAGTTCTTTTTCTTTTTAAAGGGTATCTTAAAACATTAGAAAATTTATCTTTTCATCCGGTTCTGTTATAAATCTAAAAGAAAAATAAAATTCTTTTATTCATGCCATACGGGAAATTTGTCTCTAGGGTATATTCAAAGAAAGAATGGAATAACCTCGGCGTCAGCCGCAGTGCAGCTATGCAAGTCGGAGCGAGAGCGAGGTGAGTTGCTCAAGGCCACACAGGTACGAAACAAAGACCGTACCGCTGAGCCACGCTGCCCCCTATTCATTACTATTAGCAAAAACAATGAACTCAGTAGCAGTTTTTTGCAGTAGTAACAATTGAGCAGTGGTTGAAAATGGCCGCAGTTTTAATTATTTATGATTAATTATATAAATAAGATATATGACAGACGATGTCGAAAAGGTGAAAGTTTGTACATCAAAAAAATGCCTGAGTCAAATTGCTCCCTTTTTACTAAATAGTGCTGCTGTATCTGTAACGATTTATGTCAGTTTCCTGAACATTTCACAAGGAAAAACTTGAATAGTGATGGAAAACTATGCAAATAACTAGATGTTTTTATCAATTCTATTTTTCAAGCTATTTCAATTCTTTATTGGGTAGTAAAAAAAACCCCTTATACATTGAGTATTTTTATGCTGATTTGATATCATCAATATAAACAATATAAAAAATATAAAATTATATTCTCTGTTTATTGTGGTATCTTTGGAAAATAATATTAATAAAATAATAATAATTCCAGATTGTTTTTAATGACGAATTGCTTCTGCTATTTCATGAATCAAGTTTATAAAACGGCTCTTATTTGAAGACAATTTGGCTTTAACTCGTCAAACTACAGTTCACGTCACCCATCGCCACTAAGTTCTTACTCCGCAAACGTATTGACTTCACATTTGGTGGGTTTTATTTTTACCATATTCTAGCCGGTACAGTATCCTTACTTTTGTAGGTGATTTGAAATCGAGAAGCCACAAACTTTCACCTTTTCTACGTAGCCTGACATTTTTGGTTTGTAAATCATGCGTTCAATATCAATCGAGCACTGCGTTTTGCCTGGATTTACTTTAAACGTTAAAATAGAATAACCAAATTTTGTGTGCAGATAACATTGATATGACACAGAACTTGGATGATTATGCTAAGAACCTAAGGGTCTGAGGCTTTAAGTATTTTATTAGCTTTTTCAATTCTTTATCGGTTAGTAAAAATAAACACCCTGCATTTCCATTAATCCAAAAACAGCAACAACAAACAACAACAACAAACAAACAAAAAAAACAAAACAAAAACAACAACGACCCAATAAAATTTCATGTGCTCTCAATTGTCATCGTTTTAACTCTTCAAATATGCAAATGTTCAAAGACCAGTCGACAAGTGACCTATTTGATTTTGATTTGAGCATGAGAAAAACTTTAGAAACTTAAGTTGGTTGAGGAAAGTCAAGTGTGATGGCTCTTGTGCAATGAAAGATAATCAATTCAAAAGTCATTGAGAAATGTTAAGTTCCGTAAAAAGGAAAGCAGCCTTCCTTTGAATGGGTTTTAAACTATAGGCCTTTTGATTCTATCTTCAGGAGATGTTTAATTTTTTTCTTGCATTTTCTTTTTTATTTTTTCTGGCACAGTATCAAACACACCTTTCCGGATTTTCAAATAAGATCAAGTTACTTAAGACGATCACATAGTGTAATATATTCAGAGAACAAATCATGGTATAAAAATCTGCAAAATTTGGTGTAGTAAAAATTTAATTTGGTAAAATCCTTTACGATTCCGTGTAGAGTATTGCATTTTGCTGTGTGCGCAATTTAATACTTTGATTGCTCGTTTTATACGCACGGCTCTTTATTCGCCATGGCACAATAGAGTTAACATGTATCGACTTTAAAGACGTAGTTAAACATCTACGTTATTCAGATTGGCAATATGTAGCCAAACAAGGACGAAGCCTAGGTTTATTTCTAAAACAGCTAAAGTAATTTTTTAAAGATCCAAGTGTTACTTACTGGTCAAATTGAGGGCGAATGTCGAAAGAGAAATCCCTCTCTTTACAAGAAGACAGGTCATAGTCAGACCGATCGTAGCTCAGTTTACTTCCAGAATCGTCTATTCCACAGTTCACTTGAATAAATACAAATGACAATTTATGATTTTAAATGCCTATAATGATTCATCAGTTCAAATATGCAATATTTAATTATACGACTTTTTAGCAACATGTGACCCATCCTCTCAAAACATCATTATGTAAGGCTGACTTTGATGCTAATATCGAATATAGATGCTGTGCGTTTGGCTAAAGAACTCATAACATTGTCCGGAAAAATAACGGATCAAGACAAAACTATGTGTAACCTTGAACGTCTATAGATAGTGTGCGCTTGGCTAAGAAACTCACAACATTGTCATCCGGAAATATAACGGACCAACACACAAAACGATGTGTAACCTTGAACGTTGATAGCCTGGTTAATAGTTTAGTGAGAACTACTCATAAACTCCTTGAGACCCGAAAAAAAGTGAATCTTAAGCAACGTTTATCATATCAGTTTTCAAGGGTAGAAGTAGAATGGTGAATTTCCGTTCCTCGCTGCTGCTGTTGAGATCAGCTGACTCGGATCTTTAACAGCTGAAAACTGCATGGAGGAAACATTGCACATCTCCGTGACATCTCCCAAGCATTTCTCAACATTGTGTGACTATGATGCCTTCGCGTACGAGTGAATGCAACTGATGGGAGTGGGGGTGGCGAATGCATAATAAAGGTCACTATGACAGAGAACAGGTGAAAGTTTGTACGTCAAAAAATTGCCTGAGTCAAATTGCTCCCTTTTTACTAAATAGTGCTGCTGTATTTGTAACGATTTATGTCAGTTTCCTGAACATTTCACAAGAAAAAAACTTGAATAGTGATGGAAAACTATGCAAATAACTAGATGTTTTTATCAATTCTATTTTTCAAGCTATTTCAATTCTTTATCAGTAATGTAACCCGTGTCACAAAATGTCGAACTATTTTTTAAATATCCGTTCGTCTGACGGGCATTAGCTAGTATAAATTCATATACGTTGTGATAACCATCGACCGGACCAAAACTGACTCGTGTTTATCAAAACCAGACTTTCATCATTTCGTTTATATAAGAAAAGTACAGGACTAGACAAAATGTTTATGATGATTTATTTTTTCATTTTGATCTGAAAATTTGAAATCAAATATCAAAGGATAAAATGACTCTAAACTTGTCAAAGAGTGACAAACCTGAAACTTGAAATGATTCTTTTAAACATGTTGAGGGTTATTTGTAATGATTGACATTTAATGGTAATGTTTTCTGGCAAATTAAAAAAAAAACTGTCAGAAAATGACGGCATGAGACTTGAGGATATTGTTTTTTGCCATGATCACGCGATATTATCTGTTGGATATTTGGCAGTATAACTAAATTTTCTGCCTCATTTATAAAATATCTCCTACCCACAATTAGGCTGATTTTATCTGCAGAAATGGCACAGAATCCAAGGCCAAACTCCGATGAGAGGGCTTACAAAAATAAATTACTAAGATAGATACAATGAAAGGTGATTTTTCAAATTTTACTTTTCAATTGGTAATGATTTAAGAAAAGAATGCAAGCACGATGTCAGGTTTGAACTTACCCGATTTTTCGTAAAAAATTTAACACCATGGCACTTGGGGATACTAGTCAAGAATTGATTAGCAAATTTATTCATTTTGCTGTATATCCTATCTTTGCAAAATTCATTTTCTTGAATTACAAACAACTGTCCAATTGTCAAATGTTTTAATCCAACAGTCCATTCAAACAATAGTCTCTTCTTCTTTCTTTTCTAGACTTTTGACAATTGTAATTCATTAGTTTTTAATCTGCCTTATAATCGTTTAAAGAAACTAGACCATCTACAGGTTTTACAAAACCAAGGAGCACGAATTGTTTTAAAGAAAATGAAAAGAGAACACATAGCCACAATGTTTTATGAACTCCACTGGTGGCTTGTTAAAGCTAAAATCGATTATAACTCTAAAAACGATTATTATTATTATTATTATTATTATTATTATTATTATTATTATTATTATTATTATTATTATTATTATTATTATTATTATTATTATATTATTATTATTATTATTATTATTATTATTATTATTATTATTATTATTATTATTATTATTATTATTATTATTATTATTATTATTATTATCATTATAATAAAGTAATTGAAATTCATCTTGCTTACAAAGTATTATTACGCATTCTGCTCAACTTCCCTAGACTAGAGTGAGAGCTCTCAAATTGAAAAGTGTTCAAAGTTTAATATAATATAATGAGATCATTGATTTAAAAGATGTTTATTGACAGTAAAGTCAATTAAATCAATTCAAAGTTGAAGAAAAACTCCACTTCCCAGTCCACCGTAAGCTGTGTAAAGTTATTAATTCAATTTTCTAAAATACAAATTACAACTTTCCTCCAATTTGATTTTCAGGTTAGATTGGACAAACCAAAATAATTTTAATAAGATTGAATAATTTAATAAAATCTTTCAATAAAGCGACACAATATTAGTGATTAGTGGAAATAGATATCTACTAGAATTATCATGTGTCATTGAACCATAAAAATGGTTGTAGACTAGTATCATGCAACTGGATGAACAAAGAACGTTAATTTGAAATTACTCTACAATAAGTAAAAAACATAATTACCCTCTTCTGCCATTGTTATGGTTTTTGTTCGAAGACGTAACTGATCTGGAGCAGAAAAAAATAAAATGTGAACGTGAGTCATGATTGATAACAAAATAATCTATAATCTTCAGATAGATCACATATATATCGTTATTATAGACATTTTCCTAGATCATTGAGACCTCATCTGATTCATTTTCATTATAAAAATAATATTTGCACTCTGACCTTTTCCTAGCATTTTAAGTATTCCACATTTGATTTCTGTGTAGGTTTTATATGTATGGATAGAATCATATTTGTCAAACTCATCTCTGAAAGCGGCTATGTAGTCTATTGGTTTGACGCGCGCCTTCGGATGGGAAGGTCCAGAGTTCGAATCCCGCTCTGAGTGGCGCATAGTTGTGTCCTTGGAAAAAGCTCTTTACTCACTTTCTTTCACCATATTCGGGTGTAAAATGAATGCCTGGTCGTTAACATTATTGTATCTGTCGGAAAAGTTGTAAAATCGTCCAGCAGGAGCCATGTTTCGTCCAAATGGAAAGTTTGTATTATTGTATGGATCAGAAACATGGGGGACAGCAAAAGCCATCGCCAACAACTTACAGACTTTTATAAACAAATGATAAAGGATGATTTTGGGCATCAGGTGGATGGATAAAGTCAGAAAAGAAGATATTTGGGAGGCTACCAACCAACAACTTATACATTTACAAATCAGAAAGAGGAAGTTGGGATGGATAGGCCATACACTTAGAAATCCAGCCTGCAATATCACAAGAATGGCTCTGAGGAAGAAGACCATGGAGGCCAATAAATAGGTGGCGATGAAGCACGTTGGAGGAAACAGGTGGAGAAGATAGTCCAAAGAAGAGCCAAATGGCGAAGCATCAATGATGTCCTATGCTCCGACTGGGGTTAGGGGCTTAAGTCAAGAAAGTTATTCAAGTCAAGTTTGAAATCAATTGCAATGGAGAGAAAAAAGGAATGAAATCTCTCCATTAAAAACATTTTGGGCTTGAAATTGAAATTAATTATTGTTTTTTGTTTCGCTTACGCTTAGGTCATTTCTGTGCCAGTAAGAAGGAAGAAAATGATATCGTGAAATCATTCTAGAGTTACATTTAAAGGTGCCCAAGAAAAAGTAAG
>NC_088369.1:31325221-31385221 GCF_034508935.2 Berghia stephanieae | reverse complement strand
CCAAATTCCGCTTTTCATCCAGGACAAGAACAGATAATGAATTTAAATATTGAAAATTGTTGCTTAGCAATTAAGACTTGGATTTAGAAAATCAACTAAGATTAAATGATTCTAAAACAGAACTTTTATTGATTTGCACCAATAAACAAAAGAAAAAAATAAATCTTGATAGTATTTAGAGGCGACTCAAATTTGAAGATAGAACAAATTGCAACTATAAGAAATCTTGACTCATTCTTTGCTTCTGATCTTTCAATGCAGAATCACATATCAAAAACCTGCCAATCTTGCTTTTATCATTTAAGAAATATTGGTAAAATTCGACATCTTTTTGATGGGAGCACCACACAAATTATTGTTCATGCTTTGGTAACCAGCGTATTATGATTACTGTAATTTTAGGTGCGCCGGCCAAAATGATACGTTTGCAAGATATTCAAATCAGAGACGCAAAACTGATTACAAAATCTAATGACCCTACAAAAGAAATTCTATATAATCTCCATTGGTTGCCAGTTAGAGAAAGGATTGTTTTTAAAACTTGCAATACTGTTCATAGATGCATGGGGGGGGGATACTTCCCAATGAGACGAATGATAGTTGAGTTATCGACTTTCTCCTCTCTCATAACAATGCATGCATCTATATATAAATGCTAGCACAAATTTTTAAAAAGATCACATATTCTAACTGTAACTGGTTTTCAGGGACCAAAAGGCTCATAATATATATATATATATATATATATATATATATATATATATATATAAAGTGTAGACTATTGTAGAGAGAGAGAGAGAGAGAGAGAGAGAGAGAGAGAGAGAGGAGAGAGAGAGAGAGAGAGAGAGAGAGAGAGAGAGAGAGAGAGAGAGAGAGTGTGTGTGTGTGTGTGCTGAGGGGGGGGGGGGGGGGGGGGGGTTACAAAGTACTAATCAAACCTGAAGGCGGGAAAATATAGAGTGAGTCTAACCAAAATTATGTCCTTTCAATTAAATAACCCATTTGCCATAAATTTCACTGAAATAGAGACACAACGTGGTGTGTTTGAGATGGAGTGTACCAAGAATGATCAATTTCGAAAGACAATCAAAGACATTATTTAATTTGTTTTGTTTTGTTTTGTTCTTCCAGGGTGACAGAACTTTTATATTTTGCCCGGTTTATGCTTATCCAATGTTAGATAGAATAGGACGGCCTATATTATTTAACCAGCTGTATTTCTCTATCTATGATTATATGACGAGTACGTTGTTCGGCATCGGATAACCACCTAGTTTACACGAAGCCTACAATTGGATTCAATTGTCTGATGTTACGTCCCCAGCAACGGCGCCATGGTGGTTCTAAACAAAGAAAATCGGTACTTTATATTTCTCATGGTGGCTAGAACTTTTCCTATGTCTTGTGATCAATATGTGTTAAAGTCAAAACATGATCAGATTTATAATGGGTTTTTTTCCTCTGGATACGCTTTTATGCTCGTCGGAGAAATATTTCATAAGGGCGTCCGCCATTGTTCCGAGAGTTTAGACTCAGTTTTAAGTTACCATTCGTCATTACGAGGGAAGTGACGTTACGACTGTTGAACCGTATTGGAAATTACAGTCCAATCGGTCACGCTTTTATTTCGCATTCAGTGGTCTTCTTGTTTTCAATCAGGTGCTTGGATCTGGTATCGATATCACATTTATGTATTAACACGGTCTCAACGATACCAGTTTCAGAAAAAACAAAAATCAGTAGAATGTTGACATCTCGTACATGTGCAACCCATAATCTCAAAAATAAAGAAAAAAGTAGGAAATATATAAGTGTTAAAAAATTAATTCTGACCAAAAATATGAGACTTAGGTCAATTGTAAAAGGGGGGGGGGGCGGGATGGATACAGTTTAATAAAGAAAAGAAATCCACAATTTCATCATTCTAATCTTTTAAACTTGTGGTCACTATTAACCAATAAACTGCCACTCTATGGAAAGACCCGTTTTTATATATTTGACCATAGAACTCGACTTCAAATATCGATCGATTTAAATGACCCTCATCTTAACAAACACTCTCAAGCCTGGGAATTAGCGAGATCCCAGGTTTGAGAGTTTTGCCAAGGTGGGGGTTATTGGTATTTACAGGGCAAGTATTACGGCCAAATTTTTTAATGCGTGTTTTAGAGAGTACGACAGTTAAATGGTTAAATATGCCCCTTATTATTACTTAACACAAGTTCCAGGCGGGTAGGCATATCTATCAAAAGTGTAGATACAGCCTCTTGTAAATTTCAATATAATTTGAATGCAATGTGCACCGTGTATTTTTGGGGGTTGTTTGTTTTTTGTGTTGGTGTTTATGTTTTGTTTTTGTTTTTTGTTGTTTTTTGTGTGTGTGTGGGGGGTGTCCTTTTTGTGTTTTTTTTTTTTGATTTTGTTTTTTTTTGTGTGGGGGGGGGGGGGGGGGTTTCGGGGAATTTTTTGTCAACTCCGGAGCTTAAGAATCGCCATGAATTGTACGCTTTAATTTTCCTTTACCACAGAATCTCCTTTCACTCCTCATTCCCTCCTTCTGCTCCTACTCTTCCACCTCCACCTGCTGCTCCTCGTGCGTTTTTAAAATTCTTCTTTATCTCCTTTTCCTTCTCGTGACTTTATGGTCTTGTGGCAGGAAACTCGCCTTTGAAGCTGCATGTTCAGGATTCGGGTCCTGTTTCGAGCGACACAAAGTTAGTCCTTGGAAACGGCTCTTTACTCTTATTCGCATAGGTACTCATATGTAAAATGAGTACATGACAATTAACAGCGTTGTCTCCTTCGAAAAAAATGTAATATCGACTTACAGGTGTCATGTCTTGTCCTACTCGTACATATTTAAAGTTGCTGTAAGCTGAATAGCCCTTGTAAACGCTATGAACACGTTCACTGGAGATTGCACTATATTCTTGCTCGGGTTTTTTCTTTCTTCTTTATCCTTCCTCACCATCAAGAGAAAGAAGAAGAAGAAGAAGAAGAAGAAGAAGAAGAAGAAGAAGAAGAAGAAGAAGAAGAAGGAGAATGGACTTTCATATAGCTCACAGTATCCTCTGCCATGAGGTTCTCGGTGCTTTACATCAACACAAAATAAAAGAAATTACAAACAATGGTGATGATCTATATTACCTTTCTATGTGCTCCAGGTCATAGGTCACATTGCAAAATGTGCTCAAAATGACCCACATAGTGAAAATTGGTCACAGCTGATGAAAAATCTAACACTATTGGTCATTTTGTTCAGCTTGACACATGGGTATATTTACAACTTTCATAAACAAAGCAGCGTGTTTATATGTGTTTAGAAATATCCAATCTTTGCATGTACAGCAACAAATCATGTGATTGATGACTCGGTTAGAAGAAAACATGAATATTGATCGCTCCCATTCAAAGGTTTATTTTAGGCAATTGGATTAAGTAGTCTGATGTCACACCTCCCGGCAACGGCGGCCATCTTGGTTCTAAACAAGGAAAATCACTACTTCTTATTCTTCAAGCTGGCTAGAACTTTTCATATGACTTGTGATCAGAATGTGTAAAAGTCAAAACATGATCAAATTTATGGGTTTTTTTCCTCTGGATACGCTTTTATGTTCGCCGGAGAAATATTTCATACGGCGTCCGCCATTGTTCCGATAGTTTAGAGCCAGTGTTGCTAAGTTACCATGCGTCATTAGGAAGGAAGTAACGTTACGACTATTGAATCCTATTGCCAATATACGTGGCATGTAAAATTAATTTACCTACACCGGTTGTCGTACTCAATATAATTACTTGTTCTTATCTAGAATACTATACAGGGAATGGGAAAAGTGTGCCAAATAATGCTTGGATCAAAAAATGGTGCCTAGCACTAATACTATTTCTCAATTTGTAGCTGTTATTCTAAATGGTGAACAGCACTAATACTATTTCTCAACTTGTAGCTGTTATTCTAAATGGTGAACAGCACTAATACTATTTCTCAACTTGTAGCTGTTATACTAAATGGTGAACAGTACTAATACTATTTCCCGATCGCATCCATTTTATTTTAATAAAATACGGTAACTGAGATAATTTTCAGAAATGCAAGCACTGTATATTGCTTGAATGGCCCGATTGTCATAACATAAGATAATAGTAAAAAAAGGCACCCATGCCAATAGCTTCCCAGGCATAGCAACAAGAGGTCACCGTGGATCTATCAATTGAAACAAAGAGAATTGAATGAGATCGAATCACCTCTTTGGCGGTTCAAAAGAAAACAAAATGCTAAGTGACGTAAACTTCACTCATCATACTTGATAAATATTGGTGAGAACTAACTACCTCTAAGGCAGTCTCAAAACGGCAACAAACAATAGGGGCAAAAAGGGCGACCTCACACCTGCCTATCAATGGTCTTTCCGGTTTCAAACTCAACAGAAACAATCAAGCTGTGGTCTTCACAACGAGCATAAATTTTCTTTCAAAATATCAGTTGATCGAATTTTTATATGCTAAAATGATTCAACTTTTTGCACCCAATTGTCAACATCGGGCAGAGAGGAAGGCCTATCTGTGTTACCTGTTGAGAACCACATTTGGTTGCTCTGAGCGTTGTTGAGAGAAAGTGACGACACGACGTTGAAACCATATTGAGTCACGCAAAACAAATGAAAATGGTGAGATCTTATCGCCTTTCTGACAAGGAAGAGAAGAAAGAAATCAGCAAGAATAAAAATGAAGTGGCCTCAACTTTATTTCATATAAAAAATCAAATATACGAACCGTGGACAGACATCCATTAGGAAATGGCTTGGATATGTTCTGTCTAACCAATTCACCATCTTTGTGAATTTGAAAAATAGCCACAGACTTTCTGGTGATAAATTATACAAAATTGAATATAAAATGATTATCACAACGTATATGAATTTATACTAGCTAATGCCCGTCAGATGAACGGATATTTCAAAAATAGTTTGACCGTTTGTGTCACCGGTTACATTACTAATGACTTTATATATCTACCCCTCAACCAAAAACACCTTATGGTGGACACAAATGACGGTTTAATAGTCCTTTAAATACACATTTTATTCTCCCTCACCAAAATCCAATTAATAGTTATTTGTTTCAGATTAATTTTTAACATAATTTACGTATTTCAATTATTAATATTGCTTCTTCGTTGAAAAAATCATGTTAAGGCGTATTTAAAGAGGACCGATGGTGAGAATGGCTCTCCTGTTTGGATCGAGATTTAATTCACCCCTCAAGTCGCTTTTTGTTTTTTATTCATTAACTGATTGTTCTGCGCAAATGGCCCGTCCATCTAAGTCATCGATCACATGATCTATTGCTTTCAAGGATTGAGATATTTCGAATAAGATGTAAAATGCTGCATTGTTTATAAAAAATGTAAACATGCCCATAGGCCAAGCTGAAAGAAATGACACACTATTGGGATGTTGGGTATTTAGAAAACTGTAGTCACTTTTTCATTACGCAGGTCATTTTGAGGCCATTTTTGCAATATGACCAATGACTCGAACACATTGTAAAATAATATAGATCGCTAGATATAGATTTGATAAACTAATGATGGCAGAAGGGAAGATGAGAAGATTGGAGTTCTTTTTCTTTTTAAAGGGCATCTTAAAACATAAGAAAATTTCTCTTTTCTGTTATACATTTAAAAAAAATCTTTTATTCATGCCATACGGGAAATTTGTCTCTAGGGTATATTCAAAGGAAGACTGGAATAACTTAGGCGTAAGCCGCAGAGCAGCTACGCAAATCGGTGGGAGAGCGAGGTGACTTGCTCAAGGCCACACGGGTACGAAACAAAGATCGTACCGCTGAGCCAAACTGCCCCTATTCATTACTATTAGTAAAAACAATGAACTCAGTAGCAGTTTTTTGCAGTCGTAACAATTGAGTAGTGGTTGAAAATGGCCGCAGTTCAAATCATTTATAATTAATTATATAAAGAATATATATGGCAGACGGCATAGAAAAGGTGAAAGTTTGTACGTCAAAAAATTGCCTTAGTCAAATTGCTCCTTTTTTACCTATTTGTAACGGTTTATATAATTTTTTCTGAAAATTTCACCAGAAGAATATTGAATGGTCATGGAAAACTATGCAAATAACGATGTTTCTATAAAGTTTTATCAGGTAGTAGAAAAAACCTTCTACATTGAGCATTTTTGATGCTGATTTGATATCATCAATATAATCTATAAACAATCTAAAATTATATTCTCTGTTTATGTTGATATCTTTGGAAAACAATATTCCAGGATGTTTTAATGATGAATTGCTTCTACTGTCAAGTTTATAAAACGGCTCTTATTTGAAGACAATTAGGCTTTAATTCGTCAAAGTACAGTCGCCACTAAGTTCTTACTCCGCAAACGTATTTGCTTCACATTTGGTGGGTTTTATTTTTACCAGATTCTAGCCGATACAGTATCCTTACTTTTGTAGGTGATTTGAAATCGAGCTGCCACAAACTTTCACCTTTTCTACGTCGCCTGACATGTTTTGTTTGTAAATCATGCGTTCAATATCAATCGAGCACTGCGTTTTGCCTGGTTTTACTTTAAACGTCAAAATAGAATAACCAAATTTTGTGTACAGATAACATTGATATGACACAGAACTTGGATGATTATGCTAAGAACCTAAGGGTCTGAGGCTTTAAGTATTTTATTAGCTTTTTCAATTCTTTATCGGTTAGTAAAAATAAACACCCTGCATTTCCATTAATCCAAAAACAGCAACAACAAACAAACAAAAAACAAAACAAAAACAACAACAACCCAATAAATCATCGTTTTAACTCTTCAAATATGCAAATGTTCAAAGACCAGTCGACAAGTGACCTATTTGATTTTGATATGAGCATGAGAAAAACTTTAGAAACGTAAGTTGGTTGAGGAAAGTCAAGTGTGATGGCTCTTGTGCAATGAAAGATAATCAATTCAAAAGTCATTGAGAAATGTTAAGTTCCCTAAAAAGGAAAGCAGCCTTCCTTTGAATGGGTTTTAAACTATAGGCCTTTTGATTCTATCTTCAGGAGATGTTTAATTTTTTTCTTGCATTTTCTTTTTTATTTTTTCTGGCACAGTATCAAACACACCTTTCCTGATTTTCAAATAAGATCAAGTTACTTAAGACGATCACATAGTATAATATATTCCGAGAACATCTCATGGTATAAAAATCTGCAAAATTTGGTGTAGTAAAAAATTAATTTGGTAAAATCCTTTACGAATCCGTGTAGAGTATTGCATTTTGCTGTGTGCGCAATTTAATACTTTGATTGCTCGTTTTATATGCACGGCTCTTTATTCGCCATGGCACATTAGAGTTAACATGTATCGACTTGAAAGATGTAGTTAAACATCTACGTTATTCAGATTGGCAATATGTAACCAAAGAAGGACGAAGCCTAGGTTTATTTCTAAAACAGCTAAAGTAATTTTTTAAAGATCCAAGTGTTACTTACTGGTCAAATTGAGGGCGAATGTCGAAAGTGAAATCCCTCTCTTTACAAGAAGACAGGTCATAGTCAGACCGATCGTAGCTCAGTGTACTTCCAGAATCATCTATTCCACAGTTCACTTGAATAAATACAAATGACAATTTATGATTTTAAATGCCTATAATGATTCATCAGTTCAAATATGCAATATTTGATTATACGACTTTTTAGCAACATGTGACCCATCCTCTCAAAACAGCATTATGAAAGTCTGACTTTGATGTTACTATCGAATATAGATGCTATGAGTTTGGCTAAAAAACTCATAACATTGTCCGGACAAGCAACACAAAACTATGTCCAACATTGAACGTTTATAGAAAGTGTGATATTTGGCTAAGAAACTCACAACATTGTCATCCGGAAATATAACGGACTAACACACAAAACTATGTGTAACCTTGAACGTTGATAGTCTAGTTTATAGTTTAGTGAGAACTACTCATAAACATGGATGGCAAAAAACAATAGCAAAGACATGAGTGACGTCAACTTCGTTCTATCTATCGTGTGGTTTATAGAGTTTAGTGAGATTTACTCATGAAGGATGTGGTACAGGGGAAAATGGAGGACAGCCGAAGAAGAGGGAGACCTGGGCCTAGTTATATAAAAATATCCTAGATTGGATAGATATGAATGGAAGAGAGTTATACGATGCCGTCGTCAACAGACAGAGAGAGCGGGCAGCCAACGTCAATGAGGACGACGCTGGATAGTATGTAAATAAGTAAGAGATGTACTCATAAAATGAATGACAAAAATCCATAACAGACCTCTGTGACGTCAGCTTCGTTCTATCTATATAATGAATCATTATTTTAGAGAGCTGGGGTTAGGATTTATGATTTATCATGGAGAGGGTATTGACATGACATGTAGTATCTGAAAGTGTAAAAAATCAAAATTTCGTGTTTTTAATAATCTTGATGTTGATTCACATTTTGATTTACAGATTCACCACGTCATAATAGTAAGTATAGAAGTAAGTCACAAATGATTTTTTGATATTGTTATATTATATAAGGTTAATAAATGAAAAACTCTAATCTTGCTAATTTTTTACGTATGCAATAGAGTCAGATTAAGATAAACTCCTTGAGACCAGAAAAAAGTTAATCTTAAGCAAAGTTTATCTTATCAATTTTTAAGGGTAGAAGTAGAAGCTGACACAGATCTTAACAGCTGAAACCTGCATGGAGGAAACATTGCACATCTCCGTGACATCTCCCAAGCACTTCTCAACATTCATTGTGTGACTATGATGGCTTCGCGTACGAGTGAATGCAACTGATGGGAGTAGGGGTTGGCATATGGAGGTGGTGAATACATACTAAAAGCCACTATGGCAGAGAACAGTTTACATCGACCGGACCAAATCTGACTCGTGTTTATCAAAAACAGACTTTCATCATTTCGTTTATATAAGAAAAGTACAGGACTAGACAAAATGTTATTTTAAACATTATTTTATTTTATCGCGTTTACTTTTATCTAAACTCAACTGTAGTTAGTCATAACCATCATATACTTTTTGAAAATATTTCTTGGCTTCTGTTTTCTGTTGTGCGGCTATGTGGTCTTGTGGTATGACACTCGCTTTCCGATCGGAAAGCCTGGGCTCGAGCCTCGCTCGGCGCATAGTTGAGTCCTTGGAAAAGACTGTTTATTCACATTCTCTCACCGTACTCAGGTGTAAAACGAGTTCCTGGCCGTTAACAGTGTTGTCTCTGTCCGAAAAAAATTATAATATCGCCTAACAAGCGACATGTCACGTCTAGATATTAAGTGTTGCTGTTGACCAGGGACCCTTTTTAAAGTGCTTTGAGCATGTTTAGTGGATACTGATCTATATAAAATCTCAATTAAAAAAGCTCAATTAACTTTTGATAAAAGAAAGTAAATAATCATCTGAAGATTATCACATGTGACGTTTTCATTTAATTAGTACTGCAGTGTTATGTATGATTATTATAGCTGAGTTGCTTTTCTTGTGTAAAAAAATATATAAAATTGCATAATGCAAATGAGTCAAATCTTCATTGTGAATACCAATTACACTTTGTTTATTATGTTAGTGCTTTATTAGCGTATAGGAAAAAGATGTATTTTTTCATTTTGATCTGAAAATTTGAAATCAATTATCAAAGGATAAAATGACTCTAAACTTGTCAAATAGTGACAAACCTGAGACTTGCAATGATTCTTTTAAACATGTTGAGGGTTATTTGCAATGATTGACATTCAATAGTAAAGTTTTCTGGCAAATAAAAAAAACTGCCAGAAAATGTCAACTTTTTTTTACGGCTGCATGCATGTCGGCAGAGACTTGAGGATATTGGTTTTTTTGCCATGTTCACGCGATATTATCTGTTAGATATTTGGCAGTATATAACTCTATTTTCTGCATCATTTATATAATATCTCCTACCCACAATTTGGCTGATTTTATCTGCAGAAATGGCACAGAATCCAAGGCCAAACTCCAATGAGAGGGCTTACAAAAATACTTGACTAAGATAGATACATTGAACAGTTATTTTGTCTAATTTTACTTTTCAATTGGTAATGATTTAAGAAAAAAAGCAAGCACGATGTCAGGTTTGAAGTTAGCCGATTTCTCGTAAAAATATTTAACACCGTGGCACTTGGGGATACCTGTCAAGAACTGATTACCAAATTTATTACTTTGCTGTATATCCTATCTTTGCAAAATTCTTTATCTTGAATTCCAAAAAAACAAAACAAACTGAGATCATTGATTTAAAAGATGTTTATTGATAGTAAAATCAATTAAATCAATTCAAAGTTGAAGAAAAAACTCCAACAAATTACAACTTTCCTCCAATTTGATTTTCAGGTTAGATTGGAACAAACCAAAATAATTTTAATGAAATCAAATAATTTAATGAAATCTTTCAATAAAGCGACACAATATTAGTGATTAGTGGAAATAGATATCTAGTAGAATCATCATGTGTCATTGAACCATAAAAATGGTTGTAGACTAGTATCATGCAACTGGATGAACAAAGAACGTTAATTTGAAATTACTCTACAATAAGTAAAAAACATAATTACCCTCTTCTGCCATTGTTATGGTTTTTGTTCGAAGACGTAACTGATCTGAAGTAGATAAAAAGAAAATAAGAACGGGAGTCATGATTGATAACAAAATAATCAATAATCTTTAGATAGATCACATATATATCGTTATTTTAGACATGTTCCGATATCATTGTCCTCATTTGCTTCATTTTCATTATAAAATATTATTTGCACTCTGACCTTTTCCTAGCATTTTAAGTATTCCACATTTGATTTCCATGTAGGTTTTATATGTATGGTAAGAATCATGTTTGTCAAACTCATCCTCTGAAAGCGGCTATGTAGTCTATTGGTTTGACACGCGCCTTCGGATTGGAAGGTCCAGAGTTCTAATCCCAGATTTTCCATACACGCTTACCAATTCTGGATGGATTTTAGAAGGACAATTGCCTTTTGTAACAATAAACCTTATTACAGCTCGAACTTCTACTTTGGACCACTCAGTTTTGGAAGTAGGCATCTTTGTTTTTATGCAGATCAGAATCTTGTTCATCAACAGTGCTGAAACGTTCAGCACTGATGCACAACAAAATCATCTTTAATCTCCGGTTTGCAGATTTCGAATATCATTATTGGTTCAGGAGATATGCCTCAAGTTACCTTATTTCTGGGACATCCCTCGTAATTCACCTGCACCGATAGAAATAATAAACATAATACATTTTAATCTATCTGTTTATGTACAAATTGTCTTATTCGGATGTCAGGCAGTGATGCGATAACCATTCAACTCTTGGCCGCTTGAATAATAAACAAGACAGTCTTATATTACTCTCATAAAAGTTCGCGCTTGTGCCTCATGGGAAACATGGCAGGCATTGGGGCTGTTAACAAATGTAAAAAAAGGACATGAATTGCAAAAGCTTTACTCACAATACGTATAGGCTGAAAAATGATGAAACTGATAATATTAACAATAAAGATTATGATAATGATGGTGATGATGATGATGATGATGATGATGATGATGATGATGATGATGATGATGATGATGATGATGATGATGATGCCATTAAAAAAAATACTTATAATATGAACGACCCATCGCCAAATAATTTTGTCGACATAAAAGATTAAAGTGATTATGTAATAATAAAAATCTCAATATGAATATATCAATCAAAGGCACATATTACATATATAAAAACTACATCATTGCCATTATCTTTCCCCCACCCGTACAAACCTTCTGTTTCTCTCTTGTCGTAAATTAGTTTCAAACTCAGGAAACACGTTCGGCATTGCCCACCCTACTTGTTCATGTCAGACGCCTCTGATTATATCCAAAACTCATTGAACCAAGTTCAAGGAGCATTATATTATATAATACAAATCTCAAGCTAGGTAGTATTATTCACATGAAAAGCAAATAATGTCAGAAAATCAATATATATATATATATATATATATATGTTTATATATATGTGTGTGTGTATGTGTGTGTGTGTGTGTGTGTGTGTATGTTTACTCCCAGGAAGGAGGTGTTTGTGAACATTCTACTTCGACATGTAAAACCCAATAAAGTTTAATTTGCGTTTAAGAACTTGATTGAAAAAGATTGTTGTAAATATCAAATAACGCCTATCAATAATAGAAATAATCATATAGATAACGATTATGATGATGATGATGATAATAATAATAATATTAATAATATAAATAATAATAATAATAATAATAATAATAATAATAATAATAATAATAATAATAATAATAATAATAATAATAATAATAATAATTATAATAATAATAATAATAATAATAATAATAATAATAATAATAATAATAATAATAATAATAATGATAATAATAATAATATAATAATAATAAATATAATAATAATAATAATAATAATAATAATATGATAATGATAATAATAATAACAATAATAATAGTGATTATTATTATTAGTGTTTTTCTTCTTATTCTTCTTTTTCTTCTTCTTCTTCTTCTTCTTCTTCTTCTTCTTCTTCTTCTTCTTCTTCTTCTTCTTCTTCTTCTTCTTCTTCTTCTTCTTCTTCTTCTTCTTCTTCTTCTTCTTCTTCTTCTTCTTCTTCTTCTTCTTATTATTATTATATTATTATTATTATTATTATTATTATTATTATTATTATTGTTATTATTATTATTATTATTATTATTATTATTATTATTATTATCATTATTATTATTATTATTATTATTATTATTATTATTATTATTATTATTATTATTATTATTATCATTATTATTATTATTATTATTATTATTATTATTATTATTATTATTATTATTATTATTATTATTATTATTATTATTATCATTATCATTATCATCATCATCATCATCATCATCATCATCATCATCATCATCATCATCTTCATCATCATCATCATCATTATTATTATTATTATTATTATTATTATTATTATTATTATTATTATTATTATTATTATTATTATTATTATTATCATTATTATTATTATTTTTATTATTATTATTATTATTATTATTATTATTATTATTATTATTATTATCATTATTATTATTATTATTATTATTATTATTATTATTATTATTATTATTATTATCATTATCATTATCATCATCATCATCATCATCATCATCATCATCATCATCATCATCATCATCATCATCATCATCATCTTCATCATCATCATCATCATTATTATTATTATTATTATATTATTATTATTATTATTATCATTATTATTATTATTATTATTATTATTATTATCATTATTATTATTATTATTATTATTATTATTATTATTATTATTATTATTATTATTATTATTATTATCATTATCATTATCATCATCATCATCTCATCATCATCATCATCATCATCATCATCATCATCATCATCATCATCATCATCATCATCTTCATCATCATCATCATCATTATTATTATTATTATTATTATTATTATTATTATTATTATTATTATTATTATTATTATCATTATTATTATTATTATTATTATTATTATTATTATTATTATTATTATTATTATTATTATTATGAGGATGATGCTGATGATGATGCTGTGTATTGTTGGTATTCTGGACTTTAGTGAGGCCTTCGACACAATGGATCAAAACAAATTATTTCAGCGATTACAAAAACACTTTGGAATGAATGGGATTCCTTTGAAATGGAATTCGGCCTACCTTAAAAATAGAAAACAGTTCAAATCGACTCGCCTGATAGACAAATTATATCAGAACCCCATCAGCATCATTGTGGTGTCCCTCAGGGCTCTGTTTTGGGACCACTCCCGTTTTCTCTCTATGCTGCACCGTTGACGTACATTATCGAGTCAGTCAGTATTAAATACCATCTATACAAAGATGACACGCAACCAAATTCCGCTTTTCATCCAGGATAAGAACAGACAGTGAATTTAAATATTGAAAATTGTTGCTTAGCAATTAAGACTTGGATGTTAGAAAATAAACTAAAATTAAATGATTCTAAGACAGAACTTTTATTGATTTGCACCAATAAACAAAAGAAAAAAAAGAGGCGACTCAAATTGAAGACAGAGCAACTATAAGAAATTTTGACTCATTCTTTGACTCTGATGTTTCAATGCAGAATTACATATCAAAAACCTGCCAATCTTGCTTTTATCATTTAAGAAATATTGGTAAAATTCGACATCTTTTTGATGGGAGCACTACACAAATTATTGTTCATGCTTTGGTAACCAGCGTATGACTACTGTAATCTTAGGTGAGCCGGCCAAAATGATACGTTTGCAAGATATTCAAAACAGAGACGCAAAACTGATTACAAAATCCAATGACCCTACAAAAGAAATTCTATATAATCTCCATTGGTTGCCAGTTAGAGAAAGGATTGTTTTTAAAACTTGCAATACAGTTCATAGATGCATAAATAATCAAGCTCCAGTGTACCTCATGGATTTATGTCAATATTATAACCCAACACGGCCACTAAGGTTATCTGAAGACTCTCTTAATCGTCCCAAGAACCAGATTAACCCTTAGTAATAAGTCTTTTTCTGTAAGCGGCCTCATCTTGTGGAATACGATCTCCTCAGATTAAAAGCTGATTAGGGATAGTCAGTCTTCCAAAAAACACCTTAAGACAAAACTTTTTTTCCAGAGCTTACGTATAGTTTCGCTCACAGAATACGTCTTAAATCTGATTATAATTTTAAGTTTATCTTATTCCATTTTTTATCTTTAGTTCAGACTGACAATTTTCGCTGCATAACTGAATTTTTAAGTATTTTATTTTTTGTAATTCAACATTTCAAATGCCTTTCGTTAGAATAAGTTACTAATGTTAGTGAGTAATATTGATATACGTATATATATATATATATATGTGTATGTTCGTGTATGAATGTAAATGTATATGTGACTGAGTTTGTGTGCATGTGTATGTGTTTGTTTCTTCATGTATTCTCAAAATTGTCAAAGAAGAAATATTTGAATGACAATTAATATTGTAAAGCGTCGCTGAGCACTTATGTGGAAGCTGAGCGCTATAATAATAATAATAATAATAATAATAATAATAATAATAATAATAATAATAATAATAATAATAATAATAATAATAATAATAATAATAATATAATAATAATAATAATAATAATAATAATAAATAATAATAATAATAATATAATAATAATAATAATAATAATAATGATTACATAACTTCTTAGACGCAATCAATCTATCCATCTAGTCATGGGACGTCCCTTTTTTCCTCTTTCTCGCTAATAGTATATCTAACTTTCTCTCTCTCTCTCTCTCTCTCTCTCTCTCTCTCTCTCTCTCTCTTGTCTCTTAACATGTCCAAACCATCTCAATCTATCTTCTGGCATCTTTATCGATGCTGTCTTCACTTCAGTCAACCTTCGCTGTGAGATTTTTTATTACCGACTTGATCTTAATGCCCGAGAATCATAAATATTGCAATTCGGACAGGCAGTATATATAGAAGCTCAGTTATAGCTTAATTTATTGTCTAAGAAAAATATTTGTTTGATAAATTAAGAATGTTGTCCAAGTCAGTAATGTCAAGAGATAAGCCGTCAACGATTACTGAGATGAATGCTTTTTATTTAAGCAATCATCTTACTAATAACGTCCACTTGCATCAGTTCTTAATCGTCGATTCATGATGATGTGTAAGAATTTTGTTAACTCAATTTTTAACTTCAGATTTTATTTATGATAACGGACCCTTTTATAGTGCACAGTTTACTTAGTCATGAAGTTTATGGCGCTTTACGTCTGTATTGAATCACGTTTTAAAAAGAAATATAATGTTTATTTTTTATTTTTAAAAACGGTTTCTAAGAATTTCTTGAACACTAAAAATAATTCTAACTCGCGAGTTATCAGTGGAATGGTTTTCTTAATTTCTTTATTCCAAAATATTATCAAAATGACATTTCCCTCTGTACAACGCCTAGGACTGTTCGGGGTGGAAAGGGGGTAGGGGGCGGGTTGTCATTGGAAGATGCAAAGGTCGGATTGATTGTCGAATATTACTTAAGAGGTAAGGAGGGGCAGTGTTTTCCAGACAGCGATAAACTCTAATAAGTAATATTCATTTTTGTCCAATACATTCTAAAGTTGAAAACTCACAGCAGCGTTGTATATTTAGAATTTTAAAAAGCAAATACAAATACGACAAGTCAAATAAAATCCAGCGAGACCATAGAAAAGATCAATCTTGATTGAACATTCAGAGACATGATCTTTGAGCAATAACCACTAAACGAGCTCAATGCGCTTTACATTGAGTCACAAGCCAACACAACACTTAACATGTAGGACGAGTCGTGACACCTGTTAGGCGATATTACAATTTTTCCGACAGAGACAACACTGGTAACGGATAGGTACCCATTTCACACCTGAGTACGGTGAGATAATGACAATAAATAGATTTTACCAAGGAGTCAACCATGCGCACCCCAATCCGAAGGCGAGTGTCATATCACTAGACCACATAGCCACACAATAAACTCTCACACATGCATGTCATATTCATTTTTTTCCAATGCATTTTACAGTTTATACCTCCCAGCAGAGTTGTATCATTTACATTTTGAAAAAAGGAAAATACAAATACGATAATAAGTCAAATAAAATTCAATGAGACTGTAAAAAAGATCAGTCTTGATTGAAAATACAGAGATGTGCAGAGAACATTTCTCCCGTATATCAGTACTTGATGTTTTAGGTGTTTTTGTTGTCGCCCAGATAGTGACGAGTTAACGATTTTTTTAAAGCTCTTATGGATATCCATTTTTGCTTAATACTCAGAAAATTTTGAAGTAAAGTGAGCACTCCAAATTTATGATTCACACACGGAAAATCGCTATAAAAGGGAAATAACCAAATCAATTAAGTAATATTGAGAACACTAATCATTACATCCCTTCTTTAAATCTAGCTCCAATGATACAAATACAGTAAGGCCATATTCGAGTTATTTAACTAATCAAGGTCTATACATATTTAGAAAAAAAAAAGAATTTAAAAGTTTGCTTCGCAATCTTCAGGAAATTTCATGAAGATTGCAAAAGCATGAGACCATGCTGTCAAACTATATATATTATATACCGCCGCCTAGGCATTCCATGAAGACATATTAAAGATAATCCATCAAACAGGATGTATGACGTCAACAAGAATCACCCAAGTTGTCCAATTGAGCAAATTGGAGGGTTAATAATATTGCCCAAGGAAAAAAACCCGAAAGCACCTGAAGCGGGGCTCGAACCCGGGACCTTCCTGATCACGGTGCAATGCCTTAACCACTCCGCCACTTCGCCCCCTTATATATATATATATATATATATATATATATATATATATATATATATATATATATATTATATATATATATAAATGTATATATATATATATATATGTATAATATATATATATATATATATATATATATATATATATATATATATATATATATTATATATATATATTTTATTATGTATGTGTATGTATGTGTATGACAAATTGGAGTTTTGTCACGTTAAGGCTCCGAAACCACTGGTACAATCGTCACCAAATTTTGTATGTTTGTATGTAAAGATGTTTTGCGTTTATTATTGGATTGATTAGACATCGGGATGATTTTATCGAAAAATCAATTATGTTTCGTCAATCCTATCGAAAACAGACGCATTATATTTAACAAGTGGGTTATGTGTCAACCTTCCGGTTAGCGAGTATGACAACGGGGTGGGAGTACTTGCATTGAATCGATACCAGTTAGTGATTCCTCTCATTATTTTGAATACAATCATGTGAATCAATTTCCGCTCTAAACATTGGGAAATAATTTTACGATAAGTGAGCGAAATATATTATAAGATATCAAATCAAAAAATTTATATCCGTTCCCGAATAAAAGGTTTCATTGAGTTCTCTTACGAAGTCGAAAAATGTATTGTCTACTAAGACAATAGACATTGACTTCAAATTTTATTCAATACTTGAATCATAAATTTTGAGTTGGTCGACTTATCATCAAGCAGGCCTACATTGAATTGGCACCGTTCATCGAATGGGCAAATATGCTTACAAGATGAGAATCATTAATGTCATATTTTGTTCAATACCTAGATTATAGCTATTTTTCTTGATTTGGTACTAGTTTAGATATAAGTTTGAAATGTGAAATTGACTGTTGCCATGGAGACAGCTTACAATGTATTTGTAGAAAAATATGGTATTTATTTATGACTAGTAGCGCCTTTGATAATCGCAATTAAAGCCTGCGTTTGTTGGATTGCTTTAATTTCATTTGTTTTAAATGGTGTTTTAGGTTTTATATTGTTGTTTGGAGGGATTTTAATCGAGTGTTAAACACAATTTGTACATACAGAACTAATATGTTTTTGTTAAATTTTGCTTAAAAATTGCGCGGGGGAAGAGTTTAAAAGTCATTGATATATTTTAAAAACTCAATTGATTCGTATTCATTTCTATGTTATTATTATTATTATTATTATTATATTAAAAAGCCGATAAAATGTGTACGGATCGTTATTTTGGCTTATTGTCACTCAACATACACAGTTGCCAGGAGATTAAAGATTAGACTCAACTTACAATGTAACTTTGCTACTGTGTTTGGAGCGCTCGCAAAGCGGGTGATATAATGATTTATATTAAAAAGACAACTTCCAAAGTACGGGAATGGAACTACACTTGAGTCTCGTCAATAGAAATTTCATTGCTCAAACTAGAGATTTAATGATCCAAGAACTACATACCTTTTTTGCCCGATAATTGACACAGGTTTGGAATTTCCCGTTCAGTTTTCAATTTACAACAGCAACTCAATGTTTCCCCGTTAGAATAGTACATCATTATAGTTTTCATTGCAGAACATCGGTTGGCCAAAGAAGCAAGCCCTATCCATATTATTTGTCTCTCCATTTACTTTCGTTAAAGTTTGACGCATTCCCTCAACAATACCTTTTTACAAGAAAGGAAAATATTTGGTCTTTCAGAAAATTCCTTGGATTTTACAAGTCCTTCGTATTTGTTGTAAAGAGATGGAATAATCAATCTCTTTTTCTCCCATTCCCTTTCACAGTGACATCACTCAACGCCATTGTCGTTATTCAAAACAACATTGGATTAATCACATTTAACAAATTTAAATGTGTCAAATTTGTTTCAAAATATTATTTCCTCATAACTTTACGGAATCTGACTATAATTATTTGTTCTCATCTCGTTTTTTAAAAACATATTCTCATTCAACAATGTTTTAGGAGAATATTATGTAAAACAAAACGAGGTGACGACAAATAATTATAATAATAATTCGCACCAAGAATCTGTCGAGCACTCTACGTGGTTCCAGCTAACTCCCCTCAATATATATATATATATATATATATATATATATATGTGTGTGTGTGTGTGTGTGTGTGTGTGTGAATTCATTAGTTATGAAGAACTCTTTTACTTCATGTTGGAAAGAGCCTTGAAGGAGTTAGAGAAGAATCTACAAAGCTCTATCTTGATTTCGTTGACTCAGAGGAATAGTTCTATTACCTGACACGAGTGTATCGCAAAGCACTTTCCACATCAAGCCATTTCTGGATGGACAGGGGGAGTTAGAAAATAATCATTACTCTACTCGAGATATATACCGGATTAGTTCCCATGTGCCTCGATTTTGGCAGAATGGTGAGCATTTTACTACACCATACACCAGCACTAAACCATCATCATGAACACCATCAGTATATTTCTCTACCAACCAAATCTTCTAGCCTTCCAGTTTGTGGCCATTCATCATAATGTTTTTTACACAATGACGTTTGAAATTGGACGGTAACGTCATGCAGTGTCAAAAAATGATCTGAAGTGATCTGAAGGGCCGATTGTTTTTGGTACTATGTCGAGGTGAAACTCATGATTAAATTGGACTTTTAGCTAAACATATATCTCAGTTTGAAGAAATTCTTTCCATGACAACCCCCCCCCCCCCTTAAAATTAAAAAAGACATTCATTTTTAACATTTCTAATTAATTGGACTTTAAACCTGAAACTTCTCCATTTCATTCGGACATAAGACCAGGGTCACATGTATGTGTTTGTTTGGTAATCAATCCCGAGTCTATGCTGATACTTGGATTCAATAGTCTTGTTGCTCGAAGGTAGAGGTAGGAAGAAAAACAATGGAGGAGTTGAATTTAAACTTTAAATTGGTTTGCGTCTATGTGGTCTTATTATTATTATTAATAATAATAATGATAATAATAATAATAATAATAATAATAATAATAATAATAATAATAATAATAATAATAATAATGAATAGCATTTATATATCGCTTTTCCTCGTGCAACACATGCTCTAAGTTACATGTCTACAAGATAACAAGGACATGTAAAAACAATACTACTGAGAAATATAGTCTAATTAAAATTTTCAAATATGTGTGTTATGAAGTAAAAAGGTTATATTTCAGTCGTGACTTGAATGTTGTCAATGAATCAGAGCATATTGCATGTGATGGGAGAAAGTTCTTAAAGTGGGAATCCAAAAATTTCTCACTTATCTTTCGAAATGTTTTAGGTTTGTCAAAAATTAAATGGGCGTTATTTTATACTAATTTTCTGTTTGGGACATACACGTTCCAAATGTCCCTTATATATGAAGGACTATTTGTGGTCAGTGATTATAAAGACAACAGTACAAATCTTGGAGGTGGGAGGATCATTGTAAAAGAACGACTTTTTTTCCAAAATTTTTGACAAAAAAAGGTAAGATTGACACAGGACGATAATCTTTGAATTAATTTAATCATGGTTTAACAAGGCCTTGTGATATGACACACGCATTCGGGTTGGAAAATCCTTTGTTCGAGTCCCACTCTGAACGGCGCATAGTTGGAAAAGGCTCTTTACTCCTCACATTCTCACGCCGTACTCAAATTTTAAATTTGTCAAGAAAGTAAGTATTGAAGTTGACATATTTTTAATACTTAAGTAAAATTACCAAAATCTATTAAAATTGATCCTTTATTCGTCTTAACAAAACCATCAGTCATCATCTCCTTAAAAGTATTTTCCATCTTAAAATGTATGCACTAAACAGTAACATATAAAGCAAAGAAAATGCAAGAACAAAATAATCTCAAAAAATCGGCCTGCCCCGACTGAGATTTATTCTTTAGAAGGATATTTTTCTTGTATTTTACTTTCTGGTCTTTTCAGATTTTTATCTTACACTAGTGTCTGCTCAAAATATTTTGTCTATTTTTAAAATGTCTTTTGACAATAAATGGCAAACTTCTTGAGTGGCTTTATCTCGCGGTGTGACACTCACCTTCAGATCTGTAGATCTTTGATTGGTTTGAGTCCCGCTATTTGTACTGTTGTGTCCTTATGTAAGGCACTGCACACATTTAGCCTGCTGATGATGTGTCTTTAACAGAAAGAACGAAAGAAAGAAAGAAAGAGAGAGAGAGAGAGAGAGAGAGAGAGAGAGAGAGAGAGAGAGAGAGAGTTATGAAAGAATATTGCATATGCCTAATAAAGGAATGCGTTTGCATGATTTCAGATACACATACAACAGCAAAAAGAGCTGCTCCCAGAGACTGGGACAAGTGTTTGATATGCCAACAAGATAACACAGACCGTTTATAATGTCCCTCTAAATGAGATTATTGAAAGTTTAAAACAAAATGATACTAAGTGGCATAAGTATTGTCGTGTAAAATTTAATGCCAACAAAATTAGGCGATTAGAATTAAAGAAATCTAAAAGAATTGCTCTACAAGAATTCCAAACTTCGTCATTTGACTTGGAGGAGTCACCGAACGAATATATTTCGCAACCCACGAGAATAATGAGACAACGTTCAAAATTAGAGATTGGCTATAATAAACAACCGTGCTTTTTTTTTTAACATGGAATCGGGAGTACTCCATTCTGTAATGACAACAGATATGGAAGAAAATATTCGTGAAATAGCGTTATCTATAAAAGATTCTGATATGTTGTCATTTATTGCTGGAGGAGATTTAGTCGCTCAGGAAGCACACTACCGCCCTATATCATAAAATTTGTTATGCACGATACTTAATAAAACAAGCTTTAAAAGATGTCACTGCTGATGATAATCATGATGTCACAGTTCTTGAAAGAAGTCGAGCTTTTGCTAACATTATATCTTTTATAGAAGACTACCCTGCAACAAATGTGTCGATCGACATGAACCACTGTGGAGTTTATTTCCAGAATTGTCAAAAGTGTCCCAAAAACTCATCAAATGTTCATGTAAGAGAGAATTTATCGGCACCCGATGCAAGTATTTACGGTCCGGTTTGCCTTGCACGGACTGATTATGTAGATGCGGGGTGTGTGTGTGTGTGGGGGGGGGGGGGGATGTTAGGTCAGTACAGTAATGAGTAAAATTCTCTCTCTCTCTCTCTCTCTCTCTCTCTCTCTCTCTCTCTCTCTCTCTCTCTCTCTCTCCCTCTCTCTCTCTCTCCGTCGCACCCACTCACTCCTCTCCCCCCCTCTCCCGCTTTTATCTACTAGTTCCAACACGAAATAACCATCAGTTAGCTACCCTAAATGGTTACCGGTGTATTTAAAGTTTTAGAACGCACATTGTATTGTCGTGGTTATTTCCTCGGATAAGTAATGCTATATAGGAAAAAATAAAAGTGCTAAAAACGCACTGTTATGATAAATTGCCAGAGTGGTTCTATATCAGGTGTTATTTATACGGGTCATAGCTACCTATATGCCAATTTTCAGGATTAAAACCCCAATGTGCACGGTTTTAGCCTAATTTTCCCTAATACAATGAATATGAAGAAAATATATATTTTTACGCAGTTATTTCCCTTGTTTAATATAGCTGTAATAGGTAAAATCTAAGGCCCGAAACCGATACGTTATGATTGATTGCCAGAGTGGTTCTATATCAGATGTTTTTTCTATGGGTCTTAACAACCTGTATGCAAATTTTCATGCTTTCAACCCGAATTTGCACGGTTTTAGCCTAATTCCCCCTACTAAGTGTGGATATTTCGTAGAGTGAATGTACGATTGTACATTTCAGAAGAGCGGCGTTTAAAAGAATCTTATCTTTGAATATAACTAGCAACATCTTTACGATACCTTTCATTTAAAAAGTGACTTATAAATGAAACAAATGATGACAACATCATCATCATCATCATCATCATCATCACCATCATCATCATCATCATCATCATCATCATCATCATCATCATCATCATCATCAATCCCATGATCTGATGATCGTCAGGGGTTGCAGATCTCACACGGGATGCAGATCTCACCACTTTCCGCCTTTCTTCTCTATTGTTAAGCGCGGTCGTTAATCTACCGGGGCACGACCGATCCGGCATGTCAATTGTTGTGTCTTCCAGGCATCCTTTCGGTGGACTTGTATAGCTCGGTGGCGTCCATCTCCTCTCCGATCTAGATAGACTAATAAATACCAAAAATCGACGTCATTGAAATTTATTATATATGGTCTTTATTACAAGATAACGTATAATTGTAAAAGAATAGAAGAGGCCACCAATCATCGATAGCTAACAGCAAACTCATTCGAACCGTTCTCCAATTATTTTTTTTTTTAATTGAGCTTTTATATAGAGCAATATCCACTAAACGAGCTCAAAGGCCTTTACAAGGGTCCCTGACCAACAGCAACATTTAACTTGTAGGATGGGACATGACGCCTGTTAGGCGATATTACAAATTTTTCGGTACAGAGACAACACTGTTAATAGCCAGGTATTCATTTTATACCTGAGTATGGTGAGAGAATGTGAATAAAGAGCTATGCGCTGAGCGAGGCTCGAACCCAAGACCATCCAATCCGAAAGCGAGTGTCATACCACTAGACCACATAGCTGCATAACTGTTATTGAACAAATACGTAATGTTCACATTGTTTCAATTAAAATCAATTCACCTATCTGTGTTCGCCTTTATCATTTAATAATTTACATAGTCCTGACCTCAGGAATTCCGTCAAAGAAATTTCTGTAAACAGCTTCGCGAACGAAATCATTAAACCGGAAATGATGACAACCTTTAGTTATATTTTTCTTGTTTCTTTCTTTTTTTTTCTGTTTTATTCTTTTAAAATGCCATTTATTACAATTAATTTTTCTCATCTAATCATTTTAAAGTGTAAAAGGAATACGATATCTAATGGAACATGGGAGAGAGAAGTGAGATAGAAATTCACAATTAGTACAAATCGGCCATCTTTATTAAAAATGCAATATAACTCGCACGAAAAACCACCAAACTACAGAGATACCATTATAATTTCTTTGGCTACATAAAAATTTCAGCCTTGTATTCTTCAACTCAAGCAACATTCTGTCAATCCTATACCATAGTCAGCTATCATATCAATGGGATGAAAGGCCAGCAGAAATAGCCATGGCCTGCGACTTACTTTTATTCCCTTTCTTTTCATCCTTTCTATCACGATCTACTCGTCTGTTCAAAAGCCTCTATTCAAAGCCAGTCATTCTTTTGTTCCCATTTTTATTCATTCTCCCATGAATGCGAAACTGAATTAGCACTATCTATTACGAAACTTCATGGAAAATTGCTAGCTCTACTTTCAAAACGCTTTGACGGATGTGACTGTCATGCGCAGACAATCGGGACATGACGTAATGCGCACGGTCTTTACAGCAGTATGAAAGCCGGTGAAAACCAGGCGGTATGGGCGAGAAGAAAAGATCTATTGTGTCTACTAGAATCGGGCCCTAATTTGAGAAGGGATCGATTTTCTCTCTCTTCTCTTTCCCCCTCGCCATTATTGATAACTCTATAGAACCTAGTCCTGCTCGGATGAATAGAGAACGCCACTGGACACTAGAATAGAGGCACACAACCAGGACCAACCGAAAGAGAAATATTTCATCGGTACAACTCCGTAACATTATTCCAAACTGACGTATGTGGATATTCCACTTATTTCACATAATAAGGTGACATTTGAAAACATGATGTCGATTTTAAAATTGGACCAATGTCAGATATCGTTTCTGATTGATATAACTAAATAGGTACTTTAAGGACCTAAATTATATGAATATTATCATGAGTTATACGCGTTTTAAAATACATTATTACAAGCATTACTATTATTATCAATATAAGGATAATAATAATAATAATAATAATAATAATAATAATAATAATAATAATAATAATAATTATCATCATCATCATCATCATCATCATCATCATCATCATCATCATCATCATCATCATCATCATCATCATCATCATCACCATCATTATTATTATTATTATTATTATTATTATTATTATTATTATTATTATTATTATTATTATTATTATTATTATTATTATTATTATTATTATCGTTATTATTATTATTATTATTATTATTATTATTATTATTATTATTATTATTATTATTATTATTATATTATTATTATTGCTACTACTACTACTACTACTACTACTACTACTACTACTACTACTACTACTACTACTACTACTACTACTACTACTAGTACTACTACTACTACGACTACTACTACTGCTACGACTACTACTACTACTACTACTACTACTACTACTACTACTAGTACTACTACTACTACGACTACTACTACTGCTACGACTACTACTACTACTACTACTACTACTACTACTACTACTACTACTACTACTACTACTACTACTACTACTACTAGTACTACTACTAAAGCTACTCGCGAGATCCAAGGTTTGATGGCTGTTGCAAAGATGAGGATTATTTTAATCGGTCGATAATTGAAGGACGGGTTTTCTGGCCAAAATTTTTAATCCGAGATTTTCCAGCGTACGGCTGTTAGCAGGTCCAAATCAAAGTGACAAATTAGAGAGCAGACAGACACTGGTGTAAAATAAAACAAGATCTGAAAAAGTGCGTATGAAACAGTGCCAGACAAAGCAGAGAGAAAATTGCAAGAAACCCCCCCCCACACACACACACACACACACATACACACCGCTATCCCAGTGCCTTCACCCTAGTTGGTCACTTTGATATTCACAATGAACCTTAAACGTGTGTAGTCTGATTGATAGAATTTAGTGAGTACTAATCGTTACAATGGCTGTCAAAACAATAATAAAGAGTCAAGTGACGTCAATTTCGTTCCTTCTATTTTACTCCATCCACCGATGAATGACAGCCGGTAAGAGTGAGAGCCAGGAACAGCAATATTGTTTGACAATTAATCTTATTGTTCTGTCCATAAGTTCTAACCGTTTGTTCGCTTGCTCCGTACGTCTTCGCATGGACACTAAGAAAGGTCAAGTCTTTGTTCCTAAATGGACTGCCGGACAATGCAAGCCCTGAGGTGTGGAGACAGCGTTGAATAGTGGACACTATGCTTCGGTCATTTGGCATCTCTACGAAAGACCAGGCGTAATTTATCAGACCAGTTTATCTGTGGCATCTTGGTGGTTTAATGCACTGCGTTCCCTGTCTTCACTGTCTAAACGACAACGCCGAGTCTAAAGCACTTTTATACTAATTGACTGACGACACAAACATTTTATGGAGGAATTTTTCCTGTTGTCGCTCCCAGGATTTTAAAAAAATGTTTACCAATAATGGCGAATCTTGTCGTTTCGTGTAATAATGTTTGTGACCAATCGTGTCACAACGGTATAATGTCGGGGTGACCCAAATGCGTTAAATTCCATTTTCGTTCTTACTTATCGATGCTTGCGTTTAGGTAAAATTTTCAGAACATTCGCCAGCCGGATATAACGTACCAACACACAAAACTATGTGAAATCTTTTATATAGTCTGATTGATGGAATTTAATGAGAACTTAACATCAAAAAGCAATCTAAAAACAATGACAAAGAGCTGAGTGACGTCAATTTCGTTCCTTTTTATACAATTTGAGTTTACACAAATGTCTTTGTTGGTGAAAGAGTTTTTTCTATCTTCAACCTAACAAAAAAATTCACCAAAAAAACTCTTTACTTTGTCATTTTGACTTCAGACTTTTATACTTATTTCTCTTCATCCACGAGATTCATTCCGACATAAACCCAGATTGAAGTGGTGGATCGCATTTGCTTGGCTTTTGTTATTAATTTAATCTTAATCTATTTTCTGTTGTTTTGTATCACTGTTCTATTCATGAATACGCTTAAGACAGCCCAACTTCATTTGTTATACATTTTCAATCGCTTGGAGAGGGGTGGGGGGGGGGGGGGGGGGGGGTGTGGTTTCCGTCAGAGCCATTACCCCCATAGGGACTTTTCAAGTTATTATTGCTTTAAAGACAGAAACCTGGGTGGGGAGGTACTTACTGTGTCTTCTATCCCCCTATATCTGTTTTCGAATTTGCTTTCTGTCTTTGTCTTGGAATGAAATTACTTGGTTTCGTCCTGGCCCTGACCGGATACCCTGGCTGAGAGGGAAACAATCAAATGCATAGTTAGTTTTAGGAGATGATATTTTTTCCCTTCTAAATCTTCCCCTTTCTGTTATACACCGTATTATCTTTTGTATACATATTCTATATGATTTGTAAGCATTTGAGTGTGTTCCTCTTATTAGGGATCTGTGCTCGTGTCTGGATGAGCTTTTTAGATGATCTCAAACTAAGTACTTTGATAGTGTGCTCTTGGAATTTACATCTGTTTCCTATTTGAACCAATTCCCCTTTTGTCATCCCTTTTCTAGGGTGCTTTAATTGTAATTCTAGAACTATTTTCTTTCCCATTTTCTTCCTTTTTACTGGCGCTGATATGACCTTGATGTGTTGCAAACGCCGTAAAACCCTTAAAAACAAACAAACAAAGACAGAAACAGTTTCTTGACTGTAAGGAAGCATAACCACTAGTAAGATACTCATAAGCTAGTTCTGCACAACTGATCGATCAATCGTATGATCACAGAAAACTATGTGTAACCTAGAAAGTTTATAGAAAGAACGACATTGACGTCACTCAGCTCTCTGTTATTGTTTTTAGACAGCCATTATAATGATTATTTCTCATTAAATTCTATCAATCGTCTGATAAACTTTTAAGGTTACATATTGTAGTTTTGTGTATTAGTATGTTATATCCGGTTAGCGGGTTTTGTGGGTATTGTGACGAATGACGTAAGATTGTGGTCTGCATCCCGAATGTCCCCCCGACGATTAACTGGTCATGGGATTGAGTGAGTGAGTGAGACTCATTGAACACCTGAGTACGGTGAGAGAATGTGAGTAAAGAGCATTTTCCAATGACTCACTTTGCACAACTTGGGACTCGAACAAAGGACCTTCCAATCCAATGACGAGTGCCATACCACTTGACCACACAGCCGCATAGAGATTTTAGATGTCTTGGCCACGACAGGTCTAGAAATAATTATGTAGGAAAGTGACGATGACGGCAAAAATAGGGGAGAGAACACGTAAAGGAAGACAACGAGAGGCATAATATGGACGACGTCTCTATAGGTGGATGGTTGGGGAGTGGGTGGAAAACGTTTCTTGAAGGGAGCTGATGACAGACAACTGGAGAGACTGTATCGTTGGTATCTATAAGAAACCTTGCATTTGGTTGATTATTGATCGATCGATGTGAAATATTTGTAGTTCATTAAGGCTATTCCCACTCTAATCGTCAAGGCATAAATTCCTTGATTCATAGCAGACCTGCCTATACTAATATTTTAAATTCCGTAATTCCTAGGAGATAAAAATAGTAGTCCCTTTACTTAATTTTGTAGATCAACACTTCATCACCAAACTGAATTAATAACACTTCAAAATCTTAAAAATAATATAACCTGGCACCAACTTTCATTGTCAATAAGTTTTGATGACTCAGGATTTTTCGTAGTCGTAAGGCAGTTCTGACAACAACAACAAATTATAAAATTTTGGCTTGAAATATCGATCCATTAAACTCCGCCAAGAGCACTTCCAATATGCACTTGCCGGTCCCCAGCCCGGAAAAAGGAGGAGGGTTGGGCGTAGGATTAGCAGCCCCACCCTATTGAAAAATACAAATCTACAGAAACTTCGACAGACCATACTAATTTATTTACTGGCTTGGGTCGAAGAGATGCCTCCTTGCCAGATTTGGTGGGAGCGGGAGGAAGAATGACGAGGTCTGGTGAAAGCCGCAAGGAAGCCAGATCTCCGACACATCTTTTGTCGCTGAAGGCAAAAACAAGGATTGGAATCTGGAATATCCTACTATGTATGAGACAGGAAAGTCAGTTCAAGTAGCAGGAGACATGAACGGGTATGGGATAGAGCACTTGGAATATGCGAGAGCCGATGAAATGGATCAGGACACTCCACTCTCTCATCTGGAGAGCACACACTAGAGTAACCACACAGAAGGAGTTGCAATCACGATGACCCCGAAAGTGCTCAAGCACTCATTAACTGGGAATCCATTTCACCAAGGATCTTGTCAGCTAGTGTTAACTTCAAAGGGAGAAAAGTCACTATCATCCAAATCTATGCAACAATTCAGACATAGAAATTAAACACGAGTTTTATGAACTGCTATCACCTGATGGACGCATTGAAAACCAAATTGACCACCTCACAATGTTAAGAAAGTAGAAACGCAGCCTTATAGACACTTGTTCTAAACGCGGATCTGATGTAGCCTTAGACCATCACCTACGTTAAGAACTTTGAAGCTCAAACTTAGGGCAGACAGAGATTGCGAGCGACCTCACCACAAATGCAATACCCAAAAGCTTAAAGAACAATACAACAAGTACACATTTAACGTCTGCTTACGAAATAGATTTGACCTTTTAGAAAATATTGCCGAGGAAAAAAGCTTTGAAGAACACTGGACTTTTCTGATGAACATCCGGAATGAATCATGCCTAGAAGGTCTTGGTAGAAAGTCAAGAAATGACAAAATTTGGCTTTCAAATATAGATAAAGCATGGGATCTTGTTGATAAAAGGAAAACGTTAAACTGGAGATGAATCAATGTTAGAATAGCAAAGCAAAGAAATATCTGAAAGATGAATACTACAATGTAAACAAAGGTTAGATGTAAATACAGCACCACTATCGAGAATAGAAATTTACAAAGCAATAAAGGGAATGAAAAGTGAAAGAGCTCCAAGACCAGACGGGTGCCCCCAGAGGCCCTCAAAAAGAAGTTAAATACCACAGTGGATATGTTGCACCCATAATTTTTGACAATATGGAGTCAAAACCAATTATACATATTGGAACAAAGGATATGTTTTCAAGCCCCCTAAAGGGGATTGTATTAACTGGAGAGACATTATGCTCCTCTCAAATCCTAGTGGAGTTTTCACTCGAGTGAACTGGAAAGGCTGAAATCTGCACTTGATGGGAAACTTCACCATGAGCAAGCTGGATTAAGAAAAGACAGACTCTGTTCTAACATTTTAACTACGCTCCGGATTATAATAGAACAGTCTCTTGAATGGCAATTACCCCTTTATATGAATTTTATTGACTTTGAAAAGGCATTCGGCAGTATTGATAGTGCATTGGAAACTACTCCATTATTACGGCATACCAGCATCCTATATAATCTTATTAAACAACTATATGACCAAGTAAGCTGCCAAGAAATCCATATAGAAAACTTTCAGTTTCCTTTAAGATTAAGACTGGAGTGAGGCAGGGATGTCTTCTTTCTCCAATAATATTTCTAACAGTAATTGACAGAATAATGCTTAAAATTGTTGGACATAGAAAGACTGTAATAAAATGGAACCTGATTCAATATCTAGAGGATCTTGACTTTCCTGATATGTGTTTAATGTCAGAAAACCATAAATAATTACAAAAAAAAAGTGACAGACTTGTCAAAGAAGCAGCGCAGACTAGTTTAAGACATAAAGAAAACAGGGATGATGAGATTACTAAACTACAACACACCACTCATCTAAGTAAATGTAAACAATCTGAAGGACGTTGACAAATGTACATATTTTTGGGTAGCATTGTTTCAACATTTGGAGGAACAGATGAAGAAAAAGAGACTAGAAGAAGAAGACATGGAGAAGGTCTTGTGAGGAAGAGGTGAAGTTGACTGGAATGACCTAGGGAGAGACGAAGCCCTTTGTCCCACCAGTAATGTAAAGGATTCGAGGGAATTGAATAATCCATTCATCTCACCAAAACTCTCAAATCTGAGAGGTTTGATATATTTGAGAAAGATGAGGATCATTTTAATGAATCAATATAATTGAAGTGAAAGTTTTCTGGCCAAAATGAAAATAGACTGCGTTTTGTCATAACATGACAAAGATGTATGGGGTAGCAGTGACGTCCTCTATTTCATTTCGCCTGTTTAAAAAAATGACCGACGTACAGGAACGTTTGGGAACGCGGTGCTTTACACAAATTTCGTTTTCCGGCCAGAAAAAGAATTTGAATTATTCTGAAATTTACGGAATTTTAAAATGAATTTGTTTTCCAGCACCAGCCTTTGACTGATTGCTGTCGAAACAATCCTTGAAATGTTCTCAAATGGCCCATGTGCTCGTGTACCGCCTTTTACTACCATAAAATGGACAGAAAGCATGAATTCAAGTTATTTTTTTAAAAAACGAAATTAAAATAAAATATATCGATATATTTATCTTGATGCCATCGGAAATAAAGGACAGGGCCGGGTTCCCCACAGAAAGGGAAGACACTCAAAGGGTTTTCAACATGCTGACGCTCTCTCTCTCTCTCTCTCTCTCTCTCTCTTTCTCTCTATCTCTCTCTTGCTCTCTCTCACTCTCTCTCTCTCTCTCTCTCTCTCTCTCTCTCTCTCTCTTTCTCTCTCTTGTTCACACACACACACACGCACAATTAAACACACAAGCACACACAGGTACATACATAATCATCCAGCGTACACAAAGATAAATTACATGATAGGTAACTTGTTTCTCAGAAAGAAAGAAAGTGACGTCTACATCTGACTGGGGTCCCGATAGCTCAGTTGGTAGAGCACTCGCTTCACAATCAAATGGACCGAGATTGATCACGGGTGCTGTCAAGATTTTTTTCTGACCCCCTGTCCACCCAGCAGTGATTGGGTAGCTGGCTCTGTTATATCTGGCGAAAAGTACAATTTTATATATACTAGCGTCCTATCCAAAGGGTACCAATCAATTGCTATTGTTCGTTTCATGCAATAGAAACCGGGATATACTCCGGATCTAATGGACTAATGGCTCTGAAGGAATTTTTACATGTGACTGTCATATCTGGAGCAGAGGACCCCAACCTGGGCCTGGACTACTCAGCACCATCGGGGAAAACCCATAATAAAATAATAACATGTATCGGGTGATAATAATGATGTGTGTTTAGGTAAAATACTCATAACATCCGCCAGCCGGATATAACCTACCAACACACAGCTTTATGTAACCTTAAACATTTTTAGTCTGGTTGATAGAATTTAGTGAGTACTAACCGGTACTAATCATTAAAATGGCTGTCTAAAAACCATAACAAAGTGCTGGGTGACGTCAATTTCGTTCCATCCATAGATAACCTAATGGTAGCGGTAACAAATGTTCGCGTAGACAAAATAAGAGTACCTAACTCGGGCACAAAAACCTTCAATTTTGTTATCTTCTTGGCAACTTGTATAAAAAAAACAAACAAGAAGTTAGCTCATTATATAGCTCTATTCACAGGCCCATCAGTGCAACCATTCTAACCTTTAATATTTTCAATTCTCCTTGAGGACGGTTCGTCACCTATCTCCGCTTATAGATAGAATGCGCTTGGCCAAGGAGTTCACAACATTGCCATCCGGAAGTATAACGGACCAACACACAAACTCTGTGTAACCATGAACTTTTATAGTCTGGTTAATACAGTTTAGTGAGAACAACTCACAAACGCGGATGGCAAAAACAATAACAAAGGCCTGAGTGACGTCATCTGCATACTATCTATAATTTTGTCAAAGGTACAGTTGAATTCGGGGACAGTACCAGCACTCGTATCGAGCACGCGCCCTGGCTCCGCCCAGCCAATCAACGAGTCATGATCTGTCCTTTATGCAGAAGTAGAACTGAAACTTAGAAATCTACCTCTGTTAGTGATTGTGTGACCCAATCGGCTCAATAAAATATAATATATCAGTAGCACTTGCATGCGAAGAATCATGATCAGGAATATTCGTGATTCTGCGAATCAGTATTTTAATTCCAGCTCTCAATCGTTCATTCTTAACTAAGTCTATATTTGTTATGACAGATAATACGTTCCGATTGGGCTGCAAGTTATCAAGAGTTGTAAAAAACAAACAAAAACAACAAAAACTGTCCGGTTAATGCTACACAATGGAGAGAAATATAAAGGGAGTAATAAATGTGACTCATAAATAAGGGAACAACACAAAACAAATGACGTCGTTTGTTTTGTGTTGTTCAATTTATCTATGAGTCACATTTACTCCCTTTATCTTTCTCTCCATTTTATGGACTCATGTAGGCACCTCGAGTTATTGGTAATGCTACACAACCTGGTATAATTTCCTTCTCCATGGACCTCATACTTTTAATGGTAAGCTTTTTATAGTAATTCCCATTTTTAACTTCATTCCAGGTGAGTCTCTAAATGTAACACCCCCCATCCCTCCCCGAATGTTATTCATAATATTTCACTCAGTACTGGTTGCCGACAGGCAGTCTTAATCCATTAGCACTAACCAATAGAAGTAACGAAATTGACGTCACTCAACTCTTTGTTATTGTTTGTATTTTGCAAGCCATTTTAAAGGTTTAGTTCTCACTAAATCACATCAGTCACACTACAACAGTATATTATCATCATCATCATCATTATTATTATTATTATTATTATTATCATCATCATCATCATCATCATCATCATCATCATCATCATCATCATTATACCAGACTGTATTCAACATCTATCTGCAGAGATTTCCGAATGTGTAAGCTTGGGAATTATATTTCTTTTCTTCTTAATAAAATATAAACATAAATGAAGGATACCTACAAAGAAAGAAAGAAAGAAAGAAAGAAAGAGAGAGAGAGAGAGAGAGAGAGAGAGAGAGAGAGAGAGAGAGAGAGAGAGAGAGAGAGAGAGAGAGAGAGAGAGAGAGAGAAACTTACTACGTACCAGAGCTATAGTCCTAACGAAAGCAGTATTGTTATCAACCACGACTCAGAAGGACGAAGCGGTGTTCAATGAAAGGCGTAAAGCCAGCGTTTACTCTCTCTCTCTCTCTCTCTCTCTCTCTCTCTCTCTCTCTCTCTCTCTCTCTCTCTCTGTGTGTGTGTGTGTGTGTGTGTGTGTGTGTGCTCATAACGGTGATCATCACAGTTCAATGGTAACACTGACATCTACCTACTGTACTGGGATACAATATTCTTGGATTCTAAATTGTAATATTCTGAAAACCATTTGATTATACCAATTGACATGATCTTCTCTGTGTTGCTGAATAATATGGTGTATAGTTAATTTGTGAGATTCTAAGTAAAATAACTATAGGAAATTAACTAAGGAGTGTACGAAACACAAAATAACGAAATGATGCTAATGAGTTATGTGACTGCTAATTATCCATTTCAACTTTACGGGATTTCGCTACTTTCCACATTTGACTACTTGTTCGCGCCTGTGAGTTGATACCTTCATTTGTGGTGAATTTAACAATAAGGTTTTTCTGGATTTATCTTGTTAACGTTTTAAATGCGCGTCCATTTCTACTCATGGATTAAAGAATTCTACAAATTGATAAGGATGTATTTATAAGGTTTGTGAATTTGTTCTAGATCAGTACAGGATATAATGAATGCCATTGATAAAGATCTTACCAACATTATATTTGATTTTGACGAATAATGTAACATGACAATGGATATTATTTTCTTTTGTATAACAATTATTTGAAACTCTCGAATGTACAAGTCGGAGATGCCAAATGAATGAAAAGAGAGCAAATTATACTACGATTATTAAATATGACACTTATTTATGTATTAGAAATTTACTTCTCAATATTATCAATTAATTGACACTGTATACTAATTATATAATTGATAAATTGTATCTATACATACAAGTTACACAGATCATTTAAAGGTTTTTAGAACCTTATAGCTCTTAAACGATACGATACGATCAATTCAGCACCTCAACACAACAAGTCGTATAAATGGTGTTCTATTTGTTCGTATATTACATGTGTTATGTATAAAAAGGTTCAGGTGTGAGTTACATTTAGTTGTGATTTCACTAACGCATTCTTACAACTTGGGCCATGCTCAATGCGTATCCTATTGTTATATTCATTCCATCCCTCCTTGCGGAACATGCCTGAACTAGATGTCTACTTGAAACAGTACTAGTTGCCTGTGAGGCTTTTAAAAAAAATATACTACCAATTGTGTATACGGCTTTATGTCTGTTTGTTGATATTTCCTGGCTCTGAATCGAGTTGGCTGTTGTGTATAAAAGAATTTTTTTTTAAATATCAAGGTCAGTAAGAATCTATTTTCTTTATGATTAGCACTTACTGTAGTGTAACCACTGTCGCTTGATTAAAAAACAATAAAGTCTGTCTGTCCCATTGATGTCACGTAAAGATGACTTGTGTGTTTGCGGTAATCATTCAGTTTGTGTGATCAGGAATGGCATAGTCTGGTGGCGACTCGCCAATCGATCTAACGCTAAAGGGTTCAAACCCAGGAAGAGACAATTGCTGTGTGGTTCTGCCCTTGTATAAGAAGCTGACTGCCTGAAAGAAGCATTTATTGCTTGGTTTTTGAATAAGTGAAAACAAGTAAATGAATTCCCTTTTTTCATTACCAGGTGAAATGTTTCTTCATGGTCGAACCCACTGGATTAATCCAGACCTTGGCCAGTACAACACCAAAAAGTGAGCTAGGGCAACGTGATTTTGCTCAAGGCCACATTGAACGTCGGGAAGTCAAACTCGGTTCCTTTCGAGAACGAAGCAAAGACCACATCATTTTATCACTCTCGCGGAGTCCCAGGTTTGAGAGTGTTTCGCCAAGATGAGGATCCTGAGGATCTTTAAATCGATCGATATTTGAAGGAAGAGTTTTCTTGCCAAATTTTGAAATATAGGGTTTTCCAGAGTATGACAGCGCTGCCCCCACTGATAAACCTCTTAATGGTTTTGATGGCCATTTTATTAAAAAATCTACCGACTGCACTAAAACAAAAATTATTCTTGAAAAGGTAAAAACTACACGATGTCCACGATCAGATCCCGTTTTATGAATTGTTTTCCCTTCTTATTGTAACATGCAATTTTTTAATTTTTTTTGTTGCTTAAAGCCTTAATAATTTTTTTAAATATAAAAAATATCACCAGGAGTTACATAACTTATAATGAGCGCCATTTTTGAGCGAACAAAAACTGAGAATCTTAAATATTCCTCTTCAAGATCCCGAATTGTTTTGTGGAAGGTTGCAATAAGTTTCTCCATTTCTTATTCATGATGGTCGTGCCCTAGGGTGCAGGGTGAATTCTTTCGCCGAAACTCAAAAGATCAGAGTTGTTAGGCATAATACCTGCCCAATCTTGAAGTTTAAATCTGCAGATTAAAAGCACATTGTGATCTATGATCGCCCAATGATTTGTGTCGGATATATCATTATTTTGAATGGATGCAATATTCCAATTTGTATGTAAATTTCTTAGGATTACCTCTGCATAAACTTTGGATCATTACTACATTTCTTTTGGATTACCTATCATTTAGCCTCAGATAACACTTTGGATTACCCATGTATTATCTATGAATAAATAACGTTTGGATTATCTTCATTCTTCCTCCAATAATTTTTGGATTACCCCTGTGTTGTCATTTTATTTAGTATTCATTTTGATTATTCTGTGGATTACTTTTGTATTACCTTTGGATAAACTAGGATTACCTTTGCATAACTTTTTGATACCTCTGAACTACCTCTGTGTTATCTTTGGATTACCTCTGTGTTACCTTTGGATTACCTATGTGCTACCTTTGGATAAACTCGAATTACCTCTGCATTACATTTTGATACATTCGGATTACAACTGTGTTACCTTTTGGATTACCATTGGAATGTGGATTATATAATGCAAAATATGGGAGGTAAGATGAATGTCTTTCTTATTAGCTTGATTTAAGACAAAACGATGGACTGTTTTTGACAATGGCGTCTATCATGCTTTAGATAAATCCAGCCTTTGATAACTAGGTTGTGGTGGGCGTGGCAGGGATCGATTCTGTTGGAGACTTGCTTTGGGGGGGGGGGGGGGGGGGGGGTCAATTTTTTCTCTTATCAATTTGAAAGAATTATGATCTTCCATCTTTGATTTATTCTTGCCAGGTTTGAATTTTTGGTGCCATTGAATTTTCTCCTGTCCCTTTCTTCTTCTTCTTCTTCTTCTTCTTCTTCTTCTTCTTCTTCTTCTTCTTCTTCTTCTTCTTCTTCTTCTTCTTCTTCTTCTTCTTCTTCTTCTTCTTCTTTTTCTTCTTCTTCTTCTTCTTCTTCTTCTTCTTCTTCTTCTTCTTCTTCTTCTTCTTCTTCTTCTTCTTCTTCTTCTTCTTCTTCAGGAAATGTCTGAAGACTGAGTTGTTCCGCGAGGCTTATTTTTCATGAAATGGATGTTGCTTTGATTCTGTTTTTTGTATGCATGCTTATTATGTATCATGTAGTGTCGTGATTTTGAATATTGTTGTTTTTAAACATTTTTATTTTTATTTTTATTATGTAAAGCGCCGCAGAGCACGATTAACGTGGATGTTTAGGCGCTATATAAATTCATTATTTACTTAATTTATTTACTTACTTACTTCTTCTTCTTCTTCTTCTTCTTCTTCTTCTTCTTCTTCTTCTTCTTCTTCTTCTTCTTCGTCTTCTTCTTCTTCTTCTTCTTCTTCTTCTTCTTCTTCTTCTTCTTCTTCTTCTTCTTCTTCTTCTTCTTCTTCTTCTTCTTCTTCTTCTTCTTCTTCTTATTATTATTATTATTATTATTTGATAGGTACTCCTTGTCACCCGCCGTATTTTAGTTTAACTTAACGCTTGACATTCCGACGTTTCAATATTTTTGTTGTTGTAAATTTGATATAATTACGCGTTACAATTTATTGCGAGGGGTAGAACGATATAGCTTTAATCATGTGATATAAATGTTGCTGCTCGAAGCTCGAAGAAATAAATAATAATCTGGAATTAAATGTAAGCTTCAATTCAATTACAAGAACAGATCAAATGAACGTTTCGTGTTTCCCCTTTATCAACAAAACAGGATGAATGAAACACCACAGATGAATCTCAAAGTCCCAAATTACCTTCTTGCTTTGTCATTTGTGAGCGGTGGTCTCAAAACGGTATTATGTCGCAGTGGACATCATGCTTGAGCTTGGCTGACATCTTGAGTTAAATCAGATGCTTTCAAAAAATCAAAATTATTTTTCTTTTCTGATCTACTTGACTTTAAAATAAACTTTCTTTATCTACTAGATCAGTCTGACATCATACGTTTTGAGGCAGTCGGACACATTTTTTTTTTTTTTGGGTATATTATAAGAAAAAGAAGTAGAAGAAGCCGGTGATTGAAGAGTCTTGTACTTTTTGTATTTCCTGACAACAACAGTCTCTTTATTCTTCTTCCTCTTCGTATCCCGTCATCCATACAACATGGCGGCCATTGACATCGACACTAGCAATCCAAATTTAGAGAAGAATCTTTTCAAAACTTCTTATATTCGATTTCTGGGATTGTGAAAGTAAAACAAACTTTGATTTAAAAATTCTAACTTTATCGAAATTGTGATTGGTGTGGATGCATTATTCTTCTAACAAACCGTCAGCAATAAAGTAAGATAAGAAAATATAATAATATTATTAATATATTCATAACAATAGTAATATTATTTCAGTATTTGAGTTTGCATGTTTGTCGGGTCTCGTCAGTTTTTTTGTTTTTTTTTTCGTTGAAAGTAGGCGACTGAAATGTCAATAATTGAAACGTCATTAATTACAAACTATTCCTTATTCTGTCAGTATTTTTACCCTCCTGACTTCAAATAGTTTCTCGTAGTTCTTACTTTGAAGATAATCTATAACGTAGTGATACTACCGTGGTCATTACTCTGATTTACTTAAAATTGGCAAATTGACTATGAGTTAAATAACTTATTTTCTTTCACATTATCTAATATATTTTACCACCTCCTGCATCTCAATGTTATGTTAGAACTGAAAGTTTTTTTTTTTTTTTGTTTTTTTTTTTCAAATAAAAAAGTCAGTCCGACAAACGACATCATAGAGAGGCAGTAAACCGGGTTACACAGAATAACATCCTCCGACCTAGGGACGAGACAAAAGTCGTTATAAAAGAAGACAAAAGGCACCATTCTTCTACAGGTTGCTTTGTTCTATTAGATTGCAGAGTTGCCAATTTCACGTCTTTTGTAGCCAGGCGAAGATTCAAACCTTACAGTGATGTAGATAATGGAAAGATATATTATAAAGAAAAGAATAACAATATTTATGATATTGATGGTAATAGTAGCTATAAAGAAGAAGAAGAAGAAGAAGAAGAAGAAGAAGAAGAAGAAGAAGAAGAAGAAGAAGATGAAGAAGAAGAAGAAGAAGAAGAAGAAGAAGAAGAAGAAGAAGAAGAAGAAGAAGAAGAAGAAGAAGAAGAAGAAGAAGAAGAAGAAGAAGAAGAAGAAGAAGAAGAAGAAGAAGAAGAAGAAAAAGAAGAAGAATGAATGAATGAATGAATGAATGAATGAATGAATGAATGATTAAATGAATGAATGATTGATATAATCAGAGTCAATAGGGGAACAATGGACCAAATTCTCAAGTGCCAAAATATCATCCCAAAGGTTTGCTGTTACGTCACCAACATATCAAGCAATTCGTCTCATGCTACAGCTACCTCGATACACCCTGAATAGAAGGGAATATGGGGTAACTCCTGATGTTTTCTTGTCAATTCCGCGGATTGATGATGTTTTCTTGCCAATTCCGCAACTCCGAGTAAATCGCGGATAGTTCCATTTTTTCGATCCCCAAAAGTATTTATGATAAATCGTGTCTAAATGATTCACAAAACACCTTTAACCAAGGCTTCTATCGTAACGTACTTTACCATAACTATCCAAATTGGCAACACCGATAGATTGCTGTTGTAAGGCCAGATTGTCAAAGGAAAGCAAGCCCAGCCATCTTTTGTAAGGTGACATTGATTTTAGCACTAAATAGGTGACTTAACAATAGGAGGAGTTAAGCCCCTTGGTTGGCTAGAGTTATCTGTTCTATTGTTATTCGGAGTTTTCTATCTTTGTCGTTATTTTTGTTATTGTTCCTTTCGTAGTTAGTTATTGTTATAGCACAGGAAACCATTAAAGTCATTGATTTTATGGGCTGGTTAATATTAAAGCATTTATTATTGCTGTTGTTCTTGTTTTAGTGTAGTTATCATGTATTGTATTGGATGTATGTCAGTCTGCGTGTTCTGTTATTCTTGATACAACTTGTAAATGACGGCGAGTCAATGATGGTTCATGAAAAGGCAGAATACAGACAAATTCATTCAATCTGATTATGAGTAATCGATATTCATTTAGTTACCACATAAATTACTAGATATGTTAATCAATGTGTATGTGTGTGTGTGCGTGTGTGTGTGTGTGCTAGGTGAATGCGGTTATCACAGATTCTGTCCCTTAGTTGTAATCAAGACAGTGAATAGTTTTAAGAGAACAGCACTCATGTAAAAACTTTTTTTAGGGCTCGATAATTTCGACCAGTGAAGAAAACCCACAAAATCACACAAATAATTTTGACAACAAGCCTTAACACCGAGATACCAGTCCTGTGTGGAGAGGTCTTTGTATTTTTTCTTTCTCCACAAACTAAGGGAGAGAATTTGGTAGATAATGCATTCACTCAATACAGGTGTGTATGTGCGATTGTATAATTTGGGAACATCACATTTTCACGCACATGCATCTATGAAAAAGAAAAGAAAAACGGTTTTAATATTTTGTATGATCCTTGTAGCATTCTGATACCGAAAAAACAAACAAACAAAAGGACACCAAACAAAAAGAAAAAACAAACAAACAAAAGAAAAACAACAACATTTAATTCATTTTGTCCAATCATTTTTTCAACCTAAATAATGTTTTATCAACATTGTCCTGACAAACTAGTTCAGAAATTATGAGGTATGTATCGGTTTTTGAAAAAAGAAAGAATGAAAATGTTGCTTCTCTTTTCTTTTATTCATCCTGTTTTTCTGATAAAGGGGAAACGCGAAACGTCAATTTTATCTGTTTTCGTATATTAAATTGAAGCTTACATTCAACTTCACATTGTTATTTTTCTAAAATAATGTGAGATCAATGCTTACATTGGTGGAGAATTGAATGAGATTATCTAGTTTTGCATTGGCTTCGATTAAGATCCCTCTCAGACGGACATGTTTCTTTCTTTCTTAAAACATCATTTGATAAATCGTTTTCCTTCCATTGAAACCACTTCCCAGTTATTATTTTATTGTGGTTGGTTAATTAAAAAAGAATTAATGATAATGTCAGATTATGACGTAGCCCGTTGATCCATTAGCGTTCTGTTTGGAGTTGTTCAATGTCGTCAGACAAAAACACAATCATGCAGCGTGTTGTTTTTCTTTTAAACTTGATCATTTTATTTTTATCTTTTTATTCGGCTTATATGACAGCCGCCTGACCCCCCCCCCCCTTCCCTCCCAGTAGAATAAATGTCACATCTTAAAATTATTCCATTGGTTCCACTTGAAGCTCAAATATTATGCACATTACTACATTAGCTAGTTCTCTGTGAGGTTCTCATTTAGATCAATGCATTGATGATTGAGTGACAGAAGTAAATAGATGAACTATTAAGCTTTCGAAAAGAAAATTACCCCCAGCTTTGAAAAGCAATAAAGAACTTATTTTTTTCCGTTAGAGCATCTTCTATATCAATCTTCTTCCTGCACATGCAACGTGTGTCCCAAGAGAGGCAAAATTCAGGCGATAGCAGATTTTGACTGGAGTGGTTCTTCAGAGCACTAAAGCCTATAGAGCAGGAATTTATCACGGTTTCAGGAGCATAACCTGGACATTAAACATTACTTGCCAGCATTAGAAAAGACGCTATAAAAACACTTTCCGACTGATCTAATAAACCCAGCTACCCAATCACTGCTGAGTGGACAGGGAGGGGGTGGGGTGGGGGGAGATACCACTTAACCACATTCATTTGCTTATGAGGCAATAACTTAACCGCTAGGGTATCGAGATCCCCCGATCCAGTTTATAGTCTGGGTAAAAGTTCACAATCCATAGCGCTAAAGCTTTGTAAGCGTTGTTGTCGTCTATGAGAGAGAGAGAGAGAGAGAGAGAGAGAGAGAGAGAGAGAGAGAGAGAGAGAGAGAGAGAGAGAGAGAGAGAGAGAGAGAGGTGCGGGGGGGGGGGGGGGGAAGGGGTTGTCACATTTGAGTACTGGGGGAACAAACTCTTGCTTAGGAGTCCGGATCTTTATTGACAGTTACAGCTTCTGATATTTGCGTTACAAATTACAACAATGTGTTCTTTGGCTTTACATTTTTTCCACACCTAACTTCAACTTTAATGTCAACTCTATGACTCTATGACTTTTGGCCTTTTGATAACATAATTGGAACCCATCTGGCATACATCTTTCAAAAACTTAAATTTATCATAGACCATTAATTTCATTAACACCGATTCTTGGAATTTCAAATTTCTAGGCAAATTCCGAATTTTTCTTTCATATTATAGATAGTATGAAGTTGACACCACTCAGGTCTTTGTTATTGCTTTTTGCCATCCGCGTTCATGAGTAATTCTCACTAAACTGTATTATCCAGACTATAAACGTTCAAAGTTACGCATAGTTTTGTGTGTTGGTCCGTTATACTTCCGGATGGCAATGTTGTGAGCTTCTTAGCCAAGCTCATACTAGCTATACCTGATTAGCTTGGCGACCCAGACCTGATCATCCTCGAGGTTTCTTAACTAGTCTTGGGTTCGTTCATCTTCCATACCAATATGGCCTTCTTCACACATAGAGCGCCATTGTATAGACTTGCCATGTATACATAGCATTTCTCATTACAGATTGTAATAGGATTCAATAGTCTGATGTCACGTCGCCCAGCAACGAGCAACTTGGTTCTAAACAAAGAAAATCGGTACTTTTTATTCTAGAACTTTTTCACACGTCATGTGATCAGAATGTATAAAAGTCAAAACATGATCAGATTTATAATGTTTTTCTCCCTGGACACACTTTTATGCTCGTTGGAGAAGTATTTCATAAGGTCGTCTGCCATTGTTCCGATAGTTCAGAACCAGTTGCTAAGTTACTATGCGTCAATACGAGGGAAGTGACGTCACGACTGTTGAAGGCTATTATATAATCACTGTATATTTCAGAATGTCTTAAATCCTGTGAATAAAAAGGCACAACGGCTCTGATCTCTAGCTTGGATTGTTGTTAGACTAGAGTGGCCATTTCCTTATTTTGGGATGTGAAACTGTGTCACATGGAAATTATTTATTTTCCTTAAGATTTATGATATAGAACAGGGTTGTAAAACAAGTTCAAAAGTTATGTTAATTTTCCCTCAAAACTCATACCAATATATTTTAGTTTGCTTCTGTCGCATTCTCTTCATTTTTTTTTCTGCTGTGTCGCTGTGCGTCAATTACTTTGTGACATCTGTGGTATCGTTTCTTGGCTTTAAACTTGTTAAAGCCACATTGAACATGGATAGTTATTAGATGGGTGGCAATGACACTAAACTTGATCCAATTGGTCACGCGATGTCTGGCTCGCTCTTGGTTCTCTCCGCCATCATTTATCGAGACCGGACTTGCAGACTTTTTCTCCCGTCTTTCTATCTATCTATCTATCTATCTATCTATCTATCTATCTATCTATCTATCTATCTATCTATCTATCTATCTATCTATCTATCTATCTATCTTTATATCTATCTATCTATCTATCTACCTATCTATCTATCTTTCTATCTATCTATCTATCTATCTATCTATCTATCTATCTATCTATCTATCTATCTATCTATCTATCTATCTATCTGCTGTCTAGCTATCTATCTATCTGTCTGTCTATATATGTTATTATAATATCTCATTATATTTTCATATATTACAAGTATACACACACTCATACATCTATATATATATATATATATATATATATATATATATATATATATATATATATATATATATATACCACTTTATTGAACTTAACCTACACAAGCTTTCATGAAAATCAATTGAAAAATATGAATTTACGATCGTTTTAATAGTCACACAGCAAAGTTGCCATATCGAAGATTTTGACGTAATTCTCAAATTTCGATGCGATCCGTTGATCCTCCATTTTGCATTACGGCGACTGTGCTTAGCTTAGTATGAGTTTGTGTATACTTGTAACATATGATAATATAATATGATATTATAATAATATATCTCCTCATGGTATGGGGCAAGCGCTGACCTTGACACCGTACTCCATTCGTTCAACAACGTCTTAATCAAATAACTAAAGTGGAAATTCTGAATGATTTAGTTTCCACTTTAAATCGTGGACAGCAAGCAAGCGATTCCATTAGCGTGTGGTAGTAAATCGATCTTATTTTTTCTATATTATTTTATATAGCACTGCATGTTCTGGAATTAAACAAACCAGAGAATGCTTGATAGCTACACTTAAAACGCCAGCTCCAGCAAGCAGTTCGATTGATAATTATTTCGATATTAAGACGTCGCTTTGTGCATGGTGTCAGAGCCCTTTTGTCCTTGGGGCGGGCACAAGATGGCGTACCGGATTGAAGCCCTCAGACTTCGTCGCTTGTCAAAACACGCCACAATGCAAGGAAGAGCGACACAAAGGGGGACAATCGGATCGGGGTTGCCGTAAACAAAAGGGAGCTAATCATCCTCTTTTCCTGCAAACAAAGGGACAGAGAATGGCCTGACGGATTTCTATAAAGATGCTCCAAGTATTCTCAAAGTCAGTCTGAACCTGTCTATGGAGAGATGAGGGGCTGGAGGGAGATGGAAGGATAAGGGGGGGGGGGGGGCGGAAGAGGAGAGAGCTGTTCACGAAAAACAAAACAAAAAAAAACCGCATCTTTGATGGGCCAGAAGGATGTGGATCAAATCCCCGTGTCCTTGGAAAAGGCTCTTTACTCATATTCTCTAACTCTACACAATTGTAAAATGAGTACCTGGCCGTTAACAGCGTTGTCTCTGTCGGGAAAAATTTTTTACAATAACACCTACGTCATGTCTCGTCCTATATGTTAAGCGATGCTATTTATTTATTTTTATGTAATTTTTGCTAACAACGCGTCTGTTCTGTCTCCGAAATGCCAATGCTTACTGTTTTCGCATATAATTTTACGCTGCCAGTTTTCTGGAAACCCCGTATATCGCCAGTCTCTCTCTCTATTCTCGATTCATCCGATAACTGCTTACATCTCAAATACGATGGCGGCGATTAGCCTCTAAAAAATGGCTGTTGTCCGGTCTGCAGTAGTCTGTGGGCGGGACCCCTTTTGAAATGCTCAAGTTTTTTTTCCTATCGCAGATGAATGTTATAACGGAGTTGCTTCATCAATGGGGACTTGCCACCTATCCGACATGTACCCATTGTGGTCAAGAGCCCGAAACTACAGAGCATCTAGCTGAACATTTCGTTGTGACGAAAAAATAAAATTTTGATTCAACGCGTTCAAATCATTATTCAACAATTACGCATTTACTAAGAACTGATAAGGTTTTCCAATGGGAGGGGTGAAATGATATATCAACGATTCTTACACGTTTGCTTTTTGGAATTCCGGACGTGTTCCCAACCACTGCACGTACTTACGAGTGCGCTTTGGGAACAAAGTTCGAATTCCAAAACGCAAGAGTGTAAACATTATTTATTCTATCCCTCAATGGATTCCTATATCGTCATCTTTGAATAAAAGACATCTTAGAAACCAATCAAATAATACTTCTTTTTAAAGAATCTAATTTTAATGAAATTTACGTTTAATAATCTGACGTCACAAATTATTACTGTAAACATAATATCATTACGCATTAGTATTTAGGGTGGAATAATGCTTAATTTATTCATTCAAATTCATTATGATTATTGCCCTTCAAATTAATTAATTAAATTCGCAGCATGCTTTAAAGAACCAAAATCTACACAACCCATACGAGTTGCCTTTTAGGTGTCATATCTGTACAAGCACATAATATCGGGTCACTATTGACTTTATTAAAAGGCGGCACTGCAGAATCGCTTTGCCAACTACGCCAAAAAACCCTCCCCCTCCTCCCCCCCCCCCTCCCTTTATAATTCGTGACTCACCAATATCAAGTTTTTTCATTCCATATTCTTACCCTGATTTTAAAATCCATTTATCGACTAGTCAAGGAAAATTTCAAGTCAAATTAGCAATGCAAAAACAACGGGGGAAAATAGAATTTATGAGAAATGGTAAAGAAAATAAAACATCATAAAAATCAACCTTTTCTTTTCACAGCAGTCATTGGGATTGTTATAGACCCGACTTTGAATGGATGAATGGATGGAAGAATGAATAACGGATGTGAAAAAAAATTCTTTCTTTTCAAATCTTTCCTTTTCTTCTCCGCCCTCTATTCTCAGTCCTTTTTCTCTGACAGTCACAGTCATCAGACGGCTACCTATGGTCTACTGAGGATGTTAATATATCTTTTTTAACCCTTAGCTAGTGAGATTAGAAATCTTTCAAATCACGTTTTCACCTATTATTTATCTTGTCACAATACAGACATAACCGTTTTACAAATAGCAGTAAAAGCAAAGTTACTCAGGCTCCAAAAAAAAAAAAAGGAAAACAAAAAAGAAACAAAACAAAAACAACAAAAAAACAAACAAAGAAAAAACAACGTCCGAGGCGCATCGTTGTTACCACTCCCCGTGTGTGATCGGATTAAAACTTATAAGTTCATTTGAGCCTCGCCTGTAAAGGGTTAATGTGTCATACATATCAATAGAACCTGAATGTTTATAGCTGCGATTTCGTGCTGGTCACGGCTGTATTGATGGAACTGCACACAATGGAATAAAAGGAACCCGTCAACTTTACGCTCTTTATCAGGAACAATTTTTCGTGCCAATAACGCTGCGTGAGTTAGCGGCATACCTTTCATTAGAGAAGAATTAAGTTTGAACATGGAATATACACATTGAGCTTCGTGCTATTCTTCTTTAAGTGGTGTGTGTGTGTGTGTGTGTGTGTGTGTGTGTGTGTGTGTGTGTGTGTGTGTGTGTGTACACCAGGTTATTATGTGACAGTAACTCTTCTTATGATATGCTTTGGACAGATTATTATTTTTTTAAACTTATTTTTTGGGGAGGGGGGAGGTGGTGGGGGGGGGGATGATCTCAGCGAGACCGAATACATTCCATTCCAGGAACGTAGTTTATTGTGTTCCAGCCATTGTGAATAGTACGTAAAACAATTCAAATTCAAGTTTTTATGAGTTATATTGGGATTGTCCCGAAATAGAAGTACATTAAAAGCCTAACGTCAAGAGCGTATGCTTATTCCGACATTTTCAACGTGGAAATCATCGTATTTTTCACCAGAAGGATACAAGTAACATAAAGGAACTTCAAAAGAGTTGAAAAATAAAAGAATGCTTTTCCAAAATCATGACCTCGACTTTTTAAAAACTTTTGAAACAAATATGATAACATAGAATAAGATTCCTTTCATCAAGAAGAAAATGCATTTAGGGTCTGTTCCAAGTATAGATTTAAATAACTCATACGTCAGCCGCAGTGCAGCGCCGTAAAGTGGTCAAGGGCGATGCGACCTGCTCAAGATCAATAAGTGTGTTGGGGAGCCTAACTCAAAATACTCGCTAATTCTATCCGCCAGATCAATCAGAACAACACACAAGACCATGTGTAAGCTTAAATCATGTTTATAGTCTTAGTTTGAGATTCCAGTAAAAACTAAGCACTCACCTGGCGATCTTAAAACAACAACATATAGTAGCATGGCGTCAACTGTGTTATAAACAATCAACTATGTTTGTCCGAGCGGGTTGGGGGGTTGGGGGTGTCGCGGATCCTATCTTTTGATTGGTCATGAGATCAGGATTTGAAACAAATCCCAGATCATTATTGTTCCATGGAAAAGGGAAACTTTCTGGAACAGGCAATGACGTATGGAAAAAGACTGGAAAGATGTGCAGAAACAATGTCAGACGAATAAAAAAAAAAACAACAAAAAACTATAGGATAAGATTATCGTAAAAAAATCAACTCGTTTGGACTGGGATCGAATCTCAGACCTTCATATTGATTAGCAGTCCAAAAAAAAAAAAAATTAGAAGAAGAAAAAGAAGAAGAAGAAGAAGAAGAAGAAGAAGAAGAAGAAGAAGAAGAAGAAGAAGAAGAAGAAGAAGAAGAAGAAGAAGAAGAAGAGAAGAAGAAGAAGAAGAAGAAGAAGAAGAAGAAGAAGAAGAAGAAAGAAGAAGAGAGAAGAAAGAAGAAAAGAGAAGAAGAGAAGAAGAAGAAGAAGAAGAAGAAGAAGAAGAAGAAGAAGAAGAAGAAGAAGAAGAAGAAGAAGAAGAAGAAGAAGAAGAAGAAGAAGAAGAAGAGAAGAAGAGGATAGGAGGAGGAAGAAGAAGAAGAAGAAGAAGAAGAAGAGAAGAAGAAGAAGAGAAGAAGAAGAAGAAGAAGAAGAAGAAGAAAGAAGAAGAAGAAGAAGAAGAAGAAGAAGAAGAAGAAGAAGAAGAAGAAGAAGAAGAAGAAGAAGAAGAAGAAGAAGAGGAAAAGGGAGAAGAAGAAAGAGAAAAAGGAAAAGAAGAAGAAGAAGAAGAAGAAGAAGAAGAAGAAGAAGAAGAAGAAGAAGAAGAAGTTGCAGGAGGAGGAGAAGTTGAGGAGAAGTAGGAGCAGGAGGTGATGTAGAAAAAAGAACAAGAAGGCGAAGAAGGCGTGGTTGAAAGAGAAGAAGAAATAGAAGTAATGGTCGCTTCGAAAGTATACATATTTTTCTTTCTATCCTAGTATGACAGTTTAAATCTAAGGTAGCTACAGACTTCTGATAGGGACTTTTGATACTTGGAAACTACCAACCTTGTCCAGTCCAATTTATTTTGCACACGGTCACCTTGTTTACCACCCTGCCTATTGATAAATATCAATTGTACGACCGCAATACAAGCCAAAATAAAAGACTGGATTCAAGGGAATAATGGTGTCTTTAAACTTGTGGATACATATCATGAAAGTGGATACATCAAGCCTTTATTCGTCAAAATTCCAGTATCCTTTTCACGGCAAAGAATCGCCCTTGACTCGGACAACTGACACTTGGGAGCCAGTACCAAATATCAAAAACCATTCCTTTTGTTGACCTTTTCGGCGTATAAATCTGTTTATTGTCTGCTCCCTTTCTCTCTATTCCTCTCTTGCTTCTTTATATAGAATTCACTCTTTCAATCTTTTGTTTTCTTCCATCCTACCATTTTATGCTTCGCTCTCTTTCATTCATTCTCCGTACACCTCCCGTCGACACATTTTCCGACTTCCTTTTACAGCCCGAGTTCCATGATTTCGCTTTAGTTCCTTTTAGTTCCTTTTCTTCTTCGTTTGGCTCCGACTGGTCTGAAGAATAAAGGGACCTCTTTGTATTCTCTTGTAGTAGAGCCAAACAACAAAGGAGAGCCGGTAGTACATACATGGTATATACTTGAATAATGTAACTAAATAGCTCCATTTTATTGACAGTGATAATGTGACCGTGTCTTTTTAATAAAATGAAAAGACGAGGAGAGATTGATATAGTCCGGTCGTGTGTAGGAAGAACTTTATCTTTTTCTATTAAAAAAAATAATTGTGACATTCATATTATCAAACAAACAAAAAAGAGGGGGGGGGGGGAGAAAAACGAAAAGATAAAACAAACAAAAGCAAGACAAAACGGAACAAAACGAACAATCAAGAACAAATAAAACAAACATATAAAATTATTTTTATTTATAAAACACAAAAACAAACAACAACAAAAAACCCAAATAAACAAACAAAATACAAATTTAAAAAATATTACCAAATCAAAATCCATAAAAAGACCCAAATAAAAAACTAAACAAATATATAATAGACAAAGAAAAAACTAAAAATAAACAAAAACGAAAAACAAAACACTACAAAGTAAAACGCCCCCCCCCCCCTTCCCCCACAATCACCATCACCACAACCACCACCGCCATCACCACCACCACCACCACTTTCAACAACAACAGCAACAACAACATCATCATCATCGTCATCATCATCATCATCATCATCATCATCATCATCATCATCATCATCATCATCATCATCATCATCATAGAGTATTCATTTACATAGATAAAGCTCATTTGTGCCATCCTCGTGCTCAATGCGCGTAACAGTCCTTCGGGGTTTTTTTTTCTCGTTTTTTCCCCCCAAAAATTAACGTTTCACAACTTACTGCCAATTACTTGTTAGGCGCCACATTTTGTACCAACACTTTTATATCCGCTACTGCCTTGAGTTAGATATCCATTTACAATTGAGTCGAGGGGGAGGGTAAACAATGTAAAGAAACTTGCCCTCGGACGCATTGCTACCATCAAACTGTCTTGTCACTGACATTGATTCACATTGTTAAAATACAGAATACCACCATTACTTCCTCCCCTCTTCCTCTATATCTCCTTTTTTCTTCTCCTCCTCCTTGTCCTTTTTCCCCTCTAATATTATAAACCAAAATATTGTCACTCTCTGTGCCGTGTCATGTCTTGTCACAACAGTCAAGCAATATGAAGTGTAATCAGTGATCATGGAAAATTCTTGTACCGACATTGTGTCTCTGGGAAAGGCACTATACCCACAAATCCCCACTCGACTTAAGTGTGAATGATTAGAGTAGTATAAAAAACAGACTGAACGGGCGACTGGTCCTGCATGAAATGGAAATATTGTTCCATAAGCCTGATGGGGGAAATGAATGAAACGTTTTGAGAGCAAGGTACGTATATCCATGGAAATGCGCTTTATAAATGTTCATATTTTTTAATTTGAGAGTCGAATCTATACAGATACATTTTAACGTGTACAAAAACATTAGATTGACCTTTGACCTATACTCATACTTAGGGGTCCTGATAGCTCCGTTGATAGAGCACTCGCTTCACAAGCAAAGAGACCGAGATCGATCCCAGATGCACTCGAGATTTTATTCTGACCCCCTGGTCCACCCAGCAGTGATTGGGTAGTTGGATCTGTTAGATCTGGCGGAAAGTACTTTGCAATAGCGTCCTCCCAAAATGATCGACTTTTATTTCTAGACCTGAATCAGTCCTTCGAGATGCCCAAGGTTTTCTTCTCTCATCGAATTAATTCGGACATATGCCTATGCCTGCCTTAAAGGTACAAATACACATCTATATGCGTGTGCATGTGTGTTTGTGTGTGTGTATGTATGTGTGTTGTGTACCTTATACTGCCGTACAAAACCTTTTTGTTCATTTCGGCCAGAACGTTTTTTATTGTAAATATCGATCGATTAAAATAAATCAAATTTGTCAAAAAGTCTTAAATCAAGTTTATTACTCTAAATATAAGAGACCAATCAAGTTTATTACTCTAAATATAAAGAGACGGTAACCGGGATAAACGCCAACTCCGTAGGCCTCATGGATCTAAATGCAGAACTAGCACGCCTTCTGACTTCTTCTGAATGCGAGCTAGAATCCACCGAGTACTGTAACTGTTTATGAAATTTATTTGGAAGCCGTTTCTCTCTTTCTATTTTCAGTCTATTCGTTTGACAATGGGACAAATAGACGAACAGGTACATCCTGTATCAGAATAGAATAAGTGGCCCCAAGTCTCCTTGAAATAGATAAAGTCCATTCACTCATTCATTCACAAGAAAAGCCGGCGGTGCGCCGTGCCGTCACGGTTAGCACCGGTCACGCTTGAGAGCAAAATGGACATGGTGCGGGCAGGACACTAAGTAAGTCAGAATTCTTTTGTACCGAAAAGGTAGACGGAGGCAGATGGACGGCGATCTGGTAACATCCAGTAAACCAGTTCATTTGGAATTTTAAGAAGAGGGGGGGGGGGGGGGGGGGGGGGGGGAACCATAAGATGTTTGTGTGTGTGTGAGTGTGTGTGTGTGTGTGTGTGTGTGTGTGCTTTTATGTTTCAAGGCGATTTACATTTACATTGTAATCTGATATGGCGTCTATACACCTGAGTTTGATTATGATGTTGAGCTTGATTAGTGGCTGAAAAGGTGACGATGAAATCAAAGTTTTATAACCGTCCTTGTACCCTTAAGGAAATCTAAAAAAAGTTTATACGGTTTTAATCTTATACCAGTGCCTGCTTCGTTTTTTAGTCATTTTCATTTACCGTTTATGGGGCCATTAATATACTTTTTCATCACTTCCACTTTGAATTAAGTCTGAATGAGTACAGAGCAGAAATGAATAACCAGCATTGTGTGCCGTATGAAAAAAAAGGTTAAGATAAAGATAAAGTGAGTAGATGTGACTCGTATATAAGGGAACAACACAAAAAAAAAAACAACGTTTCGACCCTTGGCCTTCGTCAGGACACAAACAACAAAACACGTAAGATTACAAAATATCACATTTTGTCATTGTTTACATTGTTTCCACATTTGACAAAATGTGATATTTTGTAACCTTACATATTTGTGTTTTGTTGTTTGTCTCCTGACGAAAGTCAATGGCCGAAACGTTATTTGTTTTGTGTTGTTCTCTTACACATGAGTCTCATTTACTCACTTTATCTTTCTCTCCCTATTGTCTCCTTCCTTGTAGCATTTAGTCGTTGTCCAGGCATGAAACTTTATTTTTCTTAATTTTGTCCATGTTCTGGCTGGGATCCATTATTCAGTGGAAAACGATTATAATTCAAGATTTGTTTAAGTGCTGAGGTTCCATAATGTTTCCAATGTATCCCGCGCCTTCCATTCTCATGGTGTGATATGACCTATAGTGTCTAATGGCTGTTGAACTAATTTATGATATAGAAAGGATCGTTCAGGCAATTCGCGCAAAACTATCCGACTTAATGTTTGAATTAAAAAAAAAAATTCTATTGCTTTGTCCTGTGTATTGAGTAAAATATTAAAAAAAAAACAAAGCTAGAGGTGCCCAAATGAGCAAGTAAAATGGAGAGAAAAAATAGAGTGAGTAGATGTGACTCATATGAGTTATACTTATGAGTCACATCTACTCACTCTATTTTTTCTCTCCATGAGTAAAATATGTTCTGTTATCAAGACTTTTGTTCTTATATATTGGGTAGCACTGAGCCATCCGACGGTGAGGAGTATAAAGGGTATGAACAGAATCATTCCACAGAAACGATCAATTTGAGCTGGGATTTTTTTCTCTCCGGACACTCTCTTAATCAAATTGTAATAAATTCGGTTTTTAAAAAAAACTCTGTTCAAAACGCAGAAATGATTCTTTGATTTAGCATATTTATGATATTGTTATTGATGTAGATTCTTTGCTAAGTCGTATGCACTCTAAATTATTCTTTTTCTATGTCGTCTTGAGTGCTGACTACTGATGGGTTCGCGCGCGCTCGTGTGTGTGTGTGTGTGTGTGTGTGTGTGGATGTGTGTGTGTGTGTGTGAATTCTGAGACATTTAGGATGGAAAAACTCATTCCAAACCCCCCCCCCCACTCTCTCTCTCTCTCTCTCTCTCTCTCTCTCTCTCTCTCTCTCTCAATCCCGCGCAAAGCCGTGACATTGTTCCTTTTTCATTATCCGAAACGGATTTATTTATACGCATTGTTAGACTATAAATATATCTATAAATATATCGGGGATCCTGTCTACTCAGGGATAGAGGACTCGCCCCATGTGCTAAAGAACTGGTATTTTTTTAACTGACTCTCAGTCCACCCAGAAACGATTGGGTAGCTGGGTCTGTTAAATCTAGCGGAAAGTGTTTTGTGATTTTCTAAATGATAACAAGCAATTGTCGGTATACTTTTAATGCTGCATAAAAAATAGTCCTTCAAAGCTAAAAGCCCCATGGTGCTGGAATGTATTAATCTGGGTAAACTCTAGTTCCATGCGTCGTATGGGTCTAAAACCCAAAAACTAGAGGTGCCTAAATGAGCCAATAAAATGGAGACAAAGATAAAGTAAGTAAATGTGACTCATATATAAGGGGACAACACTTATTATATATGAGTAACATTTACTCACTTTGTCTTTCTCTCCATGGCTCTAAAGTACTAGCTGCACTTTAATCCGTTGATGACAAGACCATGAGTAATGCATTCTGAATATAACTCATCAAAGCCCATGTCACAAGGCTGTCCCGTTCCTTTTGGTGACAACAACACGATCTGATATCAGATTTGACTGAAATTGAAGTTTAAATCCTCTCAAGTGAAATGGATTTAAAAGGAAAACAGAATATCACATGGTTCAGTAAATCTGTCACTTCTGTATTTCTCTGATTCTGAACTCAATGTATCAAGTATTGGTTCTTTGTCAATATTTCTGAACAAGCTCCAGATGAAAGAGAACAGTTGGGAGGGGAAACAACCAATTTTATTATAACGAAAGGTAAACGGTTCCTAAATTATCTCCCCTGTTATATATAACTGATTTTTTTCTTAATATTATAGGCGAGGAAATCTTCCATGTTTGGCCAAGAAAACAAATCAGTGGGGTTTTTTTTTTGTCATACCCCGCGGCGAAGAATTTGAATTTCCTTTTTTTTTTTTTATTTTTCATCTAATAAAAGACATTGAATCGTTCTTGTGTTTACATCAAGGTGCAGCGAGTGCTAAATATGACACAGAGAATACACTCTAGGTGGTCAGATCAAAGGGCGGTTTGGGTAGAATTATTAGGGAACTCCTTCAAAAAATTCATTTTAAGATTTTGGTGGAAAACGATATTTTATTATCACAGAAATAATATCATTGAAGTTTGACGAATTTGGTGTTATTTTTTTTTTCATTTAACATTTTATGTAAAATTAAAAGTTTTTTCTTTGTTTGATTTTGGACAAATTTTTAAAATTGATTTGTCAGTTTAAGCGAAAGGAAAATATATAATTGCCTTGTACACGTGTGTCCACTAAGTCAAGTCATTATGAGTGTCATGCATTGAAAGGTTGACAATAGTTGCAAACTTCTGGCCCCACCGCTGTGTTCATGGGTTAGGAATTGTATTCTATTTTCCCCACTCGACCCAGTTGTAAATATGGAACTGACTTTATTATAGACATCGACGTATTTTTAAATCTCAAGGTTGCTGGTACAAAATAAACTTGTACTGTGCAGCATGGAAATTTGCTTGAATTCAGCCTGCTTGGTGATAAATGAGGCAATGTAAAACGTACTGAGCATGGTGAGTCTTTGAATATATGATAAATGTGACCAATTGTCACATCAAGGTATTATGCCGGGATGAACTTCATGCTTAAAATGTAATTTTAAAATACACTGATAAGATTTGAATTACTCGGACGATTGAGGACATCACTACGACACACGGGTATGTGGAACGCATGCAATTATGTTTTCAGGGGAAATAACCGTATTTTGATTTTAGCACCCAAAAATTTACACGATTAGTTTCCCTTGTCTAAGTGTATCAATACATATCCTGTTCTGGAAAAAGTAACGTTTATTCTTAGAGATTTGATTCGCATGTCACTCTTTAAAGGCATAGCAGTTCGGGAGGAGAGAAAGAAACAGGGGGAGATAGAATTAGAGAGATATACAGGTTTTTTTTTTAGATTATTGACACATTTCAGGTTTGAATAATTCGAGAGCTATGTAAGATTTCATCAAACGAATATTTGCCATATGTGCAGAATTTATTCAGGTTTTGATTGATATAAGGTTTAACACTGTGCCTATGGTAGCTGAATTATGGCGTCATCAGTAGAACAAGGTGATTTTGACATAAATCGTAGTTTATTTTAGTTTTGTCCGACATGATTCTCAAACCTTGACAGACAACTCACTGACAACGTTGTCTTCTCAGGTGAACCAATCTTTTACGTGTCGGGGCATGTACACAAACACAATGTTTGACATTGGAGGAAACAAAAACCATATGAAATTATCGAATGTCGTCGCAACTCACCAAAAGTCAATGTCTGGTGCGGACTGACCAGGGAAAGAGCGGTCGGTCCTTTCTTTCTTGACGACATGACAGTGACTAAAACAAACTATCTTCTGGCCATGTTAGAATAATACGGAGTCCTTCAATCTGATTATTTTTAACCTAACATCTTTTCCCAACTGTATGGAGCTCCCCCTCAGTGGATAAATGTGAGGGAAACTTTAAATGGACAATTCCCGAACCGATGCATCGGCAGAGATGGACCAATTTCCTGGCCTCCAGGACCACCTGATCTAACCCACTCTCAGAAGAAAAAACTATTAAATTTTGATTGCTATATTGAAAACCAAATCGATGTAGTCGCAGCTCTTCTTGAGTTATTCCAACCTGAAAAATGTCAATGATTAAAAACAGACGCACTGTAAATTACGATTTATGTCAAAATTACACTTTTCTACCGATGACATCATAGCTAAACTACTAAAGGACGCATAGTGTTAAAAATTATACCAATCAAAACTTGTTTTTGTTTTGTTTTTAAGGGTTTTGCGGCACTTGCAACACATTAAGGTCATATCAACGCCAGTAAAAAGAATGAAGAAAATGGGATAGTAAAAAGTTCTAGAATTACAATTAAAACACCCAAGAAAAGGTAAGACAAAGGGGAATTGGTTCAAATAGGAAACAGATGTCCATTCCAAGAGCACACTATCAAAGTACTTAGTTTGAGATCAGCTAAAAGTCTCATCCAGACACAAGCACAGATCTCACAAGGAGGAACACACTCAAATGCTTACAAATCATATGTTAAAAATGAAAAGAGAACAGTACAAAACAGAGAGACGATTTACAAGGAAAAAAATATCTCCCAAAACTATAACTATACATTCGACTGTTTCCCTCTCAGCCAAGGACTCCGACCAAGGTCAGGACAAAATCAAGCAATCTCATTCCAAGACAAAGACAGAAAGCAATTGGAAAACAGATAAGAGGGGATAGAAGACACAGCAAGTACCTCCCTGACCGCTATGGGAGGTAGGAACCCCACCCAGCTATCAAAACATAAATAAATTATGTACCTATGGAAAAAAATCGTTTGATGAAATTTAAACCTGAAATCTGTCAATAAAAAAACACTGTATAGAGAGAGAGAGAGAGAGAGAGAGAGAGAGAGAGAGAGAGAGAGAGAGAGAGAGAGAGAGAGAGAGTGAAAGAAAGAAAGAAAGAGAGAGAGAGAGTGAAAGAAAGAAAGAAAGAAAGAAAGAAAGAGAGAGAGAGAGAGAGAGAGAGAGAGAGAGAGAGAGAGAGAGAGAATACTGGAGTAGTTCCATGTGGCCTCCTTTTTATTTACATGCTTGTCTTGTTTCATACAGAGAAGATCATATAGCATTCAGCCTTGGTTTGATTCCCTTAGTAGTTGAGAGGAGATAGTCCGCACGATAGGTACTAAGTTTGAAAGTCTTAAATTGTGTGTCTGGATGGCTCAGTGGATAGAGCGACTGCTTGCTGATCTCTCTCTCTCTCTCTCTCTCTCTCTCTCTCTCTCTATCTATCTATCTATCTCTCTCTCTATCATGCGTATCAGTTAGATCTCAAGTTTCCTCTAACACCGTGATATTTTTATTCTCAGTTTTCATCGGGCACTTCTTCATACTCTGTATTTCTCATCATTATTAATACTAGTGACCGTTCGACACCAATTCGGAATGACAGGGGAGGTAATTCATACGAGCATATCAAACCAAACATTATGTACAGTTAAATCCCTTGAATCACACCATAAATAAAATAAGATGGGTTGTTGCCCTTTGACCGTTATTCAAAATTACACACGGAAGCCTGAGTATCGGTGAGGACCACAGATATGGTGAGATGCTACAAGGGCGACAGTATCATGATAAAGTTATGTTCGAAGCTGTGAAAACGTTTTCACTGTTTTCAAGGAAGACCGAATCGCATCAGTGTTACTGCTTTCTCGGTAAATAGGTGATAAATCCATTCACACATATGCGGAAACTAAGAGATATCATCATCATCATCATCATTATTATTATTGTTATTATTATTATTATTTTATTATTATTATTATTATTATTATTATTATTATTATTATTATTATTATTATTATTATTATTATTATTATTGTTATTATTATTATTATTATATTATTATATTTATTATTATTATTATCATTAGCCAACAGCAACACTTAGCATGTAGGACGAGACATGACGCCTATTAGGCGATATTATAATAATTTTTTTTTGGACAGACAATGCTGTTAACGGCCAGATACTCATTTCACACCTGAGTGCAGCGAGAGAATGTAAGCAAAATGCTTTTTCGAGTATTCATACATGTCACTCACCGCCTCAATCCGGTAATATATCAAAGTGAACCAGATACAGGGGGAAAAATACCCAAAAGCAAAATGAAGGTAAAGCTAATACTATATGATCAGAGAAAAGAAATTCTACCTTTTTGATGTCTAATAAACGACACAATATAAGTTTAACTCTCTCCTTATCGATCCTTTTCAGTATTTTCCCAAAATGGAAGGCTTACCGAGCAGAAAAACTGACTTTTTAAACTTAAACTAACTCTCAACAAAACAACTTTATGTTCTAATTACTTAAACAAATATCATTCTTCAAAGTGTGTGATGTGCAAAATAGAAAAATGTATATTCTATCGTAAGAAATGTGACGATTTTGCTGTAGGTGGTAAGGAGAAGGTGCACATATTAGCAGGTCTGATAGCCGATAGTGTTTATCGGCTTGACTTAACATTGTTATAATCGACAATATTTTGCGTTGGTTTGAGAGCATTTCTATTACAACAATGAGCCCATGACAATTTTTGGTATCAGACCTGCAAATAAGAACATCTCGGTTTAGGCAATGTGTCCTGTGTGTCTTGATAGGAAAGAGATGGTATGTATTGAACCTTGCAAAGATTCCACTTATTAAAGATCGATGTTAAAGACAAAAGAGTGAAAGACTATGTGCGGCTATGTGGTCTAGTGGTATGACATTCGCTTTCGGATCGGAAGGTCCTGGATTCGAGCCTCGCGCTCGGCGCATAATTGAGTCCTTGGAAAAGGCTCTAAACTCACATTCTCTCACCGTACTCAGGTGTAAAACGAGTACCTGGTCGTTAACAGCGTTGTCTCTGTCTGAAAAAATTGTAATATCGCCTAACAGGCGTTATGTAGCGTCCTACATGTTAAATGTTGCTGTTGACCAGGGACCCCTTGTAAAGCGCTTTGAGCACGTTTAGTGGATATTGCGCTTATAAAAGCTCCAAAAAAAAAAAAACAAAAAAAAAAAAAAAAAGCTCAAAGACCAATGGTAATACGTATACTTCGTCGAAATTATATTGACTATCAAAACTCTTTCTCTGCCGTTCTCTCCTACTTTCTCCCTCTCGTCTTTCTCTTTCCTACCCAAAACAACATACCTTTACTATCAGCCCTAACCGTCAACCACCCTCACAACATCCCCAAAAGCCACCAGTGGCAGTAACACC
>NC_088369.1:31292721-31307721 GCF_034508935.2 Berghia stephanieae | reverse complement strand
TTCTGACCAAAATCTATAACGATTTTCTGTCCTTGCCGGGCTGTTGACTGTGTCATTGTTGGCTGCTCACGTCGATAATAAGGGCTGTACCATAGAATATTTAATGGTTGGTGGTTTTATAGTAGGTTTGTAATGACAATAAACACATTGTATTGATGATGGGATGGTCCAGTAGTTTGATGGCTTGTTTAGTAGTGAATAGCATACGGGTGAGGTCAATATTATCCTTCCTTACATGTTGTCACATGGATGGTGCCGGAGTTTGCCCCAGTTTCCGTAGAGTGAAATATTCTTATTGATATCGATAACCATTCTTATTGATATCGATAACCATTTTTATTGATATCGATAACCATTCTTATTGATATCGATAACCATTCTTATTGATATCGATAACCATTTTTATTGATATCGATAACCATTCTTATTGATATCGATAATCATTCTTATTGATATCGATAACCATTCGTATTGATATCATAACCATTCTTATTGATATCGATAACCATTCTATTGATATCGATAACCATTATTATTGATATCGATAACCATTCTTATTGATATCGATAACCATTCTTATTGATATCGATAACAATTCTTATTGATATCGATAACCATTCGTATTGATATCGATAACCATTCTTATTGATATCGATAACCACTGCTATGCTATACTCTTTTTTTTTTTTAATGCGTAGATATATAAAAATTTGGCTTTAAAACTCGACCTTCAGTTATTGATTAGAGAAGTCCCAGGTTCGAGAGTTTTTGCACGATGAGGGTAATTATAATTGATCAATATTTGAAGGTTGAGTTTTCAGGCCAAACATTTTATTACGTATTTTGTCAGAGTACCTCAGTGCCGGGGTATAGATCTGTAGATTGACATAAACTTTACAATTTGGCTAGATACCTCGCATATACTTCAAATATCGATCTTTTAAAATGACGTTCAAATTTTCCTAAAAATCTTTAACCCGAGACTTCGAGACTTTAAAATGTCTCAGCTTTAAAACTGTTTCACAAATTCGAGGTCATTTTAATATATTTAGAATTAAAGTGAACGTTTTCTTGATATTTTAAAACTTTAAAATGCTTTTTTTTTTTTCGGTCATTGACAAGATTCATTATGTTCCATTCTATATCTGAACCTCAGACTCCATACCCATTTCATCTACCGCCCCATCGTCTTGGTACCAGCGTCAAAATGTGTCATCTGGGTAGACGTTAAGGCAAGATAGATTATCTATTAAAGTTATTGTTTAAAGTTGTAAGAATGATATTAAAATATTATTTTTGAAAAATTGAATTTGTTTTATTTGCTGTTGTTGAAGATGGTGGTGATGATGCTGCTGATGATGAAGATGATGACGACGATGATGATGATGATGATGACGATGATGATTAAGATGATGATGATGAAGATGATGATGATGATGATGATAATGATGATGATGATGATGATTAAGATGATGATGATGAAGATGATGATGATGATGATGATAATGATGATGATGTGATGATGAATTTGTAAGCACTTGACTCGTGTCAACATCGAATCCGCTTCGTTTGGGTAACAGGACGACTCTCTATCTATTGAATCATAGGACATCCAAATTTGAACCAACGCATAAGTGTTGTTTTATCAAATTCTCTTCTCTATCCATCACGTGTTGTTTTAAAAAAATGAAAATAATAAAACTGACAAAATTAAAAATAAACAAAATAGATAATAAAACCCCTATAAAATGTTAATACCTATCTAATCAACATTGAATATCTATCATTTAAATTAAAGGTTGTATCACTTTCTTTAACTCTAATATTATTGTTTTTTCCATGGCATTTTTATGTCAATTACATCTAGGTCTTTGTCAATATGTTTATCACTTTTATAGATCTAAAGTATCAGTTTATATATCTTTGAATAAAGAAACATGGCAATTTACTGTCTTTTTTAATATCATGTATATTCAGCGAAACTTAATTTCTATGTGATAAATTAAATTAAATATAATATGAAAATATGGCTATTTTACAGTGCCATACGAAGCTAATAAGGTAGGGGGTTCGAATTTCGACACCCTGTGACCCTATCTTGGTGAGCTTTGCTTAAAACCATGCCGCTTATTTTGCTTTCAAGCTTTCGACGTACGGTTTGTACCATCAAATAGAGAAATGATTTTTCTGTAAATTAATAATATATATCTATGTTCTACTTTTCAATTTACGCTCGCAATTTGCATATTTTGAGATGTGTATAGTTTTTTCCGACGGTGGTCCTAATTTCGACACTAGGGCCCTAAATTCGACATCGGGACCCTAATTTCGACACTGGGTCCCGAATTTCCTGTTCCTTGCAGATACAAAAAAAATCTTCGCGTATATACCCCCCCCCCCTCTCATCTTGCACTTTGCTTGTATTCTTCACTTTGTGTCTCAGCACTGCGACTAACGCCCGATTTCTCTCAGTATTTGTGCGATCAAGATGATAAGTTTACTCTTGGAATCCCGGGTATAACTACTGAAAGAGTGGCTTTTTTTTTTATTCCTGAGTGTTTCAGATGCATGATGTGTTTTTGTTTTAACTGTTTTGGTGTAATTATTACACTATTACGTCATTAAGTGACAGTTAAGAGGGACGTAAGAACATTTTATAGATCTGTACTTACAAAAAGTAGTTAATTATGGCCATAATAATAATAATAATAATAATAATAATAATAATAATAATAATAATAATAATAATAATAATAATAATAATAATAATTATTATTATTATTATTATTATTATTATTATTATTATTATTATTATTATTATTATTATTATTATTATTATTATTATAATAATAATTCCCCGTGTGGTGTCCGGGGTCCCTCAACTGAGAGGGTCAAGTATAGCCCAACGCCAAGCCAGCGTGTCGTAAAAGGCGACTAATGGTGTGTGATTCCCCCATCTTTGAGTCACCTGGTCCTCCAGGTTGGGGGTTGGCAAAGGGTTAACACCCCTTTCCGTTAAACTCAAACCGTTACAGAAACACAGACAGACAAACCAAATCCTTTTTTTAGCTTGGGCGACCGAAGAGTTTCTGGAATTACAGAATTTATGAAGGACAACAGACAAAGCCGAAAGGACTCTGCTGACCCGATGACGTCTTCGCCAAACAAGCAGCTTCGAATTGCGTCGTGGAACGTTCGCACCATGTATGAAGCAGGAAAAAGCTCTCAAGTTGTGACTGAGATGAGAAGATACAGGCTGCATATACTTGGAGTAAGCGAAACCCACTGGATACAATCCGGACAGAAACACCTCAAGTCTGGGGAGAAGATTTTATATTCAGGAGAGGGGACGGGATTCATACACAGGGAGTAGGAATAATTCTAAGCAAGTTTGCCCAGAAGTCACTGAGAGGATGGGAACAATGCGGAGAAAGGATCATCATGGCGTCGTTTACAACACGGAGTAAGAAGATCAGCATGAACATTGTACAGATCTATGCCCCAACAAATGATGCAACAGATGAGGACAAAGATACATTTTATGGTCTGCTACAACAAGTCATTGACAAGTTGCCAAGGAAAGACATCAACATATTGATGGGAGATGCTAATGCAAAAGTGGGACAGGATAACGTAGGCTATGAAGGTATCATGGGACGTCATGGCATGGGAGAAATGAATGATAATGGTGAGAGATTTGCAAATTTCTGTGCATTCAACAGTTTGGTGATTGGAGGATCAGTGTTCCCCATAAGAGGATCCACAAAGCAACTTGGGTCTCACCAGATGGTGTGACAGAGAATCAGATTGATCATTTTTGTATCTCTCGTAGATTCAGACGTTCATTGGAAGATGTGACAGTACGGAGAGGGGCAGATGTTGGATCAGACCACCACCTGCTATTGGCAAAGCTTAAGCTCCGACTCAGAAAACACGGGGCCAGATCACATACAAGAAGAAAATTCGAGGTGAATGCACTTGATGGGGAAAAGAATGAGGAATTCAAACTACAATTGAGTAATAGATTCCAACCTCTTACTGAGCTCGAGGAGGACATAGATGTAGAGTCACATTGGGCAAAGATCAAGGAAGTTTACATAACAACTTGCCACGAGGTATTGGGGGTAAAGAAATCGGAACATAAAGAATGGATAAGTCCAACCACCTTGGACCTTATTGAAAAGAGGAGAACAAGGAAGGAACAAGTGAATGCAAGCCGAACAAGGGCTTCAAGACTGGATGCACAAGAGCAGTATCGAGCCATAGCTAAGGAAGTCAAAAGATCTGTGAAGAAAGACAAGGAAGCATTCATGAACAGACTTGCAGAGAAAGCAGAAGCAGCAGCGACTGGAGGACACATGAGGATCCTTTATCAAACTACCAAGACACTTGCTGGAAAATATGGGAAACCAGAGGTACCAGTCAAAGACAAAGATGGGAAAACTATTTTTGGAAAAGAGGCTCAATCTGAACGATGGAGGGAACATTTAGAAGCCTTGACACAACTTTTATTAATGCAGTTGAGAAGAAATCTTTTAACATTATCAACGAAAAGAGGCATCCGCTGAGCGAAAAATTCCAACTTCTGCGCTCCGGAAGACGGTATCTAGAAGCAAAATGTAGGACAAATCGACATAAGACAACCTTCATTCCAACCGCCATAAAATTAATTAACAAATCTTTTGTGGAAAAATGAGACAACCAATGAAAATAACGAGAAGCAGTGTCGTGAATCATCATCATCGACATTGCCGCCGTCGTTATCATCATCATCATCATCGTCATCATCATCATCATCATCATCATCATCATCATCATCATCATCATCATCATCACAATCATTACCATATTCTTCTTAATATAAGACACTATATTTATAATATGGTTATCTGCTGTCCCAGCAAATATATCGTATCGTTCTATCTGTCTGTCTGTGTGCCTGTATATATGTATGTATGTATGTATGTATGTATGTATGTATGTATGTATGTATGTATGTATGTATGTATGTATGTATGTATGTATGTATGTATGAAGGCATGCATATACGATGATATGCTGGTTTGTATGTATGTCTGCATGTATGTATGTATGTATGTATGTATGTATATGTGTTTGTATGTACGCTCATTTCTTTTGTATACATGTGTAGAAACAATGTACAAGCGTGTATGTTAGTGTATGGCTGTGTCTGTATTTGTAAATGTGTTGATGTTCATACCATGAACCAAACTGAGCATTGTTTACCTCACATGAATTGCCTTTAATTTGGACAATAAAGATTATTATTATTATTATTATTATTATTTCAACTGCCTTCTGAACAGACCACCACCAGACAACCAGCCAGAAATTTTGCCTGCAAGGAATGAGCTACCAATTAGCTGTGATCCACCATCGATAGCAGAGATTGTGGGTGCCATTAACAAGATGAAAAGGGGGAAAGCTGCTGGACCAGACCAGATTCCACCGGAGGCTCTAAAAGTTGATGCGGAAAGAAATGCTGAGGCCCTGCACCCACTATTTGAGAGAATCTGGAATGACGGGATATTCCCAAAGGATTGGAAGGAAGGACATCTTATCAAGCTTCCAAAGAAAGGGGACCTCAGTAATTGTAATAATTATCGAGGCATCACTCTTCTTTCTATCCCAGGAAAGGTTTTCAACCGTATTATTTTAGAGAGAATTAAGAATGCAACAGATGCTAAACTGCGGGACGAACAGGCAGGTTTTCGGAAAAACCGTTCAACCACCGACCAGATTGCCTCTCTGCGAGTCATAGTGGAACAGTCTATAGAATGGAACTCTCCTCTTATTGTCAACTTTCTGGATTACGAGAAGGCTTTCGACAGTATTGACAGAGCAACATTGTGGAAAATTCTGGCACATTATGGACTCCCTGAAAAGATAGTAAACCTCATTAAGGAAATGTATGAAGGATCAAGTTGCAGGGTTGTACATGAAGATCAGCTGACTGACAGCTTTGAAATTAAGACTGGTGTCAAGCAGGGATGCTTGCTCTCTCCATTCCTGTTCATCCTTGCCATTGATTGGCTAATGAAGGAAACCTCCCAAGGGAGAAGAAATGGGATACAGTGGACCCCTGGACACAGTTGGATGATCTGGATTTTGCAGATGATCTGGCTCTTTTGTCCCACACCCAGGACCAGATGCAAGCAAAAACCACAATTATAAACAGCCTCTCGGAATCAATTGGTCTAAGAATACACCCTGCAAAGTCAAAGGTCTTGAGGATAGGTACGCGTCAAAGGGAGCAGATCAAAGTAAAAGATCAGGAACTCGAAGATATAGACACTTTCTGCTATCTCGGAAGTATAATTGACAAGGATGGAGGCACGGAAGCAGAGGTGAAAGCACGAATAGGAAAGGCACAGGCTGCATTCACATCTTTGAACAGAGTTTGGAGAACTAAAGATATCTCCCTTCAACTAAAGCTAAGACTTTTCAACTCAAACGTGAAGTCTGTCCTACTGTATGGATGTGAAACTTGGAACGCATCACAGGCATGTATAAGGAGGGTACAGATTTTTGTAAACAGGTGCATGCGTAAGCTACTCAGAATAAAATGGATGGATAGAATAAAAAATGAAGAAGTATGGAAAAGAACACAGCAGAAACCAGTGGGAGAGGATATAGGAAGAAGACGATGGAGGTGGATTGGACACACGCTTAGAAAGAATGACTCAACTATAACAAAGAAAGTATTGGACTGGAACCCTCAGGGCAGAAGATCAAGGGGAAGGCCACGAGGAACATGGAGAAGAATTAAAGAAGCTGATATACAGAGAAGTGGTAAGACCTGAAATGAGATAAAAAAAAGTTGGCTCAGGATAGAGAAGGATGGAAACTGTTTGTCTGTGGCCTATACCCTGACCCAGGGTGAAAAAGGCAATGATGAATAATAATAATAATAATAATAATAATAATAATAATAATAATAATAATAATAATAATAATAATAATAATAATAATAATCATAATCATAATAATAATTATAATAATAATAATAATAATAATAATAATAATAATAATAATAATAATAATAATAATAATAATAATAATAATAATAATAATAATAATAATAATAATAATAATAATAATAAACGCAAACTATTAAGACCGACGTGTACTTAAATGCAGGTCTGACATCCGAATCCACTGTTGTAATGGACAATATTCTCCGTCGTTTTTTTTTTTAGATTTCCATTACAACAATAAGCCCCTAAAATAAAGGAACATCGATTAATACTCTTTATTTTTGCTTTTAAAAAAAATTGACTGGTAAACGGGTACAAATTGTTTGAAATTAGCCTATACTGTCAAAATGATCAAAGTGTCTCAAACCCGAGACTTTTTGTAACATATTGTGGTAGAGTATCTCTCTCTCTCTCTCTCTCTCTCTCTCTCTCTCTCTCTCTCTCTCTCTCTCTCTCTCTCTCTCTTACCTTTTTCTTTTTCTTCTTGTTCTTGTTGTTGTTGTTGTTGTTGTTGTTGTTGTTCTTCTTCTTCTTCTTCTTCTTCTTCTTCTTCTTCTTCTTCTTCTTCTTCTTCTTCTTCTTCTTCTTCTTCTTCTTTTCTTCTTCTTCTTCTTCTTCTTCTTCTTCTTCTTCTTCTTCTTCTTCTTCTTCTTCTTCTTCTTCTTCTTCTTCTTCTTCTTCTTCTTCTTCTTCTTCTTCTTCTTCTTCTTCTCTCTTGATAATATCTCTCTTTCTCTCTCTCTCTCTCTCTCTCTCTCTCTCTCTCTCTATCTATCTATCTATCTATCTATCTCTTTTATCCATACTTCTATCCATCTGTCTATCTATCCCTTTTTGGGGGGCATACGTATATGTATGCTTTTGTGTTTGTTTCAGAATGTATATGTGAGTCCATATATGTTTGTGCTTGTGTGTGTGTGTGTATGTGCGTGTGTGTGTGTGCACGCGCAGGCATATCCCCATGTGTTAACACTCGCACATTTATTAAGCAAGCCCCATCTTTACTCACCCATTCAGTCATTGCCAAAACTAGCCATGCCTACTAGACACATCAATATTATCATTATTTCATGGACATCGATAAGTGCATGTCAACACTGGATACTTTGACAATCGAGTACAAAAAAAAAATTCAGATAAAAACCTTGAAATCATCCCATAATGTAACTGCTAACTGCTAACCATAGGGTAGCTACCCAGGCCTAAAACCGGAAGTCCGGTTTAGAGAGTCTCCGCTGATAGTAACGTCCCCTAGAGGCAAGATGAGGTAACTCCTATGTCACAATGGGCCTAGTCGGGGGCTAATTAAGGCCGTGTCTGCTTGTCACAGAGGTCATTAGCACCCTGGATGTCGTTAGGCAAAATTGTGGAACCTAACTGTAAGCAAATCACATAGCAGCTATTACCAGTACGATCTGTTTTAGTAAGATAATAAACGAGACTGTAATAGTAAAAGTTACTTTTTTAATTGCATGTCACGAATAGACAAGAAGGTTTAAAACTTTTTTGAGAAACTAAGTAATTCTATCAGTTTTTCTATTTGAATGAGTAACCTACAACTTCATACAATTATGTAGTGACACGTATAGGTCATAGTGGTGTGGTGATTTAGACACGAAACATTTAATGTCATATTTGAAAAGAAAATTGAAAACTGAGTTATCATATAGAGCAAAAATCACTAAACGTGCTCAAAGTGCTTTACAAGGGGTCTCTAGCCAACAGCAACACATAACATGGAAGACGAAAGGCGATTTTTTTCCGGCAGAGACAACGCTGTAAGCGGCCAAGTTCTCATTTATATGAGTTAAAAATACTTATCAATGACTCAACTTTGCACCGACCATAGCTGGACTTGAACCACTAGGTCACATAGTCATGGCTTAAATTCATATGATTTATTGACGCAAATAATAGTGACTCCTTAAAGGGCAAAAAAAAAGGTATCTACTTTTATCTAAAGTTTAGATTTATTTTTTGACACCTGGTTCACCCCAACATAACATCAGATTGAGACGCAGGTCACTCACTGACAGATGATACAAACATTTAGACTGGCACCAAAAAGTATAACAAGTAGGTTTCAAGACAGAGTTAAAGTAGATCATGTCAGACGTATGTTACAGGAGACAAAGTACAAGGACAAAGACATGCATTTAAAAGATGAAGAGTTAATAGTATGTTATATTCATAATACATTATAATATACTCTACTTTAATGCAAACGTCTTTTATTTATGTTTTCCCTTTCGAAGTCATTGTAAATTTTTTTTGTCATAAGCGAAAATTGAATTCAGTTGAGAGTGGTATAGTGGGGTTTTACTGTAAATAAAAATATATCCCTTTTCTTGTGAGACGTGTACTCTACCAACTGTGTTATCAGTATTATCAAATCCAACTCTTTAAGCGGCCATCTATATATATATATATATATATATATATATATATATATATATATATATATATATATATATATATCAATAATAACATAACAATGAAATAATATTCCCTTTATTCATCCCATACGGGAAATATGTCTCGAGGGTCTATTCCAAGGGAAGACTGGAATAACCCAGGCGTCAGCCGCAGTGCAGCGCCGCAAATTTAGCTAGAGCGAGGTGACTTGCTCAAGGTTACACATGACAGCGCAGCGGCGGATAATCGAACTCGGTACGAAGCAAAGATCGTACCGCTGAGCCAAGCTGCCCCGGGACCTAATCCGCCCATCCACTCGCCCACTTATCCATCTATCTATTCATCTATAATATATCCATCGTTTTGTCTACCCACCAATCCATTATTTTCCTCCGCCCATGCATGCGTTCATGCATGACATTTAAAAATACGTTGTAAAAAAACCCGCCTCAACAATAAAAACCCCACAATAATAGAAATGATTCTTCAGCGGGTCATTTACACCTCGACGCTTGGCTTGCCTTTATAATGACATCAGATAATAATTTAGTCTCCGTCCTTATCTCACCAACACCCGCCTCGCTTCCATCAACTCATTTGCGTGACAAATACTCGTAACTTTGCCTCCATAAATTGCAAAAACAGTCCGTTTAAAATTCAAAAAAATTATTGTTTCTTCGGGTAAAGCGATAGTGAGTAATTTAATGAAACTTCACAAGCGATCAATGACCTGAGGTGTAGCGTGCGCCACTTACTTAAACAAAACTTTCGCGAAAAACAGCAGAAAAAAAATACTAACCTACAGAAAAGCAAAAACTAAAAGATAAGTAAGAAATTTAGACAAGCAAAAATAAAAAGAAGTCAACAAAATACTCTAAAAAGAAAACCCACAAACAAAAACCGTGAGTAAATATTGTATTAACAATGCTTCAATGGCTCTGAGATATAGTGTCTCTTCTCAGAACTAATGTAAAGCTACGTTGTGCTTGATCAGTGCTGTGATAAATGACAACGATTTTAAAAAAAAAGGATAACATCTTAATCATCTTTTTTTTTTGTATTTGGGTAAAGCAAATAACAGTTTATATCCCACTCAATTCATGTCTTGGAAATGATGCATGTAATAAGAATGCTTGTGCAAAAGAAGTACCTAACTGACGATTTCTACTGTATGAAATGAAAATCTGGTTCTATGGCCTGATTAGGGAATAGATGAAGTAGCGATCACAGTGAATTTGTGAAATTATGCAATATAAATGATTATGTTTTATATTTGATATGAATTTGAAGATCAAGGTAAAATGCCAGACCTCTTTTTGTATTCTTTTCTATCTTTCAATAATTAAGAAACCAACTACTACTTTAACATAATCAATTAATTCGGGATAAAGTAGGGAAATGATTCTTACAGATAAATACAAACGGATGACATTGTCTGAAATCAGCACGTCTTCAGAATTGTATTTCCGATATGCTCTATGCGGCTATGCGGTATTATTTATTGTGGTAAGATGTGTTAAGACACTCGCCGTCGGTCCAAAAGGTCCGGGGTTCGAGTCTAGCTCTGAGCGGCGCATTGTTGAGTCCTTGGAAAAGTATCAACTCAAATCCTCTCACCGTAAAACAAAATTTTTTTGGGGTAAAATCGTCTAACAGGCTACATTTTTTGTCCTGCATGTTAACTGTTGCTGTCTTCAATTGACCCCTTTTAAAGTGCTGTGAGTACATTTGGTGGATGTTGCGCTATATAAATGATCAAATGCTCACGTTTCATAAAATATAATTGCTTTATAATGTTTCATTTTTTTTAGAAGGATGTGTCAAAAACTGAAATGATTGACGATCGCCTTTTGCAAGTTTAAACTAAACCTATAATGTATTTAGCGCTTTGTTTCAAGTTTCGAACCTCCAAAGCCCTATGGAAGTCACCGGTGCGTAGAGTTTAGAGTTTGAGTAGATGATGTGGACTGACATCAGAAAGATTCAAATGTAAGCAGTTAACTGCCGTACTCTGGAAAAACAGGTATTTAAAAATTTGGTCAGAAAACTTATCCTTCAAATATCGATCTATTTAAATGGTCCTCATTTTGAAAGAAACAAACAAATAAAAACTTCTCTAACCTGGGACCAATAGAAGGTCTTGAAGGTCCCATGTTTGAGACTGTTTGCCAAGATGAGGGGTCATTAAAAATCGACCGATATAATTTGAAGGACGAGTTTTCTGGCTAAATTGTTAAATACACGTCTTTCCATAGTATGGTAGTTTATTGTTTAGATTTTCTATCAATTTAATCCTCAGGGTAAGCAACAGCTGGTGACAACAGTTTTTTTTTCACGCTACTTAAACCTCGGTGAACTCTGGCACCATGTGTTAGAGTGACATGCAAGGACGAAAGAGAATGACTGCGTTGTCAACAAGTATCAAATAAACGTAAAGCAAATGTTACCGCTTGAAACTCAACAATGAAAAAAATAAAATCATCGATGAATGAGATAAACTCCGGTTTCTTTAATAATGACAAACAATATGGACGTTTTGAGTTTCCCCTCCATCAAAAGTGTGGAAATTTACAATGAATTAGGCATAATATTAGAATCGAATGATGTGATTGTGGTCACGACTACATAATATTCAATGACTAATTTAATTAAAAAGATATCTTCAAAATGTGGTTAAACTCTTTTAAAAAGTAACAAACAAGCTATCGAGTTTCCTCTGTTTTGCAACGGCATCGTTTCAGATTGGTAGGTGTGAGATGAGATATCCAGTCGAAAGTCTCATATTTTTGGATAAATTATTATCTTGTTTCTTTTCTTTTTGTTTTTGTTTCGGTTTTTTTGTTTGTTTGTTTGTTTGTTTTGTTTGTGTTTTTTTTTTTTTTTGGTTCTTTGTCCGGTTTTGTAGCATTCACACCTTTCTTGATTTATGAAGTCTTTTTATATTTCACATATCTAGATAGATGAAAGTCCAAAAGCAAAATATATTTTTGTGGCCCTCAAAGAAATTTAACATTATAAAAACTGTTAAACGATATTTTTGTGTTTAAAAAAAAATGTTATCTTTCTCGTCTTCTGATCTGTTACAACGGTAGAGGCTAGACGGTTTGATTTTTCCCCCATTATCATGCGTGCCGTAGCTATTTTTTTAACCCACCATTGACATAACATTGTTTACTTTTCTTGTAAAATAACCAAATATAAACTAAATTATTTCTTATTGGAAACAGGACGCGTGGAGATTCATTCATTGTTCGCTTCTTTTTTTTTCCATTTTTTAAAGTTTGAAAATAGAGACTGATATATATTCTTGAACTCCTATGTTTGGAATTTGAAACCAAGATCACAATGCCGTTGCTGACCTTGGGAGCTGACATTGGAAACAAGTTTGAAAGTTCAAACACAGGAAATCAAGAATACTTTTATTCTATCCCTCCAGTGACCTCACCCAAGTAACTTCTTATCAAATTCTATCTTATTAAAACAAATTCTCGGTAAGATTGGGTCTCGAATCCAAAGATTGACTTGTAAGAGTTTGCATTGCTTTCCAGATATCATTACGCGTCAAATCAATTTTCAATTAAAATGGATGCGTGCTCGCAGTAGAAAAATAGTTCCTGTTGCTTTCCCGCTAAAGTTTAATTGGTTTTCCCTCAAACAAAATGGTATGATAACAAGGCTTCTCTGTAAATTTATTTGTATAAAAATACGTCAGATGAAGAGATGTCACATGGTTTTTAAATGGTTAACTTGCATCTCAATGTTTTAGTCATCTTTCAACAAACCAAATGGTCCCACATTTCTAATTCATACGCTCCACGGCCTTTATAGAAACCAGCAGTGTTACATCATAAAACCAGGTATTTCTTTGCACCGAAGTTGAATGAAGTGATTAGTGATTTAAAAGTTTTCTTCCACCAGACACAGCACAGAAGTTTTTGTTTGCCATCAATATCACACAGTTTGTACCTCATCATATTCACTTTTACTTTAATTGTCAACAAAACGAGATATTGTTCAACTTTCCCATCTATGCCAATTTTGGATAATTTTCTAGACGTTTCCATGACCCCGAAACACCTGTTCCGTATCTTGATGAAATAGGCCGGGATATCAACCCATCTTAGTTCAATCTGCGTATCTAGAACAAAAATCACAAAGTTTTCGGAGCCATTTTTAGATCACCTCTAATTCCCTCCCTTTGACCGCTGAGTCGTGACTGTCAGGCAAGCTTCCATGAACCAGCCCGAGAATTTAATGATTTAATAAATTTTAATTGGTCTAAAATGAAACACAGTACGGGAAAGATGACCGTCGCCGTAGCGGAATTAATAAGATGCTTTGAACGAAAACAAAACCATTATCATCTACGTCCTACAGTTATAACGGGGGTGAAGGTTGGGGGAATAACCAGCACAAAATTCGTAGATTTCAGACTATATTAGGATAAAAAACTATCATTTATCAAAGATGTATGGAAATATTATAATAAACCATATGAGATTATTAAGTGCAATACCCGTCCTCACAGCGGAGAATCAAGTCTATAGCATGTAGGGCGAAACATGATGTATTATTATTATTATTATTATTATTATTATTATTATTATTATTATTATTATTATTATTATTATTATTATTATCATTATTATTATTATTATTAATTTTCCAATGTAGATAACGCCGTTGGTAGTCAAGTCATCATGATTTACATCCCGAGAATTGTGAGACAAACGGAGGACTTTTTCAAAGATTTAACTTTGCTACCTGCGACAGGATTCGAATCTGAGACCTACAGGACCTAATTCGAATGTCTTACACAAAGACAAGGTTATATTAAGTGGACTCCTGATAAAGTCCACATCGTTGAACCAGTCGGTTTGGTTGATTTTAAGCAAGTTTTATTTTATCCATTACCAGTGAAACACACTTAGAAAGGAACAGAGAATTTTGACGCACAAGAAGTGTTGATTTTAATCAGAAGTTGATCTTAAGGATGTTGACTTTATGCGGATTCCGCTGTTATTTTATGTCAGCAGTTTCGCTCAGCTTTGACGAAATATAAATATGAATTAATAAATTATTATGAATATTTTAATAACTTCATAATGAAATAGATCTCCAACCACTCATTGTACATTTATATAGAATTGGGTATGATGTTATATCTCATCATCATCTCATTCATCTGTAGTGTTTCATTCATCCTGTTTGTTGATAAAGGGAAAACCCGAAACGTCCATTCTATCTGTTTTCGTAATAACATTGAAGCTTACATTCAATTTCACATTGTTATTTATTTCTTCCCAAAAGATGCAATTTTTGTGTATCTTGGCGTCTGGAGTGTGCAAGCTTGTACGTAAAAGTTGCAAGTGTGTACGATTTTTAAAAAGGTTGAGAAGCACTGCCCTAGATTCCCCACCACCCATTCATGATCTCGTTAAATTCCTTGCGGTGTTCTACTTATCCCATTACAGCCACCGACAGAAATCTATTGAAAATTTATTGAGATCTATTATCCGACATTGAATCTATTGCCGACAGATTATCTGACTCTTTCTTTCGATCTACACTCACTGAATACAAATAG
>NC_088369.1:31280221-31287721 GCF_034508935.2 Berghia stephanieae | reverse complement strand
AAATTAGTTAGACAAAGTAAAGGTCATGAAAAGCCAAGTCTTAAATAATAACCAACGGGACACTTGTGAAAACGACATGTACAACACATACATGGACCACTATCACAATGTCACTTCCAGACAGCTACGAAGAGAGTGGTACAATCAATCTGCTCACAAGTAAACGACATGTAAATGCATTTTTATAAAAAGCAATCACGTTATAAATACTCAAGGCAGATCCAAGTTAGGAACTTATGGTATGCTTAAGACATATGGATAAAGATATGCGTTCTAATATTATATGACAATGGTGAGACGGCATAGTAAATGACATATTCTGTATTGCTCCTGTAAAGAGATTATAATTTTCCTGCTTCAAACCCCTCCCTGGGCATGGTTGTTAACCTACAATTCACTGAACTGCGACAATCTGTGATTCCTATAATATACACACAAAACCATATATTTATATTTCATGAAATGTCTGGGCGACAGAATCTTACGAATGTGAATGATTTTTATGGGAGAAAGCGTCCATTTTTTTTACGTTCATGGCAATAGATCCAAGGACTGGATTGAACTTAGAGGAGCTGGTTAGTTGACTTATAGCCTGACCTTCATCCAAAAAGTCCGTCACAATATAAATCGAAGATCAAAGTGGATTGTCGTTTGTTTATTTTTGTGCCCAAGAAAACAAATGATACACTTGGTTAAATTATTTGGTGTGACTCGTGCATTTTCTTATGATGTCGCCTTGTAATGGAATATGATTTTTTTCTTTATTTGTTTGTTTGTTCTTTGTTTGTTTGTTTGGCCTAAGTGAGGCTAGTTTGGATGTAAGTAATTAATCATCTGAATGATTATATCTAGATAAGTGTATTTCCAAAAAGAAAATATTCGCCAACGAAATGTTCAGGACACCGCTCAGATATTGTGTCAGGGAAATAAATGGTTCATCAAACGCTTTTATATTCTGATCGTCTTTTAACTTACTACATCTTTCACTCTCAAAGTAAAAGGGAACCAAAGAACTCATCAAATAAAGATGAGAACAAACATCCGACCTCGATTCATCACGTGACAAACATTTTTTTTCATACCACTACACATTTAACCCTTTACATTCGGGTGTTTGATTTAAACTTAACCTTACATTGTATCCTATTCTTTTCTCCAAGACGATTGTATCAGAGATGTCCACGAGGTTCAATGGAGCTCAAGTTACATCGCTGTTACAGCTCTCTTTGTGAAAACGTATGTGTCATAGCCAGGTAAACATTACGTCAATTTAGTATCATTTCGGAATGGAAAAGCAAAGAACAGTAAAATAATAAGAATAATAAATAGAATAACGAACTGAACAAGTGTGTATGAAACGTGCCGGACAAAGCGAGAAAGAAAAATACAAGAAAAAACAAAACAAACAGTCAGTCGACCTCGACTAGGGATCGAACCTCAGACCTTCAAATTGCCTTCCATCACACCACAGAGGCTCCCAATATCGGGGCACCTTTCATGCACACTTGTTCAGTTCTTTATTTCATAATAACGTTTTGAGATGGTGGAAGACATAAAATTCAGTTTCGCTTTATAAGGGTTAATTTACCTCTCAAGGTTTGAGAGAAAAGAAAGAAAAACCCCAAACCTAACTCCTGATAGGAATCCTCCATGACTCAAACATCGCACTGTGTTATTGTTCTCCATAAAGCCCCATTATGATTCTAAATTATGGAATTAAAATTCTTTTTGATTATTATTTAAGTATTGAATTATATCAGTTTAGCTCTGAGATGTGGTTATGACGATTCGGTTCCCAACCGTTCGGAAATCACCGATGCGTGACGTTTTGCTTGAGTAGAAACAAAGGCCGGTGAGCGGGCATCAGCGATGGAACAAAGGCATCTCAGGTATTAAAATACTGCCAGAGGTTTGCGGCGGGAAGTGGGGAGGGGAGGGGGGGGGGGGGGGGGGGGGGGGGGGTGGCTTTGGCCGGAAATAGACCACCAATACTACTACCATGCGTTCCGTAGACAAGCGCTCACCTACTTTTTATATCACCCCTTCTTTAAATATATAACTTTACCCGTCATTGATAACTGATATAGTTGGTAGATCATTATATGAAAGTGTCAGATGATTACAAACGCGAATAGCGGCAAATGATGGCTACACTTTAGAAAGGTCACAGATAGACAGGAACTGTCGCAATCTCTTTGATTTGGATTTATGAGGGATCGGAACGATAAGCTTCGCAAAGAGCTATTTTTCCCCATAAAGCTTTATCTTGTTTAACGAATTTGGGTATTGAAATAAAGTTGTCCACGATATTTCTGCAACATGCAGCGGCCGTTTCCAAAAGCTTTAAATGCGCCCTCTAACGGAACGCCGTTTATAATGAGTTATGAGTTATAATTTGTACTACTTATATAACGACTTGGGCAATCCATCGATGACCATTGTCGTCAAAAGAAACTGAGATCGCTCACCCACGTCCTGACCGTTCCAATCACCACACTAGAACTAAAGGATATTTTCTTATTTTTAATTATTTTTTTTAATCCTTAAAAAAGATGTCCCTCCTTAAATCACGCTTTATCTGTTAACAACCACCAAACTCCAACCAATGGTGACAGAAATATAGGGATTCCTAGTGTTTTTGTAAAATAATATTTCAAAATTAAGTTAATGAAATTGGGGTAAATAGAGGTCACTTAGCACAATTATTGTTCTCGGTAAAATGCAAACAAAATTTTAAAAACATTTACCTTGTTTCCTTCCTCCTTTGCTCGTGACCAAACATGACTATCTTTTGATTTCTTTTTGTTTACATCATCAAAAATTATAGGAATATATATTGTGCTTTGATCAACTCTCCTTAGTATTATGAAGTGAGAGAGAAAGAAAGTAAGAAAGAAAGAAAGAAAGAGAGAGAGAGAGAGAGAGAGAGAGAGAGAGAGAGAGAGGGGGAGAAAGAGAAAGAGAGAGGGAGGGAGAGAAAGGATGAGAGAAAAAGGGAGAGAAGATCCATAGGTAAAAAGACAGAGAGGTAGAGAAGAGAGAGAGAGAGAGAGAGAGAGAGAGAGAGAGAGAGAGAGAGAGAGAGAGAGAGAGAGAGAGAGAGAGATTCCCATCAAATTGACAAATAACTTTTTAAAATTTCGATATTTATCTTTTTTTTAAATGTCATTATTTTTTTTACAATGCCACTTAAAAATAAAACTGGCACGGAAATGCCAAACTGACAAACCAGAGATGTCGTAAACTCACTGTAGACGACTCCTCCAAGAACCAAAGAGCCACATGTGGGTTTATTTTGATGACCTAATTCCATTAAATCACGTTTTGTCACTTGCGTGCCTAGCTTGACTGAGAGCGGATTTTGGAATAAATAAATGACAAGAAAGGTGAAATGGGTGATGACACCGTTCTGGCATTCCAACACACCTCGGGTTTCTGGTACTTGTGTCCGGTGGGACATGACCATGACGACTGGGAACGGGATAGAAAAGGGTGACAGGAATGGGAGGAGGGATGAAATGTACGATTATGGGTGGGGGTCAAAGGGTTGCGGGCTGGTGATTGGAAATATGTGGGGCATACAGAACTCGAGAGAGATTAATATAATCTGTTAGAATGGAATTAGAACTGATCACCTCTATGGCTGGCAAAATGTATGATGTTAACTTCAATCTATATTTATGACTGACCTAGATCATCAATATCATGAGAGCAGTATTAACAATGCCATACATTACTGACACACCCTTTTCATTTTGGTCTGAAAAATTAGTTCATGTTATGTCGGTACGGATGTGTACCTATATGAAGAGATTTGATCATTCAAATTGTTATGGTCTTATTGTTGTCATGGAAATACTCTCAAACTAACTTCTTCTTCTTCTTCTTCTTCTTCTTCTTCTTCTTCTTCTTCTTCTTCTTCTTCTTCTTCTTCTTCTTCTTCTTCTTCTTCTTCTTCTTCTTCTTCTTTCAGCTTATCCCGCATGTTGCAGGGTTGCCATAATGAATGACACATCTCCATACATCTCGATCTAGGGCATATACAGTTGTCACTGATCTCGGTTCATAGCATCATCTTCCCCCAGGCCCAGTTCTTTCATATCGTCCTTTACCCTATTCATCCATCTGATCTTTGGGCGTTCTTTTTTCCCCTTTTTCCTTCCCTCCATCTCTCGTCTCTTACCATGTCCGAATCATGTCAACCTATCTTCTCTCATCTTTATTGATACATTCTTCACTTCAGTCAACCCTCGAATTCGTTCATTTCTCACTTTATCTTTTCCTGTCCAGCCAAGCGACCATCTCAACATCCTCATTTTTACCATCTTCATTATCTTGTTTCTTTATAAATGGGTAGAGTTTGCTCAGGAAGAGCTTCCTATCCTGGCAGCAAAACTCAAGCCACAGCCAATGAATGAATGAAACTCTCAAACTCAACAAAAAATATCATTGTCTATTACAACAATGTGAAATCATTGGATTGGGCTATCTGGCCTGCTAGTATGTGCAAGTATGTAGGAACTCATCTTCTCCTGACGTGTCAAAGTGACTTCGTCCAAAAACTGAAAACAAAATCTCAAGTTTAATAGTTTAGATGTACGTTGAGGGTCGTATAAATCTATCTATTTATAGGGTAAAAGTTCCTCTACAGAAATTAATATAGGTGTTTTGTCAGTGGACAGGAAAACATGTAGGACTAAAACACAATGATCTCGCCACCAGCATTACGTCACAACTATGTCACATATGTATGACATAACAATCATAACATTATTCTATACCATTTTGACCACAAGCTGAAAAAGACATTTGCTTTCATTGTAACCACAAGTTCTAAAGATCTGGGTCAACCCATTCGTGCCCAAGCATTCAATCTGCTTCCATGACATGATTATACCTATATTGACGCGAATAGAAAAGTGTAATGTATCCTTAATCCATTGATCTTTCATTCAGTCGTCGAGTTGTCACCCAGAAATTTTTGCGTGATAAAGTCAAGGAATATGAAATGTGGTCAGTGACCGGTTGGGTGACAGACTCTTAAGACATCGTTGCGTTCTTGAGTTAAATTCTTTACAAACACCAACCCAAGCGACTCAGGTGTGAATGAGTACCAGGATATTGACAGGAATATTGCAAAGTGTATTGTCAAATAAAAAAGATAGATAGATTAAATTGCTGAACTGTGTGGACAGGAAATGAAATAAAAGCAACATTGTGAATACCATCAAGAATGCTAGGGGTTTACCATTCGTCTTTTTGTTGAAAACGGAGTTAATATGCTTTTTTAAATGCTTCAAACTCCCCGAATAGGATATTATATGGATTCAAAATTTCATTGCCGCAAAGAAGTTTTGTGTTTGAGAGTTTTTGGCATTTTGGAGGTTGATCGATCGATATTTGAAATAATGGTTATTCAGCTAAATTGAATCAAATAGTGATGTTAACAGTTTTTTTCAGGCCAAAAAAAAAAAACAAAAAAAAAAAACAAAAAAAAAAAAAACCCAAAAAAACAAAACAAAACATGTATTTAAAATTTTGGCCAGAAATCTCGCTCTTCTATTATCGATCGATTAAATTAAACCCTCATCTTGGCAAAATCTCTCAAACCTGAGATTTCGCGATGTGTCAGGTTGGAAATTTTTGCCAAGATGAAGGACATTTTAATCAATCAATAATTCAAGAACGAGTTTTCTGGCCAAAATTTTAAACTTTAGGTACTTGTTTCTTTTCATAATCCGGCAGTGTCAGTTAACGTTACACATACAGTTTTGTGTATGCATTGGTTGTTAACTATACATAAACAGGTTGTGTGTTGGGTACAACTAGTTGTAAACATCTTGCCGGACAGAATTGGTGCATTTTACTCACAATCTATTTAGAGTTAAAGTTGTGAGCCTACTTGACGCTTTGAAAACCCTATCACGTTATTTTGATAGAATCACAGGTTTCCAAACATTTGTGTTGGTGGTGATGGTAGTGACGATGATAATGATGATAATGAATGATGATGATGACGATTATGATGATGACGATTATGATGATGATGATGATGATGATGATGATGATGATGATGATGATGATGATGATGATGATAATGATGATGATGATGATGATGATGATGATGATGATGATGATGATAAATGATGATGATGATGATGATGATGATATTAATGATATTGATAATGATGATGACGATGATGATGGAGATGGAGATGATGGCTTTCTTGTCAACATCTAAGCTGTCAAATACATCCCAATGGCGACGATGTAACAATTCCTTTCCTTTTGTTTTCCATTATAAGTTTTATTTGTTTTCACCACAAAGTTTCGTCCATTATTTTTATTTTTGACACCGTCTTTCAGGCGATTTAGGTTAAGCCTCAGACGTAAACCCTATTAATCAGGGAAATATCAATCGGGGGATTTCCTACTATTAATTTATCCACAGCCCATTCTTACATAACAGGATAACACAACTGCCTGCCTCCCACATCCACCTCACCACGTATTTTATATCCATTTCTTTCTTTCTTTCTGTTCTATGTCGTTTTTGTTTTCTTTGTACTTCTCGACATTTTCATGGAACGGTTAATGTTTTTGTACCTACTTTATAGTCATTTTCTGGGTCACTGAAATGAGATGACGAGAGATAGACGGTTACCAGATAATTTTATGCAAAAATGCCAATCCATGCAGTAAAGAGACAGTCAAACGGTGAGGAAAAGCTGTCAAATAATCCATGAAGATACATATAAAATATACGTTGTTCCCATTCGAATATCCTAAATAAAATATATAATAAATAAAGTACCTTTCATTTAATGCTTTTCCAGTTAAAATGCTTAGAAATTTTCTTGTCAACCTAATGAAATGGGGTATCTAATGATAAGTCAAAGTTAACTAATATGTCATAAATTACATAAATAGCAATTCAATGTCAAACAACGCTTATTTTCATTTCATTTGCATTGGGTATTAAAACGACAAACTAGCAACTGCTATGCGAAATAAGAAAAATGCAGGAAACGAAGAAATTACACATTTTTGAGATATCAAAGTCTCATCACCTGTTTAGAAGAAAAAAAATATATCAAAATAACGAAATTTGGACTTATGTGCTGATATCAAACATTGTTTCAATAGCCGTTACAATTCCCAAACATACAAACTTAAGACAAATTATCAGACTTTGTATCTCCAGCTAATACAGTTAACAAAATTGTTCACGGTTTTGAACAAATTGAATATAAAACTGAGTAAAAAAGATTAGCCGGGACAACGTTACATTCTTATCACACATTCTTCTACAACAATTCGTTAAAACTTGTTTTTTTTTAATTGTATGGGCATATTAAGATTTAAAACCAAAGACTAAAACTATTACTCACATAAAAGTTGACATAGACAGGGATATTCATAGATAGGGAAATTCATAACATAAAATATGTATTTTTTATGACTAAGGTAATAATTATTATAATTTTGATTACCACGCAT
>NC_088369.1:31252721-31267721 GCF_034508935.2 Berghia stephanieae | reverse complement strand
AAAGCTCGTGTTTTTTTAATGCCATTTAAAATGCTTTAGATGTTTGTGAGCAGCTTTCTGAATTTTATTGAACGATTCTTTTCGTGTTATAACATTCTATCCTGTCCCTTAAGGCTTTAGAATAAAATTTGGTCATAACATCTAACCACTTCTGTATAACCATGTTCTATGCGCTTCGAAATTGATTAGGCCAACGATTTAACTACATTACCGTTCAATGGAATGCATGTCGAAAAATGCCGAGCTCTATCTATTGCTATAAAACCAACCTTGACTGTTTTCATTTACACCTGGATCAAGTGACGTAATGGTGACGTAAATCCCACAAGGCACAATACATAAAAGGGCCAACGTTTGTTGTCATTATCACGTTTCCGTTCACTAACCATGCTCAGCGATGCTTAAATTTGTGACAGGACTATATGTTTCTAACCCGGCCATTGATTGTTTATGTTTTTATGCTATGCGTTTACGTATATATCACAACATCCACCAACCGGATATAAAATACCATCACACAAAACTGTATGTAACCGTTAACGTTTACAATCTGATTGCTATAATCTAGTGATAACTAATCGCCAAAATGGCTGTCTAAAGACAATTACAAAGTGCTGAGTGACGTCATCTTCGTTCCTTCTTTATATTCACTCCTTGTTGGATGCTAGACTCGTCTTGTTTCTTGCCAGAATTACACATCCACATACCTAAGTATCAAGTTATATAGAGGAAACTTATTTGTTGTGGTAAAGTATAGCTATATAACAGCACTAAAATTCAGATGGATTGTTTCAAGTAATCTAGGATTTCCTAGCATGAAAGGCTTGCGATGTTATAGCCTTTGATATAGACTATCGATAACAATGACGGCTATGGATCGGATGCAGTGGCGTACCGTGGCTTTAATAAAATGTAGGATCCTTGATACATTACGCCAAGGGGCTGAAGGGCTAATTGATTGGGGTTGGAGGGAGGGGTGGGGGGGGGGGTGACTCAATAGATATCATAATTCTAGATGATGGCTTCCATTGTCTTGTCTCTTGGCAAATGAATCGTTAATAGACCATTTAGATAGTGCACTTGAAGTAAATTGCTCATCCCGGTTAAGGAAGGTTTTTTTCTTGTTTTCAAGAGGCGGGGTAGAGACTTCATTTTTTTTTCTCATTGATATTGTCTGACACTGTCAAATTAATATGCTCATTAAAAATATATTCTTACTTGAAAACCTCATCTACACAGACAGTATGAGGGGGTTACTTTCAACATCTGCTTAGTCACAGCCAGATAGAAAAGGAATTTAAACTCTCGAGCAATCTAGTGGACACCTTAGGAGCACCAGAGAAAATATGAAGTATCAAAACCATCAAAGTGATGTTCTATGAAGCAACAAAGATAGTATTAGTACATGACAGGAAATTTAGGTTTTCTCTGAGTGAGGAAGATGTGACTTTACAGGATTCGGAAATCATCTCCTCAATTGGGAGAGAGAGAGAGAGAGAGAGAGAGAGAGAGAGAGAGAGAGAGAGAGAGAGAGGGGGGAGAGACATAGGGAGACACAGACACACACATACAGAGAGACAGGGGGAGAGAGAGATGGAGAGAGAGAGAGAGAGAGAGAGAGAGAGAGAGAGAGATCATTGTATGTAATGTCGTTGAAGTACTTTTCAACCTCTGCCTTTACTCAGACCCCATCGTTTGTCCAAAGGTGTGAGCAATGTCATTATGTTGTGGGGTGTTGTAAGATATTATGTTTTCCATTTTTATTAATTATTGTGACAACATTTAAAGTTCTAACAATACCATCTAAATTCATTGCTTGTTTGAACGTATGTCTTACTTATATTATTTTTTTTCTTTGGATCCATTCTCTCTTTCAAACTGCAGCTCGCCTCCTCTTTGTCTCTATTTTTCCTTCTTTCTATTCACCCACTTGTCAAACCGCAAACGAACTCAACTTGCCAAATAAGTTAATATTATCTATATCTATATCTATGAATTACCTATTCTTTATCATAGTATTATATTCATCTTTGACTATCACTATTACTTATAGAACAACAACACGGCTAACTACTGCTGCTAATAATATCGAGTTGGCTCACATCCTGGGTAGGGTTAATGGTCCGAAACGGGAGTCGAGTGTCATGCCTAAACCTTAGCTCAAACTCAGCTCTCTGTCGTCGCTGAGTGAGGTATGTTGTAGTTTTGGGGGCGGGGTTGGTGCCGGTCGGCGGAGCACGGAGGAGACACTTCAACTTTAATTACATTGGGAAGCCGTCTTGCGGAAAGATCGCGGGCTTGATAATAAAGGTAACAGACAGAACGGTTTTGTTATTGGGTACAACTATAATGATGGGGTAGGGAAAAGGACAAAAATTATTGTAGATAATGGCTGATATTAATTTTAATAGGAAATAGAGGGTGGAGGTTAGAGAATTAGTTGTTTAACTACTGGATGTGTGGTTTATATAATTTTTTTAAAGAAAAATATATGCACATTCATATAGCACATTCTCATTCTTTGTACTGCGGTGAGGCGTATCTTTATACATGAACTCCTACAAAATCAGTCACTGCCTTTTTTCTAGGTACACATTCACATCTGAGTCGAATGGAGTTCTCAGAGTGTACCTTACTCAAAGACAAAATTATACTAGAGCCAGAATGCTACACTTTTGGGTGAATTGGCACCCAAGTTGTAATTGACAATATTCATTGAAGCTCAATTTGGAAATCGATTTGCCCATGATAGCTGATAACTATCCTTTTACTATTGTGTCGTGTAGTATTGGTCGCTTCTCTTATTATACTTTGTAGGTTCCAGCGGATAACAGCGCTCATTCCACATGGAGGCCATATGAGCTCTTAGATTTCTTCATTGGGGCCTCAATTGCCTACCCGCAAAGAACAAATGTAACTGACGTATCATCATAATTTAGTCAGCTGTCTCATCAATATGTATTATGTAAATATATTCACCTTATTTGGGTCAGTGTTCGGACCCCACGGTGAGAGGCATTGCCTTCAAGTCTTTCAAAAAATCTCCTGGAATTGTCTTTTTATTGAGACCATTCCTTTCATCTCTCCGTCTCGTGTCCAGTCTTCTGTTAAAGACACGAATAAAAAGAAGGTGTTTGGTGATAACAGAGGAGCATAGTTGGGAGATATTGGGGCTTTGTTGTTGGATGAATAGAGTTAACATTGATGCTATAGTGACTTAATTTATGACATTATAAAGACCTATATGAAAGAAATACACAACACGATACGTATAGGTAAATAACCACGAGTCAGAAGTAATACATTTTATGGCATGTCAAATATATGGTTTGTGGTTACCTGATTGATGTATTGAATGATCCTCAGTCCAAATCTTGATGAAAAGACTTTTTAAAAACTTCCATAGCGGCCTATTGGCATTCTGGTGATGAAACAACTTTTTCATTTTATCCAGAAAACGTTTACACCAATGTCGGTCGATTGAGATATCCCAAACTTGTCAAAAGATCCTATATTCTGAGATCTCGAAGAGTACCTATGGAGCTGGAATTTTTGTCACACTTTAATATTAAATCAGTTGTTTGCTTCACTTTCGATTGAGCCCTAATCTGCCACAAAAGTACTTTCCATCAGATCTATTAAGTCTACTTCAGCAGACAGATTGGTTAAATGAAATTGTTTCAACTAGGATTTGAAAGAAATCCTTTTGATTTCAATTATGGTCGCTACCAATGGGAAATACGTACACATGTAAGTTCATATTGGTTGGAATGTATATATTTTGTGCTTTGGGATTAGTTGTGTAAACAAATTAGATGGCATTGAAGTCTACGATACATTTTTAAAACAGCAGAATGTTGTTACAGCCACTCTTCGATTGATTTTTTCTCTCAAATACCTCTATAAATCTGAATACAGACGACTCGAATAGTTTTTAAGTAAGTTTGTCACTTGGAAGACAGCAACTTCTCTCTCATTGAATACAAAATTGATCCATTTCAGAACCATCAAAAAACAAGTTAGGTACCGCCACTGGAATATCATACTCATTCTCTTTAAGAGCAGTATTTTTTTGATTTGTCTTCACGTCATCAGTTAATCGGACCTGGTAATTGCAATTGTATGGTGATAAACAGGATAGGGATACTACATAAAATGATTTTGACTCGTTGTTATTATGATATATTGACATTTGAGAGAGAGAGAGAGAAAGATAGATAGAGAGAAGGGGAGAGAGATAGAGATAGATAGATAGATATATATATATAAAGAGAGAGAGAGAGAGAGAGAGAGAGAGAGAGAGAGAGTGAGTGAGTGTGTGTGTGTGTGTGTGTGAGAGAGAGAGAGAGTGAGTGAGTGAGTGTGTGTGTGTGTGTGAGAGAGAGAGAGAGAGAGAGAGAGAGAGAGAGAAATGAAATACTGGAATAGATAAAGAATTATTTGAGTCACAACTCATTCCTGTTTTGTCCAATTTGAAATATACACAAATGAATTGTTAGCTATTTGGGTAGGACTCCTGGTAGGCTCCACCTAGCGTTGTGACAACTTTGAGACTGGATGAGGTTGGTTTTTTTTAAATCCTTGTTCTTCCTTCCTATATTTTTTGTTGTTGCGGATTTTGTCCTACGTGCCACTCTTCCTCTCCCTCTTTTCTCTCTAACCCTCAAGCCTTCTCGTTCTTCTCCTCCTCTTCCTTCTCCTCCTCCCCCTCCTCTCCCCCCCTCTCTCTCTCTCTATCTATCTATCTATCTATCTATCTATCTATCTATCTATCTCTCTTTCTCTCTCTATCTCTCTCTTAGTACAGGAACAGAGACTAACCAAAGTTTCAAAGATACTAAACTGGGCGTTTGCATAGGAGGGGAAGGAGATATTTCCGCCCCCCCCCCCCTGCCCCGGTTTTTAATTACATTATATTGGAGAGATGTAGGAGTGTTTTAGGGGCATTACAAGGTCCAGGGCTGACTCTCGTGTTACCACCTGTTAGAATCGGAAATAATGATTTGCCGGGTGGTTATAGCTTTTGTTGCCATAACTGATGGAAAATAATTGCTAAAAGACAATCTAAATTAACCATTGTAATGTTTCAGACTACTGAAATAGCAAATCATAAGAATTTAGTGAAAAGCAATAGCATAGCCCCATAGCAAAACGGAGACTTGAAGAGGAATGCACTCCATGTACAAATTGATTGAAGTCAAGTAAGCTAATTTTATATAGTCTTGCACATGTTTCCATGATCTGTTATTGGGTCAATACTACACCATAATATGATAAAAACTAACAGTCAATCAAAAATAATACACCATAAACGTTTCGGGTAAAAGCTACTGTTCAGTTTAAAAGCAATTAATTCCAACAGGAGGCTTTTAGGTTCTACCCTGTAATGAATGAATGGATGAAATCATTGTGCTTGACACCTGATAGAGGTTATATTTTATAGATATCATCCGATACTTGTCAAATGGCAAAAATCTAAATTAAATTACAATATGTATGTAATGAAAGCTAACTGGCCAACAAAATGTCCCGTGAAAGATGAATGGCCATCATAATGGCACGACTTGACTCTGCCACGTACTTTAAAAAATATAGGAAAAAAAATTAGGAGGATGAAAGGATGTGTACTAGTGTGTGTATGTGTGTGTATGTGATGTGTATGTGTGTGTGTATGTGTGTGCGTGTGTGTTACATTCTGGTCACTTAAAACATATTACAGTTCTGGAAAGGAAGAAGAACACACGATATTTTAAATTCTAAACGTTTTTTTATAATCAAGAAAGAAGACTTCGAAATTTCTTTCATCAAAATGGCGGTCCGATATACATAGATAAAAACAACGCAGGTAATTTCACTGATTGCTCTTGCAAACGAATTAAACTAATAGTTCCCATCTCTAATAAATAATCAAAGTTATTTAGCATGTAAAATTGAACGATAATATTATGAATGTAAGATGTGAACCACTAATTATTGTCTGTGCTTTAAATTGTGGTCACATGGTACATACAGCCTCGTCTCTCCAATCCAAACACCTCCGTTCTCAGCATTTTGCCCACATTACAGAGACATCCGGATAGTGGAATCAGCCCCTAAAATGTACAAGTGAAGAAAAAAAACAACATATCATTCCCCAGGCAACCTGTCCCGATAATAGAGACGTTCGGATTTATGTGAAACTGGTCCTCTCTCTCTCTCTCTCTCTCTCTCTCTCTCTCTCTCTCTCTCTCTCTCTCTCTTTCTCTCTCTCTCTGCGTGTCTCTTTCTCTCTATCTCTCTCGCTCTCTCTCGCTCTCTCTCCCTCTCTCTCTCTCTCTCTCTCTCTCTCTCTCTCTGCATACAAATGGACTGGACAATCCATGCGCTGACCATGAGTCAAACCTAAGTCATATTAAATAGAGTTGAGAGCAGTAGGTGCGGTGCGATTTTTAATGAAAAAGTTAAATCTGGCAACGCAGAGATGCCAAGCGAAAGGGAGGCGTGTCCAGTTTCCCAATCGTTGGTCAGTGTCACTTTAGTGTGGCCCGATTAAATTCAATCCAGACAACAAAAAATGGACAGGAGACTTGTAATAATTATTGTGTGTGTGTGTGTGTGTGTGTGTGTGTGTGTGTGTGTGTGTGTGTGTTTGAGGAGCTGTTACAAAAAGCGTTACTATAGATGAATCAAGAACAGTTTTAAAACTCCTTGACTTATCGTTGATTTCGGATGTGTTGCCTTGATCTTCTACTATTAGCGAGTTCCAAGACGTCAGAACATTATATTACGAAATCAACTGCTATTTATCATTGTCCAGGCCTTGTAATTATTAAAGCACAGTACACGAGTCGTGATTTTGACGTCATTTTCACCATTGACACCCCCGCATCATTAGAATGGACTGCTTTGCTCTTCTCCTCAATGACATGTTTTCACTCATTTGGCTCAGAAAATGTTTACACACATAATATAGGCTACTCATATTGGTAAAGATTTAAAATATCCTCAATTTGTCAAAAAATCATCATCATCATCATCATCATCATCATCATCATCATCATCATCATCATCATCATCATCATCATCATCATCATCATCATTGACGTCGTCGTCGTCGTCGTCGTCATCATCATCATCATCGACATCATTATAAAATCATCATCACCATCATCATCGTCATCATCATCATCACCATCATCATTGATGCCTTACAGAGACAACGCGAATTTTCCTCTTCAATCCAATCTAAGAGTATGAATGTAGTTATTTCCTTGCAATGTAGTTAAAGATGAGACCACAGCTTATCCTCACCCGATGAATCCAATGCATTTTCCTCTTTTCTTTACTTCGAGCTAATTTCGATTTGAAATTCACGTTTCTCGGACCTGGAAATGGGGGCGTTTCCCACAAAATGTGTATTTTAATATATTCTAGTCCATAGCAACAAGTCTCATCTACTCTGAACAGTAACGCTATTTTTAAAATTTGACAAAAATCTCGTTTATGTATTATTGATCGATTGAAATGACCCTAGTCTTACTACAAACGCTCAAACCTGGGACTTTCGAAGTCCTAGGTTTGTGAGTTTTTACTAAGATGAGGGTCGTGTTAATCGATCAATAAATGAAGGATGAGTTTTTTGGCCAAAATCTTGAATGCGAGTTTTGTTAGAGGAGAATACTTAGCAATGGTGCAGTCTTGATAATTGGTTCACTGTCCTGCACTGACAAATCAGATCAAAAAAAGAAAAAAAAAAAAACAAAAAAAAAAAAAAAATTCTGGCCAGAATTTTTTCCCCAATATCTACGAATCAAGGTTATCTTAATTTGTCCAAAAAAAAAAATTCTTTGGTAAATCCGACATTTCAAGGAAGTCTTAGGTTCACAAATTATTGTTGGGGAGCTTCTTGGTTTATTTATATTTCAATATAAGAACCTTTGGTTAAAGTGAAAAAGGTGTTTGTCAGTGTTCGTAGGAATCCATGCCGCCGGTTTCCATGGGCTGGCAATGGGTGGACAAGCATGGACAGGTAGGGGACAGGGAGGGCAGGAAGGGGACAGGGAGGGGACACGGGGGTGTCGGGTAACACTGGACATTCATGCCATCTGTCGTGTAAAAATGTAGAGAATAGTTGATGGGTGAGGGGGGGGGGGGGGAAGAGGAAGAAGGAGAAAAGAAGAAGGATGAAGTGAAGGAGGAGAAGAGGAGAAGGAATATTAGGAGGAGGAGGAAAATATAGAAGCAGTGAAGGAAGTAAGGAGCATGAGAACGAGAGGGAGGAAAGGGCGAAAAAAGAGGTGGGATTGGAACAAGAGAAAAAAACAGGAGGAGGGGGACGCATAAGAGGAGGAATTCCGTCTATTGGTGAAATAAAGAAGCAGTGATTGAAGGAAGACGGATGAGGTGGATCAAGAAAATTATTGGAAGGAGGAAAGAGAGAAACGAAGACAGATTGCTGCGATGGATGAGGGAAGAAAAAAAAAGGAAAAATAAGAAGATGGCAACAGACTGAAGAGGAAAAAAATACTAGAAACTGGGTAAAATGATGGATAAAACTAGAACAGGAATGACATCAAACATTTCAAAACAGAAAACAAAAATTATTTGTTAAAAATAAATCCATTAATAGATACATTGATTTTTTATATCAACAATTGAAGTTAATCATAGAAATAGAAAAATGAATGAATAGACAGAATTATATAAGAAAATTAGATAAGATGTTATGAGTAAAAGAAGAAGAAAAAATTCAATTAGACGTTAATAAATCTCTTCTGATTTGCTGAATCTCCAATTTCACAAACTTACTAAGTTGCATTGGAGAGAGATGTCAAATCATTTTTTCCAAAACAGTTAGTTTTTGGCATTCTTCTCAAAGCCTTAATGATATTAAAATGATGCTCCTCTTACTGGATATCAAACAAATAAAAATGACCATTAAAACCCATATTTTATTATCCAAAAAAAAAAAAAAAGAGAATGAGAAAAAAAAAACAAAGTTTAAGAATTTCTTCCAGACCTGATTAAGATCGTTCATCCCAGTCGTCTTGGCATCCAATCCAATGAAAGTCTGGAGGAATTTTTAAAAGACAAAATAAAACAGGGAGTCTAATGGGATTTCCTGTTTACAAACTATCCGGATAGAAATTACCCTGATCGTATTCAAAATGAAATAAAACCATTTCAATTAAATTTGTTATCCTCTACTCAATAGCCGATCTATTTCAAAAAATTGGAGGGATTTTTGTTTTGTTCCATTCTATCCGGGGAAAAAAACAGACAATAGCTGAATAGAAAGGAGCATTAGTTTTTATGAGATTTTCTCTTTAATATTTTGTACTTGATTTTATGAATTTGTTTTTATTTTATCATCATCATCATCATCATCATCATCATCATCATCATCATCATCACCCTCATCATCATCATCATCATCATCATCACCCTCATCAACATCATCAGCCTCATCACCATCATCAATTTCCTCCTCCTCCTCATCCTCCACCTCCTCATCCTCCTCCAACCTCCTCCTCCTCATCATCATCATCATCATCATCATTATCCTCATCACATGACTGTCTACACAGATCTACTTACCATTCTAAGCAACAGGAAAACCACCACCACCAATATAGCAACAGCTTAATTCATTCCATTGTACATTTCAATAGCGGAATTCTCTCTCTCTCTCTCATTGCCTTTTACATTGATGAGCTTCTACGATCATCCGCAGACATTAAATTAAGGATTTCTGAAAAGGCCAGCTTTGTTGATTTCTGAACTCTTTTGTTCTCTTTTGTTACAAGGTCGCGTGTTGGTTGTTTGTGCTAACGGTCTCTTTCATGTCTCCCATTTTACTCATTCAGTCTGTCTCTCCATGTGTTGGGATTGTATTCATGTTTAGCTATGCATTTAGTTTACTTGTCCCTGGTGAATCGCATGTTTATCCTGTTATTCTTTGGTGATTTGTCGGATGTGAAAAGATTTGAAATCCCGTCTGTATCACCAGCAGGCATTAGAAAATTCCTCGTTTTGTTTCAATTGTTTGAGTCGGATAATGGAAAAGAGAATGGGGCTATTTTGGGGGCTTTGTACCTTGTAACTTCAATCCGTATTATAGGGAAATTTGGATATTTGGAGATGTTTACCATGTTGATTATGGTGATGAAGATAACGATAATGATGGTTGTAATTGATAATAATAATAATAATAATAATAATAATAATAATAATAATAATAATAATAATAATAATAATAATAATAATAATAATAATAATAATAATAATAATTAATAATAATAATAATAATAATATAATAATAATAATAATAATAATAATAATAATAATAATAATAATAATAATAATAATAATAATAATAATAATAATATAATAATAATTAATAATAATAATAATAATATAATAATAATAATAATAATAAATAATAATAATAATAATAATAATAATAATAATAATAATAATAATAATAATAATAATAATAATAATAATAATAATTTAATAATAATAATAATAATAAAAATAATAATATAATAATAATAATATAATAATAATAATAATAATATAATAATAATATAATAATAATAATATAATAATAATATTAATAATAATAATATATAAATAATAATAATAATAATTGCTTTTTTTATATAGCGCAGTTTCCACTAAACGTGCTCAAAGGCGCTTTACAATGGGTCCCTGGCCAACAGCAGCACTTAACATGTAGGACGGTACATGACGCCTGTTAGGTGATATTATATTTTTTTCGGACAGAGACAACGCTGTTAACGGCCAGGTACACATTTACACCTGAGAACGGTGAGAGAAAATGAGTAAAGAGCCTTTTCCAAGGACTCAACTACGCGCCGAGCGAGGCTCGAACCAGAGATCCGATCGAAGCGGTGTTATGACAACCACATTGCCGCAAAAATGTTAATAATAAATAATAATAATAATAATAATAATAATAATAATAATAAGATAATAATAATAATAATAAATAATAATAATAATATATAATATAATAATATAATAAATAATAAATAATAATAATATAATAATATAATAATAATAATATAATAATAATAATAATAATAATAATAATAATAATAATAATAATATAATAATAATAATAATAATAATAATAATAATAATAATAATAATATAATAATAATAATAATAATAATAATAATAATAATAATAATAAAATATAATAATATAATCAATAATAATATAATAATAATAATATATAATAATATAATAATAATAATAATAATAATAATAATAATAATATAATAAATATAATAATAATAATAATAATAATAATAATAATAATAATAATAATAATAATAATAATAAAATAATAATAATAGATAATATAATAATAATAATAATAATTAATAATAATAATAATAAATAATAATAATAATAATAATAATAATAATAATAATAATATAATAATAATAATAATATAATAATAATAATGATGATGATGATGATGATGATGATGATGATGATGATGATGATGATGATGATGATGATAATAATAATAATAATGATAATAATATGACAAAGACAATTTCGTTGATGTGTTTCACCATCCAATTGTTTGAGTGAGCTGTATGTAAAAATATCTAAAATACTTGCAATGTAAAACTTTTAAAGAGTACATCCGTCAAATAGGCAAAATAAATTCATACTTTTTGTCATTCAATTGTCCGGAACAAAATAAAAGACAGACCAGACAATGGCTTTGATAGTGGTAACTTGGCACCGTTTAACCACAAGTCGTTTAATGTGTGAATTCATTCTATTCATTTGTAGCCGTTTGTAAAACCTATTGTCCTGCCTTTGTTGTAAGCAAAATGGATATTGATACTGGAGTCAATTACAGGATAAATAGAGGAGCATGCATTATAAAATGGTGTTAAAGCTTGGATTGATATGTCGTGCCTTCATTGTAAAGGGGATTGTAGGAGGTGTTAGGGGTGGGAGGTTGTTGTAAAGGTATTAATAATGGGATAAATGAATGGCGAGTCAATAAGCAATTTATTGAGTGGATGATAGAGAGATAAATGAAGCCATGAGCGGAACATATGACTGTGCAAGTAAATAATTGACTTAAAAGTTGTAATTTAAGTATGCAGGACCTGCCTATTGTGTTGTAACATGATCATAATATAGTAGGGAATCGTATCGACTGAAACGCTTTACAAAGTAAGGTTGATTAGAAAGTTTTACAGAATGACTAACTAATTATGCTGCTGAACGGATTCTAACTGACATCGATTTCAAAAGAACCCCATTGTATCATCTTATAACAAAGTTAACAAAGTCAAGCTATATTGTGACCAGCGGGTGTCAATGTAAGCACATTCTGGTCAGGATTTCGTGTGCTTGGATAAGGTAATCCAACAACAAATGGCATGCAGTTGAAATATGTATTAAAACTTTGAACCTTTGAACATTCTTTTATTGCCAAATTTATACTAAGCTGCTTGAAGCTGTCTTTTATGGCCGTAGAGTTGACTTAGTTCAATTTCTGTAGCGAGAGTGACAGCCTATTTATATAATTCAAGATGCGATAAGATAAGATAAGATTAGTATTCTTTATTCACTTCTTGAAATTTGCATTGCGTTTTGCCATAGACTATTAGTTGATGTGTTTCACCATCCAATTGTTTGAGTGAGCTGTATGTAAAAATATCTAAAATACTTGCAATGTAAAACTTTTAAAGAGTACATCCGTCAAATAGGCAAAATAAATTCATACTTTTTGTCATTCAATTGTCCGGAACAAAATAAAAGACAGACCAGACAATGAAAATAATTAAGCAAATTTATTTTTAAAAAAATAAAGTTGGGGATCAACATTGTTCCGTACAGCTACTGTTAAATTTTTATCATCGAGCACAGAATTACTGGCAAATCTTAAAATTATAAAACTATTTTCACAGATTGATATACAAGCAACTTGAAAACCTTTCTTAAATTTAATTAATTCCATTGCCCGTTGATTCAAATTATTATTTAGAATATCTGATGGGGCCTAATCATGAGTCATTAACCTTTTGCCTTCGGATTTGGCATACTTTTACCGCCGATGTCTCTAAAGAATCGTTTCGATCTTTGTTAATTTACACAATGCAGTTGTATAATAATTAAAAATTAACATTACTCATTTGTTTAGATATCCTGTGTTATTTTTATTTATGTGGTTCAATCATGGAGATGAACACAACGGGATCGGGATTTCCCGATTTCGTATCTGTTATATCTCTAGGATGACATAGATGCTTTCCCTGACGAAAGCGTTGGAACTATTAAAAGCTAAATTGATTGTTGTTAGATAGGTAGGATTAGGATTTAGGACTGACAGAAAACATTGCTCTTGAATCATTACGTTGTCTCAACAACATCTAACACGTTGAAATTAAATCCAACGTATTTAATCGGTAGTATTAAAGGGTCATTAAATAAGTTGGCCTGGGAATTTTGAAACAAAGCACTTGAATAAAGCCTTAATATATTGTTTAAAAAATAAAAATAAAAAGCACCCCCTCACTCCGGCATTATGATCGGTCATTTGATGTTTGGGAATCGCTATCTCGTCGGCCGCCCTATTGCCAGATTCATTTGCGCGCACCTATGTGGTCTAGTGGTATGACACTCGCTTTCGGATCGGAAGGTCCTGGGTTCGAGCCTTGCTCGGCGCATAGTTGAGTCCTTGGAGAAGGCTCTTTACTCACATTCTCTCACCGTACTCAGGTGTAAAATGAGTATCTGGCCATTAACAGCGTTGTGTCTGTCCCAAAAATTTGTAATATCGCCTGACAGGCGTCATGTCTCGTCCTACATGTTATGTGTTGCTGTTGGCCAGGGACTCTTGTAAAGCGCTTTGAGCACGTTAAGTGGATATTGCGCTATATAAAAGCTCATTTTTTTAAATTTTTTTTTTTTACACATTTTATACCTAACCGATTTTGATCTTTGATGGCTCAAAAGATTCGTCTCGATCTATGTTAATTTCCACAATATGGTAGTATAATAAGTAAAAAAAATGAGTGCCTGTTTGTAATAGCCGTTATTTCCCCGCAAATATTGCGAGTTCTCCACTAGTAAAAAACAAAAAGGAAATATAATGACATAGAAGTAGACCAACAAAAAGCCTAACAAAGTTGAACTTTAAAAATTTTTTTAAAATTAAAATTTAAAAAATCTCTCATACCCCCGAATTCTCTCTCTCTCTCTCCCTCCCTCTCTCTCTCTCTCTCTCTCTCTCTCTCTCTCTCTCTCTCTATCTATCTATCTATCTATCTATCCATCTATCTAACTATATATCTATCTATCTCTGTTTTCTCTCTCTCTCTCTCTCTCTCTCTCTCTCTCTCTCTCTCTCTCTCTCTCTCTCTCTCTCTTTTTATCTCATTCACTAACTCTGTCTCTGTCTCTGTCTCTCTTTCTCTCTCTCTTTCACACACACACACACACGCGCACACACACACACGAACACATAAACAAATGCTTTTCTTCTCTCGCACACCTTTATTTCGTACCCTTTTATTCATACAGTAGGTCATTTTCACTAGGCATGAAATGGTCCCAGCAACCCAGCCACTTGATTAATGAAATGGATTTTGAATAGATAAAACCAAAAAAAAAAAAAAAAAAAAAAAAAAAAAAAAAAAGAAGAAGAAAAAAAAACAACAAATAAATAAATTTATAAAAAATAGAAATAAAAAGAAATCTCCCGGGATCGAACTCGAGCTGCTTGTGTGTCCGTTTGTTGTTCAATCTATTGAACCACTGGGCCCCACCAACCTGCAGCAACCCATTACCAGAGAGTCTGAGAGGTGTTAATTCAGGTGTGCCCAATAAGTTTCCAACTATGTATTAGTACCTTTTGGTTCTGTCTCATTAGGGTCACCGGGTATTAGCAGGTAGAGAGGGTGATTATCACCTTTGAACAGTGATTGACAACCACTCGTCGGCCCGTTGGTCATCGCA